>NC_045764.1:173947373-174247373 GCF_008692025.1 Phocoena sinus
GATTACATTAATTGATTTTCAAATGTTGAAACAGTGGTGCTTACCTGGGATAAATTCCACTTGGTGTGGTCTGTAATTCTTTTTATGCACTGTTGGATTTGGTTTGCTAATATTTTGTCGAGGATTTTTGCATATACGTTTATGAGAGATATTGGTCTGTAGTTTTCTTTTCTTGTAATCTCTCTGCCTGGCTTTGGTATTAGGATAATGTCAGCCTCACAGAATGAGTTAGGAAGTATTTCCTCTGCAAGAGATTGTAGAGAATTTGTATAATTTCTTCCTTAAATGTTTTGTGGAATTCACCAGTGAACCCATCTTGGTCTGGTGCTTTCTGTTTTGGAAGGTTATTAATTATTGACTCAGTAATCTTTAATAGATGTAGTCCTTTTAAGATTGTCTATTTCTTTTTGTGTGAATTTTGGCAGATTGTGTCTTTCAAGGAATTGGTCCATTTCATGTAGGATATCATATTTGTGGGCATAGAATTCCTTGATTCATAGTCCATAGTATTCATTTTAATGTCTATGGGATCTGTAGTGGTGTTCCCCCTTTCATTTTTAATATTAGTAATTTGAGTCTTCTTTCTTAGCTAGCCTGTCTAGAGGTTTATTGATTTTATTGATCTTTTCAAAGAACAGGTTTGGGTTTTGTTGATTTTCTCTACTGAGTTCTTGTTTTCAATTTTATAAATTTCTGCTCTAATTCTTATTATTTCTTTTCTCCTGCTTATGGTCATTTTAATTTGATCTTTTCCCAGTTTCTTGAGGTAGATTAGATGATTGATTTTAGATCTTCCTTCTTTTCTAATACAGGCACTCAGTGCTATAAATATCCCTTTAAGTACTGCTTTTGCTGCATCCTACACATTTTGATAAGTTATGTTTTCATTCTCATTTAGTTCAAGATAGAGTTGACCCTTGAACAATGCAGGGCTAGGGGTACTGATACCCTCACAGGTGGAGATCTGCATGTAACTTTACAGTTGGCCCTCCATATCGCTGTTCCACATCCACAGATTCAACCAACCAAAGATTGTGTAGTACTGTAGTATGTATTTATTGAAAAAAAATCCACATTTAAGTGGACTTGTGCATTTCAAACACATGTTGTTCAATGGTCAACTGTATTTTTAAATTTCTCTTGCAATTTCTCTTTTGACCCATGTGTAATTTAGGAGTATGTTGTTTAGTCTCTAAGTGTTTTGGGATTCTCCAGTATTCTTTTTGTTATTGATTTCTAGTTTAATTCCACTGTGGTCTGAGAGCAGACATTGTATGATTTCTATTCTTTAGAATTTGTTAAGGTATGTTTTATGCCCAGAAGTGGTCTATCATGGTGCATGTTCTGTGTGAGCTTGGGAAGAGTGTACAATCTTCTCTTGTTGGATGAAGTAGTCTATAGATGTCAATTTTATCCAGTTGATTGATGGTGTTGCTGAGTTCAACTATGTCCTTCCTGATTTTCCACCTGTTGGACCTGTCCATTTCTGATAGAGGGGTGTTGAAGTCTCCAACCATGATAGTGGATTCATCTATTTCTCTTTGAAATTCTATTCTTTTTTGCCTCATATATTGTGATGCTCTGTTGTTAGATGCACACACATTAAGGGTTATGTCCTTTTGGAAAATTGGACATTTATCACTTTTTAACACCCTTCTTTATCCCTGATAAAACTCTTTGGTTTGAAGTCTGCTCTGAAATTAATTAGCTATTCCTGCTTTCTTTTGATTAGTGTTAGCATGGTTTATTTTTTCCATCCATTTACTTTTAATCTATATGTGTATTTATATTTAAAGTGAGTTTCTTTTAGACAACATATAGTTGACTCTTGTTTTTTGATCCACTCTACCAATCTGTCTTTTTTTTTTTTTTTTTTTTTTTTTTTTTGCGGTATGCGGGACTCTCACTGCTGTGGCCTCTCCCGTTGCGGAGCACAGGCTCCAGACATGCAGGCTCAGCGGCCATGGCTCACGGGCCCAGCCTCTCCGCGGCATGTGGGATCTTCCCGGACCGGGGCACGAACCCGTGTCCCCTGCATCGGCAGGCAGACCCTCAACCACTGCGCCACCAGGGAAGCCCCAATCTGTCTTTTAATTGGTGCACTTAGACTATTGACATTCAAAGCGATTAGTGATATAGTTGGCTTAATATCTACCACATTTGTTACTGTTTTGTATTTGTTACAATGGTTCTTTGTTACTACTTTTTTCTTTCACTTTTTCTGCCTTTTTGTGGGGTTGTTTTTTTTTTTTTTTTGAGTAAGAAATAAATATTTATCAAGTCCTTGATATCTGGAGATTTTTGTGTTGGAGTAACTCTTCTCTTTTCCTCCAGCTTTATTGAGGTATAATTGACAGAAATAAATTGTATAAATTTAAGGTGTAAAACATGATGATTTGATATACATATATATTGTGAAATGATCACCACAATAAAGGTAGTTAACACATCTGTCACCTCACATAGTTACCTTTGTGTGTGTGTGTGTGTGTGTGTTGAGAACTTTCACTATATAATACAGTATTATTAACGATGGTCACCATGCTGTCCATTAGACTCCTGAACTTATGCACCTTATACCTGAAAGCTTGTATCCTTTGACCAGCACCTCCACACCCCAGCCCCTGGCAACCACCATTTTACTCTCTGTGTCTATGATTTCAACTATTTTAGATTCCACATGTAAGTGAGATCATACAGTATTTGTCTTTGTCTGACTTATTTCACTTAGCATGTTGTTCTCAAGGTTCATCCATGTTGTTGCAAATCTGCCTTTTGTGGTTTTAACTGAGCATTTTATATAATTCTCTTTTCTCTCCTTTCTTACCCTATCAGTTATATTATTTGTTTTTAGTGGTTGCCCTAGAGTTTGCAATATACATTTACAGCTACTCCGATCCACTTTCAAATAACACTATATCAATTCATGGGTTGTACAAATCCCTTATAATAACAAAATAATCCTAATTCCTCCCTCCTATACTTTGTATCATTGCTGTCATTCATTTCACTTATACATAAACATTCATAAGCATATATATTATGTATATGGTCAAATACATTGTTGGTATGATTATTTTGAACAAATCATTATCTGTTAGTTCAAGGTTAAGAATTTAAAAAAAAAGGTTTTATTTTACCTTCACTTTCTTTATTTCTTCCCCTATGCTCTTCCTTTGTTTATGTTAATCCATGTTTCTGACCCATATTATTTTCTTTCTCTCTAAAGAACTGCTTTGAACATTTCTTGAATGGCAAGTCTACTAGCCACAAATTCCCTCAATTTTTGTTTGTCTGAGAAGGTCTTTATTTCCCCTTCACTTTTGAAGGGTAATTTCACAGGGTACAGAATTCTAAATTTGTGGGGCTTTTCTCTCAGCACTTTAAATATTTCACTCCACTCTCAAGGAGCTCTTTGCTCTTCTATAGATAATGTGCTTTTTTCCCTTCTGGCTGCTTTCAGGATTTTTTTTCTCTTTATCTTTGCCTTTCTGAAGTTTGAAAATGAGATGCTTAGGTATAGTTTATTTGAGGCATTTATCTTGTTTGGTGTTCTCTGAGCTTCCTGGATCTCTGATTTGGTGTCTGACATTAATTGGGGAAATTCTCCGCCATTATTGTTTCAAATATTTCTTCTGTTCCTTTCTCTCTTCTGCTGGAATTCCCAATTACACATATGTTACATCTTTGTAGCTGTCCTGCAGCCCTCCTATATTCTGTTCTATTTTTTTTAAGTCTTTGTTCTCTTGGCTTTTCAATTTTGGAGGTTTCTGTTGAGATATTCTCAAGCTCAGAGATTCGTTCCTCAGCCGTTCCTCTACTAATAAGTCCCTCAAAGACATTCTGCATTTCCTTTCCAGTGTGTTTGATCTGTAGCATTTCTTTTGGGTTCTTTCTCAGGATTTCCATCTCTCTGCTTACACGTCAACATCTGTTCTTACATGCAGTTGACTTTACCCATTAGAGCTCTAGCATATTAATCATGACTGTCTTAAATTCCTGGTCTGATGTTTCTAACCTCCCTGCCATATCAAAATCTGGTTCTGGGGCTTCTCTGGTGGTGCAGTGGTTGAGAGTCCGCCTGCCGATGCGGGGGACACGGGTTTGTGCCCCAGTCCAGGAAGATCCCGCATGCCGTGGAGCGGCTGGGCCCGTGAGCCATGGCCGCTGAGCCTGTGCGTCTGGAGCCTGTGCTCCGCAACGGGAGAGGCCACAACAGTGAGAGGCCCGCGTATCGTAAAAAAAAAAAAAAAAAAAAAAATCTGGTTCTGATGCTTGCTCTGTCTCTTCAAACTATGTTTTTTGCCTTTTAGTATGCCTTGTAACTTTTTCTTCAAAGCCGGACATGATGTACTGGGTAAAAGAAACTTCTGGAAATAGGCTTTTAGTAATGCAGTGGTGAGGTGGGGGGAGGGGAAGAGTTCTAGGTCTCAGTCCTGTAGTGAACCTGTGCTTACAGAACTGTGAACTTCATGAATGTTTCTCATCCCTTCCCACCCCCATAAGTGGGGAGGGATGGCTAGAGTGGCTTGGAGTTGAGTGTTTCCCCTTTCTCACCTCTGTTAGGCTCTGATAAGACCCCAGGGAGATTAGGCTCTGATTAGGTTAAACTAATAGATTAAATCTGATAGATTAGGAGGGCTGGCCTTGTTAAGAACAGGATATTTTGGTGTATTTCACAGTGGTTCCTTTTCTCCTCCCCTGCTGGAAACACACGGGGATTTTCCCTCCAATATTCACTTGTGAGAGCAGATTGGGGACCTGGAGGTAAAGTTCACAAACAGGTGAGGACCCCTCTCGCACTGGGCCCCCTCTGGAGTTTCAACTCTCAGCCTCATCTACACTGAGCCTCCAGCAACTCGTCAGTTTCCGTTCAGGTTCCCTTCCCTAGCCCTGGTTCCTGGGCAGCTTTCTGCTCCTGGAGCCGTGGTTCTCTGTGCTCACCTGTTGGTGCCTCTGATGCAGTTTGCCCTGTGGCCTTGCTTCTTTCACAAATCTAACAAGAGTTGTTGATTTTTCAGCTTGTTCAGTTTTTTACTTGTTGTTAGGACTGAGGGGCAGCTTCCAAGCTTCCTCTGTGCTAGACCAGAAACTGGAAGTCTGGGATTGGGTTTGGAACAGCTCCCCTGGCTTCGGGGTGGAGGATGCGTGGGCAGAGTGGCAAGGGGATACTGCAGGGTCTGGGGGAGGGGTGATATGCAGGGTTACCTGAGACATTTCCCTCTGCCGTTTGTAGACTCACCCAGTGGCTCCTTGGGCATCTTCCAGGGCTCTGGCCACGTTCCTGGAATTCCCTGGGGGGTTCAGGAGACCCTCACTGCTCCCCCCACCCCACTGGCTTCCAGCTTCCACTTCCAGTTAGGTGGGAAGTTCTGTGTGTCAGAGGCTCCATCTGCCAGTCCCAGGGACGCCCTGTTCTCAGTGGTCCCCACTTCCCTCCTAAAGCAAGAATCCTCATGGCCAAGCTGTGTGGCAGGAGGGGCAGGTAAGAGAGGAAGGGAGAAGGCAGTGCATCAGGAGATGGTCCAGAAATGCCTGCCTTTCCCTTATGGCAAAGCCTCTGTGTGTCCCGGGGCCTTGGGCAGAGCCCAGGGGCAAAGTCCTAGAGCAAACACGCCCAGGAAGGGCACTGTGAGGGCCTCACTGATACTGGAGTGAAAACGGAAAGGCTCCTTCCCGTCTTATGCTACTCCCTCACCCAGCATCTCCTCCTCTCCTTGGTCGCCCTCTTTCTAGGGGTTTCTGCCCCCAAGAAGCCTTCTGGGGCCTCCCAGGTGAAACCGAGGAGGACCCCATGGGGCTGCTGGGCATGGAAGCCTTTTGGCCCCCCGTTTCTTGTAGGCAAGACTCCAGCCTCCATGACCTCCCCTGAGTGCCAAAGGGAAGGTTCAAACAGCTGCTAATCAAGGGAGGAGCGGCCAAGAAACCACCGGAGGCGGAGGCGAGATCACAGGGACCCGAGAAGCTCATCAAGGAGGCCCACGCCTGAGACCCCGAGGCCCCTCATCTTGTCAGCAACCCCGCCCTTGGGAGGTATTGTTATAAAACTCCTTATCAAATCCTCCCGGGCTGGTACACATAGTTTTCGAGGGCAGGAGCCCACTGTGTTCCTCCTTTGCCTGGCAAAGCAATAAAGCTATTCTTTTCTACTTCACCCAAAACCCTGTCTCTGAGGTTCGGCTTGGCACCGGTGCACAGACGCTAAGCTCTTGGCATCACCGGCGAGCGCCCTGGGTGGGCTTCCCCTGCTCCTTGTGCCTCACAGCACTGTCATTAACTAGCGAATCTTGTGATGATTTGTTCGGTTCTGTCTCGCCCGCTAGACCTGGTCTGTCTCGTCCACGTCTGTGCTGTCAGCATCTGGAGGGATGCTTGCCCCATACAGGCACTCAGTGAACTTTGTTAAATAAAGGAACGAATGTTGAACAAATAGGTAAAATGGATAATGGCTCGTGACAGACTGTAGCTAAAATCACCCAATGGAGACCCCAAGGTGGAAGACCGTTCCCCGCCCTGTGGGGTCCTGTTCACTACACTGATGATCTGGGGTGAAGGGGATGCTGGTCTGCGGGTGGCCGGGCTCTGCTTTCATGCCCCATCGCTTGCTCCAGGGGCAGGTGGCGGCTTCAGCAGCTCCAAGAGACTCCCTGCTCTCTGCTCTTAGGGTCCCGGCTGCGGGGAAGTGGGAATTATGGAGATGCCAATCCCTCAGGCATGGTGCTCCGTCAATCCTGGGCTGTCCTGATAAATAACGCTCTTCCAGTGTGGGCCCCAGATAATGTACTGTTCTTGCAATATGGTTTCTCCAGAAGGTGAGTCACAACTTAAAGAGAAAACAAGCCACGATCCTGCTGCGGAAGCTTCCCGCGTCGGGATACAGTGGGAGGCTTGGGGTCCTGTCCAGCCCTGGCAGGCCAGGTGTGAAGAGCTTGGGTTCTGGAGTTGGTGATTTGGTGGACGTGCCGGCCCTGCCACTGCCTGGTAGGTGTGTGGGCTGCCCTGTACCTCTCCTTCTAGTCTGGTTGGTGGGGACTGACATTTCTGTCATTCATTGGAGCTGCTGCAGGAACCCCAGGCAGCTCCCTTCCCTCTGCCGGTCAGTTTCCTCACATGTAAAGAGGGGATAGCGATGTGGTCATCCTCCCAGGTTGCTGTGGGAGGACCCCTGGAGGTAATTATTAATAACAGAGATAATAATGGAAGTTGGTGACACTTGTCAAGGACTCACCGAGCACCAAGTGTTTCCCAGACCACCTGGATGTCCCCATTCTACAGATGAGGAAATGGAGGCACGAGGCATTACGTGACCTGCCCAGGGTCCCACGGCTGGAAGTTTGGGCAACTGAGCTTCACGGCCAGCGCCCTGTCCCTCCCCGTCCAGGATGGTGGGAGACAGGACGGCTGCCTCGAAAGCCCCATGAGCCATGGGGGTGCTGAACGCCTGCCTGCCTCCAAGTCCCCACCCTCAGGTCCGGCTTAGCCCCCCTCAAGGCCACTGCCACTTGCAGGAACTTGGCTCTCCTCCCCCTGCCCCCCGCCTCCAGTGCCCCCTGCGTCTCAGCCTCCAGGCAGTGTGGGTCGGTCTGGCTGGGCCCAGCAGTCCAGGCCGACGGTCACATTAAATGCAGCAGGAACAGGGCCTGGGACTCAGTCCTCTAAGGGTCTGCAAAAATGTGTTCATTTTCATTTCTCGTAGAATCAAGAGGAAAAAGATAAAATAATATGAATCCAGCCTGGACTATATTTGTCTTTATACCAGTGCAGTTGTAAAATGTAATTAAAAACTTTTTTAGGGCTTCCCTGGTGGCGCAGTGGTTGGGAATCCGCCTGCCAATGTAGGGGACACGGGTTCGAGCCCTGGTCCTGGAAGATCTCACATGCCGCGGAGCAGCTAAGCACATGCTCCACAACTCCTGAGCCCGTGCGCCTGGAGCCCGTGAGCCACAGCTACTGAGCCCATGTGCCACAACTACCGGAGCCCGCACGCCTAGAGCCCGTGCTCCGCAACAAGAGAAGCCACCGCAGGGAGAAGCCCGCGCACCGCAACGAAGAATAGCCCTGCTCGCTGCAACTAGATAAAGCCCGCGTGCGCGCAGCAATGAAGACCCAATGCAGCCAAAATAAATAAATAAATTTATTTAAAAAGAATTTTTTTTAATATTGGAAGGGGCCCACAAAGGCAAAAGCACCTCAGGTCCCCGAAAGCCACCACGTGGCCCAGACTGCAGCGTCTCCCATCACCACCAGGTGAGGGCAGACCCGCCCTCCGCAGCCTCCCTCCTTGGCCCTAATGCTCCAGACACAGCCGACCATTGGCAGTCATCCTGTCTCCAGCCATCACTCCCGGGTCCCCCGGACACTCCCCTCATGCCTGGCTCAGTCCAGCCTTCATGGGTCACCCCCCTGGAGACATTCTCTGACTGTCTCACACTGGTCTCGGAGCGGCTCCAGACTCACGCTGTGTCCTGGTCACTGGGTCACCCTGCCCAGGCCAGGGGTACTGGGGAAGGGGTGACAGTGTGGCAGACACTATTGTTTAGAAGGCAGGAAGCATAGAGGCAGAAGCGGGCCATGCTCCCGGGCTTAGGGCAAGGTGGAGGCCTGGGGTGTGAGGACTGCGGGTAGACGGGCAAGTTGTAGGTGGGGGACGTGGGACAATGTGAGGAGGGCCCAGGGGCTGGGAGGTGACGCTGACCCTGATAACTGAGCTCACTCCTGAAGCCCACACCCCAAGGAGCTGATCCCTGAGGGGACAGGCAAATAAGCAGACTGCTCCAATCCAGAGGCCCAAGGATAGGGATGGGGCAAGGCCTTGGGGCTGGGGGAGCCCAGAGGAGCATCTCCATCCCCGGCCAAGGGTCTGGTGGGAGCCGGATGACAGGCATGGTTCCAGGCCCAGGAATCAGCATGTGTGAAGGCTCAGAGGTGCGCCCTGCTGTAGGTCTGAGTGGGAGGAGGGCCTGGGATGTCCCCTGCCGCACGGGACCTTGAAAAAGCATGAGAGCCGCTTGCAATCATTTGTGGGAGAATTTCACTGTGGTCAGACCGTGTGCCCATACCTTCTTTCACTAAGAATAGGGAGGTGGCCATCCTCCATGTCAAATACCCACAGATGCCGACTACAGGCTTGGTCTTGTGAGGGTGCTGGGGACACAGATGTGGCTCAGTCCCAGGTCTCCAGCCGGTGGATGAGACGCATGGGTGGAGGCCATCGGCTATGTCTGCAAAGAGCTTGGGAGGTAGAAGGGGAGCTGCATCTGGCTGGAGGGTGTGGGGACACTTCCTGCAGGAGGGGGGCCGGGGCTGGCCTCGAGCGAGGCAGAGGGGTCCCCAGGGGAGCCTGCAGAGTGCGAGCACTCCTGAGCTAAAGCATAGAGGGAAGAGAGTGGGGGAGACCGGGGGCCAGACTGAACTGGAGCCGGTGCGGCATGGCGCTGGCATCGCCCTGGGCGGGCGCAGGGCGGGTGGCCGAGGGGAGGAGGAAGCGGGGGTAGGGCGTGGGGCGGCCTGGTTGGGGGCTGCTGGTGAGCTTCATCTCAGACTCTGATTTTCTAAACGAATGAAGCCACGTCCTGGCGAGGCAGGAGATGTGGCCAGAGCAGGAAGAGAAAAGCTTGGATGTGGAGGGTCTCCCGAGATGAGACCTGGGCCCAGCTGGTAAGATGTTAGACCCCGTGTCTCGGTGCAGGTTTCCCCAGCAGCAGACCCTGAGAGGATGGATGGGAGCTTATTTGGGAGGTGATGAGCGAGGCACTGTGATGGGAAGGCAAGGGAGCTGCAAAGCCACTCCAGGAAGTGGAGCCCATGCCCGCAGTGGTCTTCAGGGTACAGCATGGAACGTGCAGCAGAGCTGACCCATCCAGCGGTGAGGGTGCTAGGGCCACTGGCTGAGGGCTGATCTGGTGGAAGGAGCGTGATCCTGGCCCTTGGGCTGCCCCACGCTGCAGCTGAGGGGCTCTGATGGCTGGAGGAGCTGCAGGTGAAGGGCCCAGGAGTGTGGAGTTGGAATCTGCTGGGTCAGCGTGCTGGCGACAGTGACGGCCGAAGGGACATGGGAAGGGCGTCGACTGCATTGGCTGCACCCTGACTTGAGAACTCAGGGCCCCACTCCCTGCCAGAGCCTGGGGGACTGATGGGACCCTGTTCCTCTGAGCAATGGGGGTGAGGTGAGGGGCACCTGGACAGAGGGCCTTGGACAACCCCTCTGAGCTTCCCCACTCCCAGGGGGGCTACAGAAACAGCGGGAGAAGTGGGGATGTGGACCAGAGAGGAAGGAGAAACCTGGAGAAACTCTGGGGTCAGGACACCTGTGTCACTTGAATGGACCAAAAGTCAGGATCCAGGTGAGCCGTGGCCATGAGTGCCAGCATGGACCCTATAATGGGTTGAATAGTGTCCTCCAAGTTATGTCCATCTGGAACCTCAGAAGGTGCCCTCATTTGGAAATAGGGTTGCTGCAGTTAAGATGAGGTCATCCTGGAGGAGAATGGGCCCCGAATCCCACGTCTGGGGTCCTATGAGATGAGGAGAGACCCATGGCAGAAGATGGAGGAAGAGATGGGAACGCTGTGTGCGCAAAGCTGAGGGCTGCGGCTGCCACCGGAAGCTGAAGAGGGTGTTTTCCCGGAGCCTCAGAGGGCGTGCAACCCTGCCGACACCTCGATCTCAGACTTCTCGCCTCCAGAACTTTGAGAGAATAAATGTCTGTTGTTTTAAGCCTCTCCGTTTGGGGCAATCTGTTACAGCGGCCACGGGACACTAATACAGACCCCAAGGCACCTCCAAATCCTTAGTCCCAGGAGGGCTCTGGGGCAGAGACAACCCCCCGGGGGATCTCAAACCCACTGAGATTGGGAATGATGTGCAAAATTAACATGAATCTCTGTTTTAGGAAAGCAAAGCACGGCATTTCTGGTGCACCTGAGATCATGGACGGGGTGGAGGCTGCCGCCGTGTGTGAGGACTCTCTTCTCAGGCTCTGGAGGGAGGGCACGGCTACCGGGGCCGTCCCGGTCGAGTCTCTGGATCCCAGGCTGGTGACATCCCTGACCTCTAGGGCAGCACTGGAGAGCCAGTGTGTGAGCGGCCACCGTATCAGCTGCCCCGCATTAATATTTGATGGTGTTGAATCGCTTTCTTCTGAGACAGAGAAAAAGAGGCCATTACACGTGGGTAATAAGATGCGCTGGGTTATTCAGCGAGCTTCCGGCTGTCCGGGGCCTGAGGAGGTCGACGATGCTCTGAATAATTCATCTACCTGTAATGATTTTTCTAGTTCTGCATCCCTCTTGGCCAGCAAGAGCTTGGCTGCCCCCTCCCTGGCAGTCCAGCCCAGTCACACCAACGTGAGCGTGAGAGGCACGTGCCCCCCCCTTGCTGGGGGATCTGGGGCCTCATCTGCACTAGCAGGGGTGCTACGTGCTCTGCCTCGGTCCTCTACCCCCCAAAAGGAGGTGCAGAGAGGTGGGGAAGTATGGCACTCAACCTGGAGTCTGAACCACCGTGTGGTGTGTGACCCTGAGCACGTTGCTTCACTTCTCTGAGCCTTGGTCTTGTTCTGTTAAATGGATTTAGGGGAGCTTCCCGGGTTTTGTTGCGGCTGCTTTGCTTAAACATCTCTGACTACCTTCCCAGGGCCAGGCACAGGGTCAGCTATACCCCTTTAATCTTCTCAATCAGCAGGTTTCACATTCTAGATCCAATCCAACCATCCTACTCACCTGAGCCTGCATTCTCTCCTCCGCGTCATCCTGAGGAAGCCCTGGCATCTCGACTTCATGAGCTGTGGGCCGCCCTTGAGGCCAAGTTCTTCTGGTCAACCAACCAAATAAGCTGTCAGAGCCGCTTCGGGCTGGTGGTGGGCAGACTCTAAGACGGCTCCCAGGGACCCCCGCCTCTTGGTATTCATGCTTCTGTGTGATTCCCTCCCCTTAAGGATGGGGGAGCCTGTATCAAACTTCAAACCAATAGACTATGACAGTAGGCTGTCACTTCTGTGACTAGCTTACACAGGACTGGGTCTTCGGTCTATGCCTTCTCAGCTTGCAGGCTTGGGGAAAGTGACCACGTTGAAGCGGTTCATGAGGACAGCAGCCATCTGGTCACTGAGGCCTGCAGGGGATGGAATTCTGTCACCAACCATGTGAGCTTGGAAGCGGATCCTTCCCAAGTCAAGCTTTCGGATGAAAGGGCAAGACACTGCAGTCCCGCCCGACACCTGGGTTATAGCTCTGGGAGAAGCCTTGAAGCAGAGGACCCAGCTAAGCCATGTCCAGATTTCTGACCCATGGAGACGGTGAGATAATAAAAATGTATTGTTTTGAGTCTCTAAGTTTGTGGTAATTGGTTATATAATTAATACATAGTTACATAAGCTAACACATTAAATTCAGAGTCTCTAGTAAATGCAGCTATGCCCATCTTATGTGGCCTGATCTAACGTTATATTCCTCCCTTTTTGGTCCAATCCCCTTAGAATCCATTCCCACACTGGTTTCCCAGGTTTCTGCCAGTATATACTGGCAAAGCCTCACAATTCTTCTGCTGGTTAAGCTTTTGATGGTCAAAGTGTATACCTGTGCTCCTGGAGTATATTGAAAACGGACCTAGTCATGTATCTAGTGGCAACAGGGCGGGGCTGTGATGGGTCTGGAGAGGGGGAAGCATCCCTTTTCAGGGCCCCAGGTGAGCTTTCACAGAATTTCCAGGCAGAGGGAGGCTAGTCTCTTCAGACACAAAAAGGAAAGCTACTTCCCCTGGCAGGGATGGCTCAGCGTGATTTGGGGGTTCAAGGCCAACAGTTTCATTTGGATCCAATCCGATGTCCCCATTCCAAGGTTCAGGGTCCTATCCTCTGCTAATCAATGCCCTATCTGTGTCATGAGACATTTTTTGAGACTATGAATTCAATTGTTCAGCAGGTTCACAATTAAATTTTGTATTTGATTTCCAGTAATATCAGGCTTGCAGCTAAAAGAAATCTGAACTTCTTTAGAGCTGTCATGGAAGCTGGCTGGTTCCCAGACTGCGACTTGAGCTGAGAGCTAACGGGGCTCAGCCTGTCCTTTTCTCTTTGAAAGTTCTCAAGTGCCCTCGAGAGAATCCGGAGCTCACCCGAACCCTCATAGTCACCGTGACTGCTGTAAGCATCAAGTTCAACATCTACTTGGGCTCCTCAGGCCTGAACCCTTTCATTGACATCAACAACAGGTGATGGTTTGGTTAACGGTGATGCTGCTCCATGTATGGATTACTGACACACCGCTTCCTGCAGTAGGAAGCTCAGCGCTGTGTGCAAGCCCAGAGGCATAGCCAATCCCATCCCCACATCTCATCTACCACCTGGGACCACTCCTGCTACCAGTTTTGTATCACTCAGGGTCCAGGAGACGGAAACTACACATTAATTTTTTATTGTATTTTAAATTAATTAATTAATTTTATTTGTCTGTGCCAGGTCTTAGTTGCGGCACGCGGGATCTTTCATTGCGGTGCCTGGGCTTCTCTAGTTGTGGCACGTGGGCTCCAGAGCGGGCGGGCTCAGTAGTTGCGGCACTCGGGCTTAGTTGCCCCTTGCAAGTGGGATCTTAGTTCCTAGACCAGGGATTGAACCCGTGTCGCCTGCATTGGAAGGCAGATTCTTAACGACTGGACCACCAGGGAAGTCCCTACACATTAATTTGAACAAGGAAAATCTGTCCTCCGGGATTATTACCTATAACAGGATTGTAATAATGAGAGACTGGCTGGTTAGAAGTAAAGAGAACTCTGAAGAATAGCAGATATAAGGAGCAACCCCTGCTCTTAGGGCTGAGACAGCACCCAAAGAAGATGCCGCCCACCCCTGGGCTGAGCTCTAGATATTATTGTGGGAGGAGTGGTTATGTTTTACTGAATGGCGAAGGGGTCACTGTGGTGCCAGGCTGGCAGAAGCTGGAAGTCCATCGCAGGGAACTTGCTGGAAATCTGCCCTCTGGGGTGTGGGGAAAGCTGTCCATGGAGAAGTGGTCCATGACCAAACCGCCGGGTAGGGGCCGATGCGGGGAAGCCGGGTGCGCTGCAGGACCTGCTCCGCCACCGACCAGACCAGGAATGAGCTCTCTTCCTCCTGCATGGACTCCAGAGCCTTCTGGGACAAAGCTCAGTACTGTGCCAGCAGCCCGGAAAGTCTCAGGGGCTCCTCGTCCTTCACTAGGAGAGACATCAAGGTGGCTTTGGAGCTGAAAGGCAGTAAGGTGATAACCGGCACACAGAGAATCCAGCAAGGGCCCCTCGGAAAACTGAGACACTGCTCATTTCTCCCTTTGTCCCAATTCCTGAGTTTTGTTCACTAGATTATGATTTTTCGTTTTTCCTATTGGTTTTCTTCTATTCCTCTAAATAATGTTCCAATAGCTGGTGTACCAGACCACTGAATTCAGTGGGATACAGACAGGAAGCGGCTGTGCTCTCTGCCCGCGGACTTTGCAGGCCTGGTCGAAGGGTGGGGAGAGCGGCTCTGTCTCCCCGACCCGACACCCCCGTCCTAGTCCCACTGGGCTGTTTCGGGGGGACTTCTTTAGAAAATGGGGGCCCTCAGGCTAATTGCCTGCACTTTGGGCGTTAAGGTCTTACTCTGAGAGGAAAGTCCCCATTCACCATCCTGGTCCATCCTCGAACCCCTGGGTCCCGTACCTCAGACGGTCTCTTAACTCCTGTTTGGGTTGAAGTGTGTTCCCGCACAAATTCATATGTTGGCGTCCTAACCCCCGGTGCCTCTGGCTGTGATCTTATTTGGAGACAGAGTCTTTACAGAGGTACTACGTTAAAGAGAAGGCATCAGGGTGACCCCTAATCTAATATGACTGGTGTCCTTAAAAGTGGAAATTTGGACACAGAGACACATGTAGAGGGAGACGGCCATGTGAACACAAAGATGGCCATCTACAAGCCGAGGGGACAGGCCCAGGACAGTCCTCCCTCGGCCTCAGAAGGAACCAACCCTGCCGACACCTTGATCTTGGACTTCCGGCCGCCAGAACGGAGACAATACATTTCTGTTGTTGGAGCCACTCAGTTGGTGGTATTTTGTTATGACAGCACCAGGAAACTGATGCAACTCCCAAATGCAGACGGAATCAGGATAGCATGGTAGTCAATCGTTCGGCCTCTGCGGTTGGATTTGCTGTTTCTAATCCCATCTCCCACTCCCTAGCTGTGTGACCTTGAGCAAGTCGCTCAGCCTGTCTGTGCCTCAGTTTTCTCACCTGTAAAGTGGGACAATAACAGTACCCCCACACTGGGCTTACATACCTGCTTACTTACATAAGTGATATACACGGACCACACAGAACACTGTTTAGCACCTTCCAGAGCGGCGCCAGGCTTGCCTTGTTAGGAGAGGGGGTTGGGGAGAAGCCAGCAGAGGAAGGAGAGCAGAGTGTCCTCAGGGGCCCCAGAGCCAGAGAGTGTACAGTTGGGTCATGGCCATGAAGTAGTGGCTGATACTCAGGATGGACAGTCATGTCTGGCCTCGGACCCACCACCTTCGCTGACCCTCACCCGCCTACCTCTCACATACTTCCGTCATCTGGTCCCCACACAGCCCTTGGGGTGGCTGGGGAAAGGATGGGGAAACTGAGGCTCAGTGATCTCCAGATCACACGGGGAGGACACCTCTGAGTCGGAACTTGAACCCAGATCTCTGGGCTCCAAACTTGGTGCCCATGCTCTGTGGGACACTGTCTCCTGGTGGCTGCCTCTGTCAGGAGCGGGTCTGGATAGCGGCGGGGGCGGGGGTGGGGATTCTTCCTGGGGTGCGCACGCCCCACGCAGTACACCCCGCCCCCAGAGGTCTGTGCTCATCCTGGCTCCCCCTTCCCAAGGAGCAACTTGGGGTTCCTATAGATTAAGACCCCACTGTGTGCTTTCATTTCACCCTCACCACAACCCTGCAAGTGGGTGCAATCACCCCCATTCTAAGCGGGGGAGGAAGTGAGGCTCAGAGAGACAAAGACACTGGCCCAAGGCCACACAGTCGGGAGGTACCGGCGCTGGGGCTTGAATGGACACAGGAGGAAAGATATACCTGCCATCCCCACCCCTGGCCTCGGGGATCCCCAACCATTCTCCTCCTGGCAGCAGAGCTGGGTGCAGGAGGGGTACAGAGGAAAAGCCCCTCAAAGGGATGCCAGTCTGGGCCCAGCAAACAACAGGTGCTCAAAGCAGGTGAGGGTGGAAGATGACCAGAAGTGGGGTGCCACCCCCAGGCTATGTTTTGGGTGGACTTCCTGTGGGGTTCTCTGTGGGCAGCGGGCTCCCCTTCAAAGGGCTGGGGAACACTTTGAAGAGAACTTTGCCAGCCTCTGCTCGCTAATGATCAGAGTGGAAGTTAACTGGCCGGAAGGCTCTGAGCTCTGCCAGCCTGGGGGCGCTGAGGCCGAGCATCCTGGAGCCAGGTCTCCGGAAGAGCCAGGGGCCGCCTCGCACCTGCTCTGCCCAGGACTAAACTTTCAGCCACTGCTTTTCAAGGTTCCAAAAAGAAAGAAGGGGGGCAGAGAGGGAAGGCGTTGTTTTCATGCCTCTTGCCTCATTTGCATAAGGTGAAAAATGTTTCCATAGAAACAAGCAGAGTCTGTAATTTTTGAATAACGATTTCTGCACAAAGCACAACCTGTCTTTTTGCGAAAGGGAATTAAATTCTCAGCAGTGTTTCACACCACGACAAGAAGCAAAGTCGCCCAATGCTGGGAGCGCTGCTTGGCTGGGGAGGGTCTTCGCTCAAACCCCTGCCTCTCTGGGCCTCAGTTTCCCCACTTGTGAAATGGGGTGGCTGAGCATTGGATCAGAATCGGTGGTAATTAAACTTGGTGAGAATCAGAAGTGGGAGCGGGGCCTGGTGTGAAATTCCCGTCCCTGGGCCCTCAGCCAGGGTTCGGACTCAGGGGATCTGGCTGAGTTTTAAAGAGCTTTCCAGAAGAGGCTGGGGCAGAGGCCCGAGGGCCATCCAGGCTGCAGGGGAGAGGTCGGCCCCTGCCCAGCGCCTGGTCCCCTCTGCAGACCAGGACGGACAGATGCGTCCCCGTGGTGCCTGACCCAGCTCGCAGGTGCTGTGCCTGGGTGCCTCTGCCCCCTTGTGGCCCGAGGGCACTGCAGCACTTGCTGGCCTGGGGCTGGCTTTCCACCACGGGGCTTGGGGTCAGGTCAGGCGGAGAGAGGGACCCTAGGATCATCCTGAAACTGGTCCTCCTCCCCAGGTCTCTAGGCAGCCGGCCCCCTACAAATGGTCCCATGAAGAGGGTACCTGGGGGTCCGGGGGAATGCAGATTCCCAGGTGTGCCTCTGCAAGTCTGACTCTGAGTCAGGATGTGGAGGCTCAAGCCGGCAGGGCTGAGCCCAGAGGGACATGTCTGCTCCCCCATATTACAGATGGAAAAACTGAGGCCCTGAGAGAGGTCGGGCACTTCAATGGCCTCCCCACTGAGGAGGCCCTGCAGCCTCTGTCCATCTCGAGGCCACTGTCACAGTGTCCAAGGCAACAGGGTGCTCCTGGGGTCCTCAGAGCATGGTGACGGGGGCAGGGGGGACTGTCATCCTTGCAGGAGTCCGGGGCGTCTTTATTTATCCACCTCATTTAACTGTGGGCTGAAATATTGTTCTGAGACTGGAGCTGAGCAGGCAGAAATGCTCCGTATTGCGAGCTTAATTATAGCCGGAGGAGACGGGAGAAATGAGCCGTGAGCTGCCAGTGGCTCCAGGCAGGAAACAAGCCTTCGGACGGTCTTCCTTTTATTTTTACGAAATACACATAGGATGCCTCCCTGGCTGAAAAATATTGAATCCACTGGATGGTGACCTTTTGGGGAACAGGTGTATCTGCCCCCACCCAGCGCTTCTGGAAACTTCCCATCGTCCCGCTGCTCACCTGGGTGCCGGGTTGCTGGGCATGGGTCGGGATGGTGGGGGATGGGATGCAGCCTCAGAAGAACCCGTGTGGAGCCTGGCCTTGGGCAAGGACCACAACTGAGGGTGCAGATGAGGCAGAGAGCCATGGTGGAACCCTGTGCCAGCGGGTCATGCCCTCTGGGAGTCCAGAGGGTGGCCCCTCACCCTGCCTGGAGAGTTTCCTGAATCACAGGTGCAGAACCCCTATCTACTAGAAGGTCCTCCACCCATCTGGTGGCAGGGGGCAGAGTAAGGAAGGACAGAAGCAGAATTTAGGTCACCCACCCCAGCCTTATGCGTCTAGCAGCAATACAGCCTTTAGTGGGAGACAGAGCAGGCCAAAGGGCGGGGGGAGGGTGACCACAGGCCATACAGATGGCGGCACGTACTGTGTCATTGAGAAAGAGCTTTGCTGCTAGACAGACCAGACCTTATCTGCTGTGTGATGTTGGGAAAGTTACTTCACCTCTCAGAGCCTCAGTTTCCTCACCTATGAAATGGGGCTTTTGTAAGGGCTGCTGGGAGGATGAAAGGTGAGTGTATCTGTGAGCAGCCAGCTCAGGGATGAATTCCCCTCAGTTTCGGGGCAGTGAAAGAAGACGGGGCCTTTTTCCTTCCCCAACTGGAGTCTTGGAGGAGAGCAGCTGCCTCGTGGGAACAGAAATGTAGGTCCACTGGCTACTTTGAAACAGCAGGGGGCTGGTTGTCCTGAGCCTCGGGGCTCCAGCTGCAGACTGAGCTCTCATCCCAGTTAAGCTGTCGATGCCCCTGATGGTTGGCTGGTGAAATGGGAGACCGCAAACCTCAGCGTGTTCTTGCGGGAATTCAAATCCATGGTGCTGAACTCATTTAGAAACAGTAACAGTTCATTGGAACACGAAGTATGGTTTTTGTGATGTAACTCAGACCTCAGGACGCCCTGGAGGAGGGACAGGTGAGAAACTGAGGCACGTGACCCAAGGCCACACAGCGGGGACACATCACAGCTCAGATCTAGCCGGGTACAGTCTTGGTGGCATCTCAACTTATACAATTTGGGGGTCCCTCAAAGTCAGGTCAAGGGTGAATATTCAGAAGGAGAAGAGAAATCCCAAAAAAGTCAGACAAATGTCACAGATGTCGACACCGCCAGGTCCTCCTGCCGGGACAAAGTAGCCCTGGCAGTGACTCAAACCCACACCTCAGACTCCTTCTCCAGAGCTCTTCCTGCCAGAGCAGCTCCCTGTAAGGCACCCAGTTTTCTGTGAATGAGCTTCTTTACCTCTGGAATGAACCAAATATTCAGATAAGGCTTTCGAAATAAATGGTTTTGCCCTGCTTGCCTCCACAGTGCCTTCCCAGCACAGGGAACAGAGTGAGGCAGAGATGCTCTATCTCGGAGGCGGGGTGGGCGGATTTGTGGGGGGACGAGACAGCCTCTGAGTTCTGTGCCCATTTACATATTTACTCTGTTCACTGTCAAGAAACTCCCTCCCTTCCCAGGTTCCTGAAGGCAGGGCTCCCCCAGGCAGATAAAAGCTTAATGGAGTTTTACGACATGAAAGTCAGTCGGAGGGAATAGACTTGAACAACCTGCGTCGAGGAGAAAGGCAAATGGGATGTGGGAAAGATGAAAGCGTCCTAAATTATTTTATGACAAAGGCAGCCCTCGTGGCCACAGAGGTGAGGAGAGAGGACCCCAGGAAAGAGGGATAATGTATTTCATGGAAAAGTGGACACCACTCTGAAGAGTTTGGGCAATGTCCTGTGAAGTAGTGACACCGGCCGAGGGGAACACAGGGGCTCCTTACCGGGAGGCAAGGAAGAGCACCTCACCTCCAGAGGTTGGGGAAGGCGACCGCGGGGAGGCTGGGGGACGCGGAGCCCATTGCTGGAGAAGGCCACGCTCTCAGGAGCGCAGGTAGGTCCAGCTCAGGTGGCCCTGGGCCAGCCCAGGGCAGGGAAGCTGGGGCAGCTTGGCCCTGGGGAGGAGCTGTGGGCTGGGGAGGTGCCAGGAGCCAAGGGTCTGACGAGCCCCTTGTTGACTTTGGGGTTCCACTTTGTCCGGAGTAAGGCTGCCTTCAAGGTGGACACTTGGTGGGGGCAGTGGGAGGGGAGGTGTGCCGGAGGACAGCGCTGGTGGCATCTGGGGCAGAATGGCCCTTGAAGGGGGTTAATATTTCTGTTCTGGGTGTGAAAGGGCAAGCTATCCCCTTTCTAGGTCACTTATTTATTCAACAAACACATACCGTATCCTATGTTGGGCCCAGAGAAGCTCCGAAAGAGTCACTGGGGCTGTCACTGCCCCAGGAAGCCCCTGTCTGGGGCGCAGGCTGACTTGTGACAGTCCAGCCCAGTATAGGGTAGGGCCTGGACAAGGCAGAGTGGGGCTGCCGTGGACAAGCCAGGGGGGTGGACAGGAGCCCAAGATGGCCACTGAGGGGTCGTAGGGGATGGGCAGTAAGTGGGAAAACCTTCCAGCGGGAGAAGACAGCAGGAGCTCCCCAGCACCTGGGGCTCTGCTGGGTCCCCGCAGACAGTCGCAGACAGTCAGGGGTCCGGCGTGGCCGGGGTGGGGGAGGGTTGGCAAGGAGCCGGAGGGAGGGCCGGTGAGGTCACGCCACGCTGGGTCCCATCCCTGGTGGGAGGAGTTGGGACTAGCCCGTTGGACCATGGGGAGCTGCCAGAGGGTCTGGCTGGGGGTGACAGAGATTCCACTTGTGATGTGGCTCAGGTAAAGAGGGAGCGGGGAGCCCACGGCCAAAGAGGAGGTCACTGTCATGGGGGAGAGAAGAGTTCAGAGGCACCACGCTGCTTCTGCACTGGCCAGCCTCTGCTCAGACACCGCTGCTGCTTCCGGGGCTTTCCTCCCAGCCCCTTTCTTCCTCCCCTCCCCCCTCCTTCCTCCTCCCTCCCTCTCAGCAGCTTCAGCAGAAGGCCTTCGACAGCAGCTCCGGAGCAGGGGTCTGCCTCAGCCTCCCTCCCCTCCAGCCCAGATGACTTCCTCCGGAGCCCCTGCACCCCAACCAGCCTGTGTGCCCCTTCCCAGGCCTGGGGACCCAGCGGAAGCGGGGCAGGGCCCCCTGAGCTGAGCCCAGACGTCATGGATTTCCTCTGTTTTTTCTCTCTGGGCTGCAGACCTATCCCAGCGCCGGCCAACCGGGCAGCCGTGCGGGGCCCCGCAGACACGGGCGTGACGGAGCCCACCCTCCTCCGTCCAAGCTTAGCGGCTTAGGACTGGGTGGGGGCAGAGCCCCTGGGCCTGGGCAGGGGGTGGTGTCTGTAGATTCACCCAGACCACCGCCCTGGGGGACCCTGCTCGAAGCAAAGCCCAAAGCCCCGGGGGATGGAGCTTGACGGATGGGGCTGGTTCTGAAGGGAGTTCCCAGGGGCATTAGCTGTCCCTGGAGTACACCTGCTGGCTGGGGGGTCAGTTCGCTCAGTCTTATCCTCAGTCCCCCCACCTGTCAGGGGGCTGCTTTGGGGTGTGTGAGGGGTGTTGGGGGATACACTGAGGCCAAGGTAGGGGAAGTCGTTTGGAGCCACCAAATGCCCCTAGAGAGCTCGGGGCTGCTGCGGTGTGGACACTGGGACATGGGACCCACACAGCGTCAGGACAGCAAGAGGGACCCACACAGCGTCAGGGCAGCAAGAGAGACCCACACACAGAGCTGCTGGCCCATCCGAGGGCCAAGGCAGGAAGAGCTGACCCACCTTCAGAAGAAGACAGGGGGCTCGGGAAGAGGGGAGTGTGGCTGAGACAGGTGTTCCAGGGCCTGGGGCCCCAGCACCAGGCCCTGGGCTCCATATAAGGAGACGCACTGCCCCTCTGCTCCCCTCCCACAGGGAGCGGAAGTGAGCTCATCCTGCCCTGTGGATTGGAAAAGTCTCCGGATCGCCTTCCCACGGTGCGGAGCTGGGCCTGGCCTCCACTGCGGGGCAGGCCTGGGCTGCAGCTGGGGGCCACGCTGCCCGCTCCCCCCGCACCGTCCCCGGCCCTGCCAAACTTCGTCCGGCCGGGCCTCCCCCGACCAGGCTCTGCTGTACAGGAGGGGAGGTTCCCGAGGCCAGGAGTACCCAGGCAGCCTGCAGTAACACCAGCCAAACGGCAGGGTGGATTTTCCATGGGGGGAGCCAAACCAAAGCTCTGGGCTCCGTTTTCCTGAAGAAGTAAAACAGAAAATCTGGAACCCATCAGCTGTCATGGGGATGGAGTGTTAAGACCGCCTCGGCCGAGGAACCCGTGATGGCCCAGGTGTGGGTCTGGGAGTGTGCATCCTGCCTCGGCACTCCCGTCCCAGAAATCCAGGCTTGGTGACCTGGGAGAGCCAGAGGGGACCGCAGGATGAGGCGGGAGAGCCTCTGCCCCAAAGGGCGTGCAGCAGGCAGCCGCCCACCACCGTCCTGCACCTGCGTCTGCTATTTGAGCATAGGCCCAGCAGCCTGCATGGGGAGGGGCAGCGTGGCTTTGTAGGAAATGGCTGGCTTCAGGATGTCCCTTAGCCTCTGTCACTCAGCTCAGTGGCCTCCTTGCAGACCTATATGCCCTGGGATCTACCTGAGATTCAAAGACTGTCAGAAATCAGAGTGGAGTGGCCGTCACCATCAGGGCATCTCCTGAGAGATGGAGAAGGACAGGACAGGGTAAAGAGCCCAGCAAATGACTCACCCTCCTCCATATCTCAGTTTTCTCATCTGGAAAATGGGTATAATACGAGTACCTCCTTACAGACTTGCAGGACTAATTGAGATAATGTGCCGAAAGCTCTCAGTGTGGGTGGCCGGTCACATAGTAAGTGCTCAATTAAAGGTGGTGGGGTGCCGGCTATTATTCATAGCATTATTAATGTCCCCAGAGCTCCACGAGGTGTCCTTCAGCTTCTACAAGAACACACGCTCAGTCGACCTCACTCCAGAGATATACTTGGGCTCGTCTTTTTGAGGAAATTGAGAACTGGAGGCCCGGGGGGAGGTGCCTGGCCCAGCGTGCTGGTGATGGAGTTGAAGCAGTTTCTCGGGTTGCCAGCCTCCTAGTCCAGGCTGTTTCCCTTCCCTGGGGTCACCTTGGCAAACCTTTCAAAACAAACAAGTTTGTACCCCTTCGTGGGTCGGTGAGGGAATCAAAGGCAGCTTTGATATGTGGACTTAGGGAACAAGCTGGTCACAGCGGATCATGGGTGCTACTTTCTGCCTGAGGAAATGACTCTAAGTGATGCTCTTCGGGTTCTCCTCCTAATGTGCTCGGTGTTTATGATTTTTTTTCAAAGGCCTCATCAAAGAAGATGCAATAATGATGTTTCTAACTTAACAGCAGTGCTTTAGAAGGGATGAATTATTCACATCAGAGATGAAACAGGGATTCTGCAAACTGGGCCAGCTGAAGCAGTCCCTTTCCTTGGGACTATTTTTATCTTCTTTTGCAGGCTTTCATCTTCGGAGACTTACAGTTCAGAAAGTACGGGGAGCCCATCGCGCGGAGCCCAAGTTGGCAGGATGTCAAGCCTGAAGTACTAGGCATCTTGGAGCTTCTCCCTAGAGTACAAAACCGAGGAAACTTCAGAAAGTGTAAACAATGGGGCAGCAGCAGTGCTAACGAGGGTGATGGAGGAATTCTGAGGACTCCGTGTTTTTTAATCTTGGAGGACCCCAGCGGGCCTGGTCCCCCATCGTGGGCCAAAGTACTGTGGAGCCATCTGGCCTTTTCCTTCGCTGGCATCCGATGTATCTGGAATGATGCGTGGAGCTCTTGGGAAAGCATATGTGTGTTCTGTGCGGGGCACCTGGAACAGCCTGCCCCGAGGGAGGAAGGGATTTTGTGATTGCAAGGCTGCTCGGGGTCAAGTGCGGCCCAGCAGGGTCCCGAGCTCTCCAGGCCGTGCCAGTCCAATGTCAAACTTGTCCACGCCCATTTGCTTAAAAAAAACCCTCTAGACCCTCGTGGTCCAATACAGTAGCCACAGACCTCACGGGGCTATTGAGCGCTTGAAATGTGGTTGATCCAAATTGAGATGTGCTGTGAATGTAAACAACACCCTGGATTTCAAAGATTCAGTGCTTTTAAAGAAAGGGAACTATCTCATTCATCATTTTTTATATTGATTATGTGTTGAGATGATAATATTTTGGATACGTTGGGTTAAATAAAATATATTGTTAAAATTAATTTCACCCGGTTCTCCTTTTTTAAACGTGGCCACTAGAAAATTTTAAATTACCCATGTGGCTTGCATTGGTGGCTTGATTTATATCTCTGTTGGAGAGCTGCTCTAGAAGGGAACCTAGGAAGATAGTAACCAGCCGCTGTCTCTTATTGGTGGAATGACAGAAGACTCTTTTTTCTCTTTTATACTTTGTGTATTTTCTAAGTTTTGCAGAAACTTCAAAACTAGCCACCCTTGCTTTATATCTGAAAAGCCACAGCTACTACGGGTTTTTTCTTTTTTTAATTGAAGTACAGTTGATTTACAATTTTGTATTAGTTTCAGGTATACAGCAAAGTGATTCGGTTATACATATATATATTTTTTTCCCGGTTCTTTTCCATTATAGGTTATTACAAGTTATTGAATACAGGTCCCTGCGCTATACAGTAAATCCTTGTTGTTTATCTGTTTTATATATATTGGTGTGTATCTGTTAATCCCAAACTCCTAATTTATCCCTCCCTCCCCCCACTTTCCCCTTTGGTAACCATAAGTTTGTTTTTTATGTCTGTGAGTCTGTTTTTGTTTTGTAAATAAGTTCATTTGTATTATATTTTAGATCCCACATGTAAGTGATATCGTATAATATTTGTCTTTCTCTGTCTGACTTATTTCACTCAGGATGATACTTTCTAGGTCCGTCTGTGTTGCTGCAAATGGCAATATTTCATTCTTTTTCACCGCTGAGTAATATTCCATCGTCTATGTATACCACGCCTTTTTTTTCATATTCTTTTCCATTATGTTTTATGACAAGATAGTGAATATAGTTCCCTGTGCTATACAGTAGGATCTTGCTGTTTATTTTATTTTTTAAAAATTTATTTATTTTATTTGTATTTATTTTTGGTTGCGTTGGGTCTTCATTGCTGCGTGTGGGCTTTCTCTAGTTGCAGCAAGTGGGAGCTACTCTTTGCTGCGGTACACGGGCTTCTCATTGTGGTGTCTTCTCTTTGTCGCAGAGCACAGGCTCTAGGCTCACGGGCTTCAGCAGTTGTGGCATGCGGGCTCAGTAATTGTAGCTTGCGGGCTCTAGAGCACAGGCTCAATTGTTGTGGCACACAGCCTTATTTGCTCCGTGGCATGTGGGATCTTCCCGGAACAGGGTTCGAACCCTGCATTGGCAGGCGGATCTTAACCGTTGTGCCACCAGGGAAACCCTATTTATTTTATATATAGTAGTTTGTATCTGCTAATCCCAAACAGCTAATTTATTCCTCCCCCACCTTCCCCTTTGGTAACCATAAGTTTGTTTTCTATGTCTGTTGAGTCTGCCTCTGTGTTGTAAATAAGTTCATTTGTATCATTTTTAGATTCTACGTATAATAATTGTCTTTCTCTGTCTGACTGACTTAGTATGATAATCTCTAGGTCCATCCATGTTGCTGCAAATGGCAATATTTCATTCTTTTTTATGGCCAAGTAATATTCAGTTATATGTGTGTGTGTGTGTGTGTGTATGTGTCTGTGTGTATCACACCTTCTTTATCCATTCTCTGTTGATGGACACTTAGGTTGCTTCCATGTCTTGGCTATTGTAAATAGTGCTGCTATGAACAGTGGGGTGCATATACCTTTCAAATTAGAGTTTTCATCTTTTCTGGATACATGCCGAGGAGTGGGATTGTTGGATTATATAGTAACTCTATTTTTAGGTTTTTAAGGAACCTCCATACTGTTCTCCATAGTGGCTGTATCCATTTACATTCCCACCAACAGTGTAGGAGGGTTCCCTTTTCTCCACACCCTCTCCAGCATTTACTATTTGTAGACTTTTTGATCACGGCCATTCTGACCGGTGTGAGGTGATACCTCACTGTAGTTCTGATTTACGTTCCTCTAATATTTCAGCTACTATTGCTTTTAACAAATTCCAGGGCTCTGTGGGAATTGGAACTGAGCTAAGCAGCTTCCAGTGCCCTGGAAGTGACAGTATCACCATCTGTATAGTGAGATGGGGGTGGGAAACAGCCAAAGAAATGGGGGGTGCTGCTTTGAGGCCATCAAAGATTAGAACTGGGGCTCAGGGTTTGCGAGCTCAGGGCTCTGGCAGGCAGGGACCCAGATGGGAGGAGGGTCACAGGGAGCTTTGTCGGTGTGACACAGGAAGTGGCTCCATTCAAACCTTTGCCGCAATGGGGGAGCCTTTAGGGAGGGGTACACTATAGGAAGTTGTTCTCTTCCTGCTGGGGGCCGGCTGGGCTTGCCTATCTCTTCCATCACTCCTGCAAAGAGTGGAGGCCACTCTGGCGTTGGGCCAAAGTCAGAAGGCCCAGGAGAGAAAAGGGCCTGGGCTCCACTTCCCAGTCAACACGTTGTTAAAAATAGAGCCAATCCTCGCTTAGCACTTACTACCAAGTGGGGCTCTCTTCTATATACTTTACATGCATTAATTATCTATTCCTCAATCGCAATTTTATGAGATAATAACTGTTATTAACCCCATTTCACAGATGAGGAGACTGAGGTGCAGTGCCGTTCAATATTAACTTGCCCCAGGTCACAGCTAGTAAGACAGGTCCTCGATGGGCTGAACTTCCCCTTCCCAGCCACCAGGGGCGCTCTTCACAGCAGCCGAAGCCCTGGACCAGCGCTGTCCAACAGAATAATGAGCCACACAAGACGGGAATAAAGACACAGACCTACTGGAGAACGGACTTGAGGATATGGGGAGGGGGAAGGGTAAGCTGGGACGAAGTGAGAGAGTGTCGTGGACATATATCACTACCAAATGTAAAATAGATAGCTAGTGGGAAGCAGCCACATAGCACAGGGAGATCAGCTCAGTGCTTTGTGACCACCTAGAGGGGTGGGATAAGGAGGGTGGGAGGGAGGGAGATGCAAGAGGGAGGAGATATGGGAACATATGTATAACTGATTCACTTTGTTATAAAGCAGAAACTAACACACCACTGTAAAGCAATTATACTCCAATAAAGATGTTAAAAAAAAGAATAATGAGCCACATTTTTAAAAAGGTAAAAGAAAGGTGAAATTAATTTTACTAATATATTTCCTTTAACTCAGCGTATCCAAAATATTATCATCCTGACACGTAGTCAACATAAAAATTGTTAATGAGCTATTTTACACTTTTTTGGCTGTGCTACATCTTTGAAATCTGGCATCTCCTTCGGACTTAGAATGCATCTCCTTTAAGTAGTCTACACGGTTTAGGCACTCGGTAGTGTGACCAGTGGCTACCACACTGGACAGTGCAGGCCCAGAATCTGGGAGCTTAAAATCGAAGGACTAGCCTGGGATGGCAAACCCCAGCCCATACCATCAGCCAACCCTGATTGTTGGTGCTGGCTACCTGGAGGCCTGGTTTGAGGAGGGTGCTGAGGTAGTGTCAGAATTCTGTGTGGAAGAATGCTGTGATAGATGAGCAATGCCTGCCATGAACACGGAAGGGGACGATAGAGGGGGTCTGTGCCCCTGCATCGTGTAGTGAGTCCAGCCTGCCCCTGCAGTCCCGTAGGCAGGCCCATGGAACACATATGGAGGGTCATCTGGTGAGCACCCCCTTCTCTGCTTTCCTGAAGTTTTTACTGCCCACATTGGCCAGGCTCCATGTACGCAGCCTGGGTTCTGGGCCCAGATCCCTGTACTTCCACTTTCCGCCCGTGTGACTCCAGAGAAGCTAATTTGCGTCTTGGAGCCTCAGTGTCCACATCTGAAATATGGGCATAATAACCCCTACTTAGCAGGACTGTGGTGAGGCTTAAAGGACATGGAGCGTGCGAAGGGCTGGCGCACAGTAGGTGTGGGGTAGGAAGTAGCTCCCTGGTCTCCCTTCTTTTCATTCTGTGTCCTCCCCCCGCTGCCCCATCCTGCTCTCTATTCCACTCAGAACACAGGCAAAGTCTGCCCCCACTCGAAACCCTCTTGGGAGGCACACAGCTCCTTACTGCGCCTACCCAGAGATTTCTCTGCCCCATCCAAGACCGAGTGAGGCCTTCTGCATACTCGCTCCTAGCCATGACCCTCTGACAGCCCCTCCTTCAAAGCCAAGGACGGCCTCAGCTCTCAGCAGCCTAGCCCAAGAGCCCTAGCATCTTGGACTCCACTGGCAGACATGCCGTTACAAGCTCTGAGTGGGGCCTCCACACCTATCAGACGGTTGATGGGGCTGAGACACTCTGTTTCTTAATTACTCCCTCCCGGCCACTGTAGACAAGGACGTCCGCTTCCCAGCCTCCCTGTAGGGTGCCGGCTCTCCTCCAACCGAGCGCACAGCGGTCTCCTGTGGCTCGCGCCAGTTAACATCTCTCCCAAGACTCTCCGGGTTCTCTTCGGGGGAGGAATTTACATCCAGCAACATCTGGCAGAGAACACGCGGTAAATGGCGAACACGCCGGCGAGGCAGTGACTCCAATTAGGAAACAGCCAGCTTTCTCTGAGTATGATGGGGAAAGTAATTCTCTGGCCAACAGAGTTTAATCAAAATGTTTTATGCAAGACGTATCCCTGACCCTGACAAATCTTCCCCCTCTTGCTGGAAATTAAACAAATATATTGTCAGTGAGGATTCCAATGAGCGCATAAACAGATGCGGAGCCGGGGGAGTCATGAGGTTATGGGTTTCAACAAACCGAGATTAGCAAAGATCAGGCCTGAGGCTTTTGTATTGTCCTTTGGGCTTTTAGCAGCCCCTGCTTCCCGCCTCAGCCTTTGTGTCTTTCTTGTGGCATCTCCCATTCGCCTCCCCCCGCCGCCCCCGCACACACACACCACTGGAGCAGTGCCCTCTGCCTCCTCGCGGCCCTGTCGTCTGAATCATATCCTGAATTCACTTGTGTTCTGACTTATGCCGCCCTGTCCTGCGAACATTTGCTTCAGCATCTGTCTTCCTGGCAGCCTGCGTCCGATTTGTCTTCGCACCCCTGGCACCGAGAACAATGCCTGGCACACAGAGGACCTTGAACAACTGTTCGTGGGAGGAAGAGAGGGGAGCAGGGAGGGCGGGTGAGGTCCAGGGACCTTCCTTCAAGGGCCTAACACGGCCTAGACATGCCCAGCATCAGGGTCTGGGGAGCAGAGTTGCAACTCTGCCAGGTCTCAACTCTGTAAGTCTCAGTTTACTGACCAGGAAAGCGGGCATAATGACCCACGGCATCTGCTCTGGTTGCGGTGCGAATGGAGTGAGCTAGCAGATGCATCCGGTGCAGACGGGGTGCGAGGTGGTGGTGATGGGAACAGAGGGAGGGCGGGAGAAAGACAGAATGGTTCCATCGCAGAGAGGGTGCTGCTTGGTCTGGCTCTCAAAGGTGGAGGGACCAAGGTCCAGAGAGGTGACTCACCTAAGTCTCCCAGGGAGGACGTGTGTGTGGCTTGTCCAGGACCCTCTGATTCTAATGCCTGTATGTTCCCTGTTATACTTCCCCAGGTGTTTCTGGTGGAGTGTAGACATGGATCCTAATGTGGGTCTTCCCAGTGGCTGTAGAAGAATCACACTTGGAAAACTTTAAAAAAGTCCAGTTTCCCTGCTCCAGCCCCAGACATTCTGATTCAGGAGACGCAGGAGGGGCCCTGCCTCCATCTTTGGAACACACTGCCCAGGTGATTCTGATGCCCAGGGAGACTGGGGGCAGTGGGTGTGGACCATCAATTTTATAAATGACTGTAAATACAAGTGCTTTAGTGACACGGGTGCTCAGCTGTGTCAAGATGGGCAGAGCTGGTGGAGGCAGGATGAAAGTGATAAAACCAGCCTGGCTGAGGCGCCCACTTTCCACTCTCCCAGCCCCTCCCCCTGCCTTCTCCTGGGGACCAGGGATTCCCACTGTGCAAGGGGTACCGAAGGCTCGGGAGCAATGCGCGGTGCCCAAGGAGCCTATGGATCCCCGCCCAGGGACCTGAATGCTGCCCACCATGTTCTGCCACGGAGAGGCCTATGTCTTCCTCCCTCTTCAAGATGGTCCTGTTGTCCCAGAGGTTTTCAGAGCGAAGGTCAGCAGCCAGCCAGGCGGGCATTGCCTAGTGATGGATTCTGAGGTCAGACAGGCTGGCTTCCTCCTAACGTTATTGATGGAGAAAAAGAGCCCAAGGTCAGAGTGGCCCCCAGCAGCATTCTGGCCGTGGGTATATGAGACTGAACTCCTCCTTGGGTTGAATCTCCTCGGGATTGAACAACCCTGCGGTTTTTCTCTTCAGGGAAGAACTCGGGGAGTAAGCCAATGTACCAACCACTAACGGTCTGGCCTGGGTCTCGAGGGGTCTGAGGGGACCCCTGCCAGGCCCACTCCTTCACCCCCAACCCGGCCCCACCGCTTCCTGGCTCACGCTGCCCTCTCTCCCTGCAGCCTACACAGACAGTAACCACCATTGTGGGTCTGAAAGGCACAGCTCTGGTGGGTAGTGTTTGAGGCTCTCCATTTGACAAATGATGAAGGTATGCCCAGGGAGGCCAAGGACACAGTCAAGCCTGAGTTTCACCAGAGAAGGGGATGCGTGTGTGACCCAGGATATCACCTCTAGCAGGAGGAAGGTGTCACCCCATTTCTCAGGCAAGGGAACCGAGGGCTCAGAGAGACTCGGCCGCACACCCAAGGATGGTGGCAGGAACCTTGGTCCCCGGCACCCACCCAGGGCTCTGCATCGCCCCCCCCTCACCTGCGGGGCCCCAGCCTACCTGGGCCACCTTGATCTGTTTTGTGCATTTGGGGCATGTGTGTGAGAGCGTGTTTGAAGAATTATGTTCTAAAGTGAAAAGGTTTGAAGTCAACAGACTTAGCCTCTCACTGCAGGGAGCCTCCCCGGGTTGTAGAGAGGGTGGGGTTGGCCCTCTGGGTCTGGGCTGGACACAGATGTCCGCACAGTTGTTAAGAAGGGATGGCCGGGCGCCCTGCCTGAAATGTCCCCAGTCACCCACTCACGTTCCAGGAGGCGACCGGGCCCAGGACCACATTCTCCAGGCCTTCTGCGAGGCACATCCGTTCGCCACGGGCACAGATGGAGCGTCGGGAAGCGGGAGGTATACCTGTGCTCCTTGCCAACAGATCAAATGTTCCCTGGCTGGGCGGACGTGGGGATTAGTGCTCTCTTGTCCCCTGAACCCTGATGCCTGGTCTCATCTTGAAAAAACTCTCCCCGTGGCAATGCCAGGCAGCTGGGCTCTCATGGAGGGGGCCTCTTGGCCCAGGGGACCCAGGGCAGCAGTGGCCGGATCTTCCCATGGCCCATTTGGCCTGCCCTGACCACCTGGCCAGTTGTGTCCACACCTGGGCCCATCCTCAGTGGGTCCAGGCCAGGAGTCTCACCCAGGGCCTGGGTCAGAGGACTGGGGGGAGTGGTGACCCCTGGCCTCTCAGATGGACGCTCTGGCGAGGTGTGTATAAAGCAGTGCTCAGCGTAGTGGGGGGATTGACGGGAAAGGGAGGGTATCACAGACCAAGACGGAGCAGGACAGGGGCAATGGGGGGGCATGAAAGAAATTGCTAGAATCAGGCTTGGGAGGGGGAGGCTCAGGCCATGCCCTGCGAACAATGGGCCTGCATGTCAGAGCCATGGACAGTACGGTCCCCACCTCCACTCACGCGTCAGGGAATGCAATGGCCGGGGGAGGAGGGGGCCTTGCTGGAGGGTCTGGCTGTGCCCCAGCACTTTACTTGGGCCTGAGGTGAGGAGGGGAAGACGAGCTGGATATCGAACACGGGACCACTGGTCTCAGCCAGCTTGTCATTCCACACAGGCGTCCTGTCTGTGCCTGGTTCCTGGAATCTCAGTCTGTCTCATAAACTGGCCATACGTCATGGGCTGCACTGGCCTGGCTGAGGCCTCCATGGCTGCGTCTGTTTTAATGGCTTTTTCTTTAAGGAGGTCCAAGCCTGTTGCAAAGTCCCAAGTGAAAGAGCATCTTTTCCAGCAAAGAGCATCTTTGCAGTCCTTGCTGCAAAGCAAAGGGCCTGCGGGGAATGTGTCTTCCTGGAGTCTTCTTTCATGCATATACCCCATCCCTAGCAATAATTATTTAAGACCTACCAGGTGCCAGGCGCTGTGCAGCGTTGAAGCAATTGCACTGATAAGACCACGTCCTTGTCTCGCACAAGCTACATCCCTGCTACAACCCCCTATTCCTCTTTTTCTACCTGACAAACTCAGGTTCACTCTACAGTCCCAGGGGAAGAAACCATAAAACATCTTACCCAGATGGAGCAGACAGAGGAGGAACAAGTACTTGGGCCGGGTAATTGATGGAAGTCTTCCTGGAGGAGGTGATGTTGGAGTTGGTGCCTGATGGGGCCAGAGGACTCTGATGGTCAGACAAGGTGGAAGAGAGCTTTCAGACACAAGAGACTGCGTGTTAGGGTAAGGAGGAAGCCAGATCTACAGCCCTGGAGCTTTGGGAACGCAGCCTCTTTCTGGGAGGGCTACTGAAGGCTTCAGGAGGTCTGGCTAGAAGCACTGCCCATGTGTCCACTGCTGCATCCCCCTACCTGGCACAGTGCCTGGCACAGAGTGGGGCTTAATAAATATCAGTTGAATACATGACTGTGCAACCCCCCTCCGCCCCCCAGACATACACCACATATTCTTGCAAAAGTAGCATGCTGAACGCTGGCTGATACACAGTGACATAGGAACAACTGGGGGAAAACACTTCTTCCAGCCTCAGGATCTTTGCATATGCTGTCCCCTCTGCCTGTAACCCTGTTCCACACCCCACTCTCACCGCCATTTTTCATAGTGTACTACGTCTCGCTCCCATTTTGTCCGCCTTGCCAAGCATAGGGCTGTCCGTTGGTAAATATTCATTGCCTGATTTCATGTGCCCAATACACAGAAGTAAATGTTCAATATCTTTTATGAAATAAAGATTTAGAAACGCGTAGGTGTGTAAATACCCACACAGAGATCCTGGCTGATGTCAGGAGATTGACTGATATCCAGCAAGGAAAGAGACAAACTAGGGGGAAAATGCAGTGTTTCTGTTTAGCAACCTGTTTCCAAGGCTAAGAATTCTAGAGAAATGGTTCCTGGCTGCTGATGGAAGCCATTGCCTCTTCCTGCAGAGCCCGGAGAGTTCTCTGTTTCTCGGCACTTACTGAGCTACCCTTCAGCTTTAGTTTCCTCACCTGCAGCGTGAAGCCAGCGATGACCCTAGAGGGTCATTGTAAGGATTACTCACAGTAACTCGGGCAAAATACTCAGCCCAGTTCCCTGCACAGGGCAGGGGCACCGGAAGTGGTGGCGGTTGTTACTGAGGTGGGAGCAGCCACCCACTTAGAACCAGGAATGCCATTCTCTTCCAGAGACGGTGGCAAACCTCTACCAGGCCACCTGGCCGTCCTGCAACACTGGTGTTCTGTCCTGAGCCCAAATCTGCCCCCCACCCCGGGGCTCCCCCAGCACCTGGCACCCTGAGCCGTTCTTGGGCTACTTGGTCCCAACCTGATCGCTCTGATCTGACCCCAACTCAGATTTCTCACCCTGCAATTTGGGGCCTATTGAAACAGGCTGACATTTGCCAACAAACAGCCTGCGATTCTATTGCCATCTGTTACAAGTGCATCTTTCACTTTCTGCAAAGAAAAAATCAATCTCCCGGCTTCCTGGCATTCTCCGGCTGGCTCATCGGGGGCGGAGGCGGGCAGGACCCAGAGGTGGGCCTCTCCTCGGGGGTGCTGTCCGCAACCTCCCCCGGGGCCCATCTCTGAGAGGGCGGCTGGAACGAGAGAACCAGACTGGCTCTCCATTGCCCGCTGCAGCCCAGAAGCAATTTGCTTTCATTACGAAGGCCACGCGAGTGTGTTTGCAGAAAGACTCAGCTTCCCAGCCGCCTGGACTGTGGGGAAAATTTTCCTTAATTATTTTTTTATAGCCTAACTTTTGTGTGAGACGGTTTGTTATTATCCCTGCCTCACTTGAGAGTCATAAGCCTGCAAGAAGAACCATAAATAAAACTTTACTTAATATTCAAAGTCCCCATGAAGGGATGATGGATGGGGGGTGGGGGGTGGGGAGGCAGCCCCTCCCCCTCCCCCCTCCCCCCCCCATGGTGGTGGAGCCGTCCTGGCTTTCTGCCGGAAGGCAATTACTTTGAGCTCCCTATAATCAGAACCACTTACTACCTCTGCATTTTGTTTTTCTAACTTTCTCATTTAAAACACGGATGGGCGAGATTGTATCCCATTTGTATTGTGCAGAGAGAGATTACTCCAGGTGCTGCTGGGCGCAAGGCTGCTGGACTGCAATATTTTACCTGGGAACCCGCCTCTGAAACATTGAAGTGTGACAACTACAAAGACAGGGCCATGATTTGATCCCCAGCTTCCCGAAGCTTTGGGGACAAATGCCTGGCAGTGGAATTAATTTTTCTTGGGGAATAGGAGAGCTGTAACTTTCCCCTCTATTATTTCAAATCCGCCAGACTGACTCTCCCAGGGTCAAAGTAGAAACAGAGGGGGCTATGGTGGAGGAGGCCCGGGTTCTCTTGGCCAGGGCGCGCTACGTGACCTTCTGTGTGGTCCTGCCCCTCTCTGGGCTGCAGTCACCTTACCCAGAAAATGGAGGTGCTGGACAAGACAATGATACTAGTATCACCCTCTTCTGAGTTGACATTTTGTTGAGCACCTACCATGTGCCAGGCACCATACTAGGCTCTTAAAGTGCATTATGGTCAGAAAGCCACAGCAGCCTGACAGGCAGGGCCATCCACAATGCACTCCCCAATATTATTGAGGTTCTACTGTGTGCCCAGCATGGTTATGGGCACTGAGGGCACAGTGATGAACAAGAGAGGTAAGGATCTGGCTCTCCTAGAGCTTCTGTTCTGGAAGGGGAGAGAGAGCATAAAAACGTAAACAAAAGAGATCATTCTGGGGAATGAGGGGGTGAAGGCTTTGGGGAAAATAAAACAAGATGATACAGCAGATGGTGACCAGAGAGAGGTAAAATGAGAGAGCGTGATCATAATGACAGCCTCTTTGAGGAGGTGATAACCAAGCAGAGCCCCAAGGACAAGGAGATACCCAGACACATGAAGATTGGGAAAAGCATTCAGGTAGAGTGAACAGCATGTGCAAAGGCCCTGAGGTGGGTGCAGTAGACACCACAGATCTCTTCACCCAGCACCGTTCCATCTACCACCTGCCCTTGTCTTCTTGTGCTGCAGAGCCTGGAAAGCTAAAGCAGTGTTTTTCTATAGAAACCTTGGTCCTGAGGTTAAGGTCGTACATGGGACCCGAAGATGCCCTTGCACACGACAGGGAAGGGAAAGGCAGGTGACAGCAGAAGACTTTCTAGTGCACCTGGGGGCAAGTGTCACAGGTGCTGTGTGGAGAGAGGTGGCGGCAGAGGGGTCCTGCTATGACAGTGGGGGTCAGGGCTGCCATAGCCCCCCTGCACCTAGGCTTTCCCTGCCCTCTGGCCTGACTCCCCACTGGAATCACCGGCAGTGCTTCACCTGAGCTTTCCCGTGCACAGGGCAAGTCCAAGTGCCAGAGACTTTCCCCCGCCCCCTGGGAGTAGCCCTCAAACAGTCACCGACCCCGGGGTACCCGTTGGCAGGATGCCGAGATGCGTCCTCTCCAGCGAGGACCCGCGGTGCTGGCTGTAGTGGGAGCACTCCCCTGCCCAACCCCATGCTGGCTCCTGGCCTCCCTGCCGCCTTCCTCGACCCAATAAGTCCTGCCATAGCCTCCCAAATAAATGGCTTGTCCTCGAGTCCTTGTCTCTGGTCTGCTTCTGCGAACCCCAAAGAGCTGTTCTTTCATATCTCTTCGCTGTTTTGTTTCCCGGAGGGCGGAATCGGGCTTCATCGCCTTGAGATTCCACGAGACTTCTAATCTCCCCTCACAAAACCCTCCTGATTAAATTAGCGAGAGTGGATTCTGACGTCGGCCATTGAGAACCTGACGGGTCCTTTAGGTATCATCATTCTCATCACCGCCTTTTTACTGGCAAGGGCGCAGAGGCTCCGGGTGGGCCCAGCGGCCCACGCTGTGCTCCGGGCACCGACCTCCGTAATTGCCCGGTGCCGCTCTGCCTCTAACAGAGATGGATTCTCAAGCCTTGGTCCTGGGCTGGCCCATCTGGAGCAGAGATCCCTCATCTCTTGGTAAACGTGCTCTTTGAAAGAGCTGAAAAGGTTAACGGGGTTTCTGCAGGCTCCCGGCCAACTGCCAGGTAGCAGCTTGGGCAGCCCATGCTGTAGCTCCTTAGGTTGCAGACAGATGAGGACGCAGCCTTATCTCGCGCCTCGGGCTGAGAAGCAGCCATGGGCCGTCCTGCCAGCCCCTCTGTCGGCTCTGCAGATCCCTCCGTGTTGTTCCGCTGTCGGCTCCGCTCACGGCACACGTGCACACGTAGTGCACCTGCTCTGTGCCTGCCCGGGGCTGGGCTCGGGGCTGAGAAGCAGCTCGGCCTCTCTCCAGGGGCTCCCAGCAGACAGAGTAGGCCCCAGCTAAGACCCCTAATAACAGGGCACAGGCTCACCTGCCCCTCCCCACTCCCTCCTGCAGGCTCAGAGGTGGGAACCAAAGTTGTCATCTTGGGACAAAAGACTGTAAGCTAAGAGTGGTGGGGAGGGGGACAGAAAGAGCCTGGGGTCCACGAGGGCCTCCCTGAGCTGTGGAACTAACACCAGCACGGCCTGCCTCCAGGCTTCTTGCTAAGTGAGAAAAGAAGCCTCATTTGTTGTAGTCGCCGTTAGCCGGGTTTGCTGTAACTTGCCTCCAAGATCATTCCTAATTTATAAGCCCAGGTACTGGCCCACAGAGGAAATCTGTAGAAATTTAAATCACTGAGTCGTGTTCTAAACATCGCAGGTCCCCTCCTAGGCGCCCTCAGGAGGTGACCCAGGACTGCCCACTGCCCCCTCCACGCCCCCACCCCTGACCTTGGCCGTCCCGTGCTCGGAGCATTTTACACTGTTGCCATATACACGTGTAACACCCCCATCAGACTGTAAGCTCCTGAACCCCGGGGCCCAGTACGGAACTGACTTGGGGAGGTGATCAGATACTGTTCGAAGGACTGTGTGAGGGGCCTGTATGCACGGGATGATACTTTCCATCCTGGGAGTCCGTAAGTCTCAGTTGAAACTGGGGATGGTGTGGGCAAAATAGGGAATTCAGTTGGTGGTGAGCCGGGAGGCTGGTTCTCTGGGGAATAAAAAGCCCTGGTGTGTAGCATTTGCCGATTCTCCTGGTATAAATCCTCCCACCATGGCCAGTTTCCAACCGCCAGGTGTGCAGCCACAAACTCACAAAAGCTCTTGAAGATTTCGCAGTTGGTTCTTGCGAGCCAGTACAAGCCATCTTCAGTACCTAGCTCATTTCCAGTCCCCTTCCTTCCTTCTTTCCTTCCTTCCCTCCCCCTCCCTCTCTCGCCTCCCAGGACCTGTCTGGATGCTGGGCCCCTGGTAACTGACTCTGCTGTTCTGGTGGGGCAGATGGTCCCGTCAATAGAAACAACACAGTCATTCAATAGAAGGGAATGATTGTACTCCGATGAAGAAGATGCAACGGTCAGAGAAGGGGCCCCTGCTCCAGCCTTGGGGGAGGCAGTTAGGACAGCCTGAAGGAAGCATGGGGTGTCTCCGCTGAGACTCCAGAAAAAGTGAGCTTTGCCCAGCAGAGGCTTGGGGGGAGGGGTCACTCCCAACAGGAGGAACTGGGGAGTCTGGGTGTCTGCCCTGGAGACGGGGAGGGGAGGGGGCAGAGGGTGGGCAGTGCCGATGTGGTGAGGGGCTTGGCCTTCGTCCCAAGGGCAAGGTTAAGCTCTTTCTTTTTAAGTGGGGAAGGAGCAGATTGGCATTTTAATAAGCTTCCCCCGAGTGCAGAGAGGAGGGGGCAGGCAGGCTGCGGGCCAGTCCTGGTGGAGGGAGAGGGAAGGATGCAGGGAGCATTGATGAGCCGGCCATGCTGCAGGCTCAGGACGGAAACAGGCAGTGATGGGGGGTGGGGGGAGGGGCGCTGTCAGAGGAGGGTCAAGAGCTTGGCCACCTAGTGGATGCTGGTGCCTCTTTCCAGGATGGGGAAAAAATGGGAGGGGGAGTGAGATCTGGGGGAAAGAAGGAAAACTCTTGCCTCCTCCTGGCTTCTCCCCTGTGGGCGGCTCTGTTCCAGGGCCGGGGGGGCCCTTGCGCAAGGCCCAGCCTGCCATCGCTTAGTAGGGGAATGGGTAAGAGGCAGATCAGGTAGGCGGTGGCCATATCTATATGCACAGGGGACTGACGGGTCCTGACATGATGGGGTGCTGTGAGGGTACCCCATAAACCAGCCAGGGGAAAACAGGAACCCCAGCTTGAGACATGGAACAGCTCAAGGCTGAGAGGACTTTGAACATCAGGGAGAAAAATGGGTCTGAAAGTGAGCAATCAGGGGCCCTTGGGCTGGGACCCCCTGGCCAGGCTCTGAGTCGTCCCCCCTGCATTTGGGGGGCTGCAGGGGTGGCGGGAAGGCCAGCTCCGGGCTGTTTTCCTGGGCACAGGGACACAGCCATTCCCCAGGCCAGACAGGTACACAGGATTAATAAGGCTGACACGCGCTCCCAGGGGTGTGTGCTAGCCGAGCTAGCAGCGCGGCCTGAACCATCAATCACTGGCCCCTAATAGCTCTGTAGGTTGCTCCCCCCGCCGAATTTAAAGCGAGGATCCAGGCCGCCGGCAGAAAGATGCCGCAGCCCTTAACCACCGTAATTATGAAGTCTTCGTGGAAAGAGATGCTTATCGTTAATGTTAAGTGAACAGAGCAGGAGACCAGATGCCCTGCCGGTGTGTGTGCAGCCGTGTCCGCAAACGCCTGCCTAGAAATAGGGGGGCCAGGAGAGCTGCCACTTGCATGGTGGGAACGGGAGGGGACAATCTGGGGCTTTGAACAGTTCAAAACCGCAATTAGTAACATGGATGCATCATCCTTTTATTAAAAATTGTATCTTTTCTTTTGTCTGATTATAAAAGGAATCAGCTCACTGTGGAATCAGTGGGAATTGTGTGAGTACAAAGAAGAAAATTAAAATCCCGTGATCCCACCCAGAGGCAGGTCACCGGGGTGAAAACTCTGCAGTGGTTTTGTTCCCACGGCTCTGTGCCTATCTGTTTGCTTTGGGTTGTTTTTACACTATGGAGATGATTCACTATTTTTAATACATTTTTTTTTCTGTGGTACGCGGGCCTCTCACCGCCGTGGCCTCTCCTGCTGCGGAGCACAGGCTCCGGACGCGCAGGCTCAGCGGCCATGGCTCCCGGGCCCAGCCGCTCCGTGGCATGTGGGATCCTCCCGGACCGGGGCACGAACCCGTGTTCCCCGCATCGGCAGGCGGACTCCCAACCACTGCGCCACCAGGGAAGCCCCACTTTCCTGTTTTGTTCACTGCTGTGTCCGTGGAGCCTAGAACAGTGTCTGACCCAGCGTAGTTTGAAGTAAGCGACTTGTCTCAGGTGTGGGGCTGAACTGATCATGAAAATTTTGTCCATTTGAGCAGTAAATCCAATTAACGAGGGGAGAAAGGAGAATAGTTTACACACCTAAAATCATTATAGACCTGTGACCCCCGGAACCTAGCAAGATCGACCGTCTGTTCCATGCACACCTCAGGAGCCCCTCGGGCATGCAGGGTCAATGACAGGAGCCATGCAGGGGACCTGCCTCACCCCAGCCTCCACATTCCTAAGATGTAGAGACACCATTGGCGGCTTGAGGAAAACCTGAGCGTCCCTGGGGTTTCCGGGGCATCCAGTGGAGCCCCTGGAGGAGGAAGCTCCCCTCCAGCTGTGGTTCTCTGTGGCTTAGAAAGGCAGGGACACACCTAAGGTTTGTGACGGCTGTCCTGGAAGGCTTTCTGGGTCAGGGGTGATAGCTTAAGCAAAAGCGTGGAGGCCAGATGGCCCCTGGTCCAGCTGGTTCGGAATGCAGGTTGCTTTTTTTCTGGTGCTTTCCATCTTGTGTGCCCGACTCCCTCTTTGAAGAAAAAAGACTTCTTGCTTTCCATGATTACTGCTCACTCTTCCTCCAAGATCCAGTGCCACTTCCTTCAGGAAGGCCTCCTTGGTTTCTCGGATGCCAGAGTCACATGATTGGTTCACATGTGTTGCCCCCCTCCCCCACTCCCACCAGTAGACCATCAGCCCCATGGTGCTGGGGCTGTTTTGCTCACTGTCACCAGTGCCAAGCCCAGCGTCCACCCGCGGTGGCGCCCAGTGGTTGAAGAACAGAGCTCACAGTCTTCACGACCTGTCAACTCACTTTAGGAGTAGAGGGTTCAGGGGCCCAGGCACCTGCATCCCCTGCCCCACGGGGCTCTGGCCTCTGTTCTCCCGTTGTCTCTCAGCTACTTTGTTGCAAAGTTCTGGGCACGGAGGGGAAGTTTCTAGGGACTCTGGCTTTTGTTTCTTTCTTTTTTTTCTGGTGACCTTTCCATGTAATTAAAAGGCAGCTATTCCAGGAGGCGAGGCAGCCGGAAGCAGAGACGCTGTTCTCTGTGTACGTGTGTGGAAATTTATTGTCTGGAGCACAGAATTCTGCTGGAGGCTGCTGTGCTAAAAACATCTGCTGCTTCACTGGGGGTGGGGGGTGGTAAAGACCCCCGATCCAGAAAACTTCCCCCTTGCAGACCTGCAGACCAGCAGGGTGCACGTCTGTGCTCACTGACTCTCGAGTGGCCCCACTATGGGGGATGGCACCTCTGCTTTTTTCGGGAGACTAGCTCTCCTGAAGGCCCATCAGCCCAGTGATGTCCATGGGCTCGGCCTCACCCGGGCGGCCACTGGGTTGATAAGCCGTGCCCCGCTCCCCCCTGCCCCAGGATTCAGGTTTGCGGCCTTTGTCCGTCAGCACAGAGCCGGCGCTGGGGGGCCCTGGGGGGCACAGCACACTCCTGCCCTTTTCTTGGATGTGGAATCTCATGCTCGGGCCCCTTCTTGGCTTGCCGTTTGAGGGGGACTCCCCTTGCACTAGAACTAGAGGCAATGTCAGGGAGATGAATGTCCAGCTTAGGGAAACGTGTTTCTAGACAGCCCAGGCCAGAGCACGGTGGGTGTAGCCCTCGCCTGGGAGGACCTGGTTCAAATCCCAGCACCCACTTCTTCGTTTGCCACATGACTCCCCTGGAGGGGAACCACCCCCTCCTCTGTCGGGGCCTAGCCTGCTCCCCACAAAGGTTGTGTGCACAGCACTCCCTCACTCCACTCTGGTCTAAGAATGCTGGGAAAATTTATTTTCTGGACGGAAATCCTTCCTTGGCTGTGCCTTCCCTGAGCTGGGTCTGGGGCCCATCTCTTCCTTCTGGTTCAGGTCAGCACCTCCCCAGAATGGTACCCCTCCCTCGAGTTGCTGGGCCCCTGGCTGCAAGGTCCAGATGTCCTGCGGCCCCTGAGCCCCCTGCCCGGCCGGGCCTCCAGCCCTTGGCTCTCCGTAGCTGCAGCTGCTGAGGGTAAGGCAGGCCTGGCCTGGGCCCAGCTCCCCTGTGCCACGGAGAATTGCAATTTAGCAAGTCCGTCAAAATCCCGAGGCAGGAGCCCAGAGCCACATCTGTGACATCAAGGCATCCCAGCGGCATCGGGGGCCTTCCGTCCCCATCCGCCTCCTCGCCCTGGTCCACTTCCCACAGGCCTGGATTAGGCCCCAGCAGCTGGGCGGGGGCGGGGGCCAGGGGAGCAGGGGGCGCCGGGCTGGGCGCCCAGGCCAGTGGGGCCCTGGGTCTCTCTGGCCCAGCCTTGCCACGTGGTCCCTGGTAGGGTGCTGCGCCCTGGACCTCAGGCATCCCATCGGTAAATGGGGGTGGAGTCTGCCTGCCCATCCATGGGGTCCTGGAGGCGGTAGCCACACCCTGGCAAACCCACATGCCGACAAAGAGCGGCTGGTGGAGGGCTCTAAGGGTCTCGGAAGAGCTCAGGTCACTCAGGAAGGGGGTGAGTGGAGATGGCATTGCAAGTGGGGCCTCAGGGCAGGAAGGGGCTGAAGCTGGGATGCGGTGGGTGAGTCTGGTGGTCAGGATCTTGCACTGGGCCTCAGGAGCTGGCAGAGCTGAGGCAGGAAAAAGAGAGAAGCTGGGGCCTCGGCAGACTGTGCGCAGGCCCCTCCTCTGCCTTCTCTGCTTAGAAACTAAGAATGTGTGTTTGTAGCAACCTATGTGGCCCCTTAAAGCATCTCTGATGTGTACCAGGCACTTGCATGGCCAGGAAGAGCACAGGCCTCATGAACCACAAGGCTGAAGGGCCAAATCACTCCCTCCAGACCCCCTGAGGATCAGAGCCTCTGCAGACCAGAGCGCAGGGCACACACAGAATCCCAGAATCCCACACACAGATTTGCTTGCCTCCAGGGATGGAGAGCTCACTACCTCATTGGGAGCCAATTCCTTCATGGAGGAGTTCTCATCATTAGGAAAGAGCTTTCTAGAACTGCTCTTGGGTCCCAGTGCCTCTGGAGGTGGCAACCTGAACCTCCTGACCTCTTTCCTCCAGACCAAGTCTCAAAGCTTCTTTTACCTGCTCCTTGCATGATACACTGCAGTGCCTTCCTCTGAACAGGAGTCATTTGTCAGCTTCTCCCAGAACTGAGCGTCAGTGCCCCAGCTGTAGTCTGCAGCAGACTCTCACCTCCCTAGCTGTGAAGACCCCGCTCCTATTAATTAAAGCCTAGGGGTCTTTCTCTGACCCATCACACTGTTGAGTCTTGCATGGAGTGGGGCTGGTCATTCTGATGGCGATAATGGATGAAGCAGGAGGACAACATGTGCAGCTTGGGGAAACTGAGGCCCAGAGAAGAAGGACCCTGCTCAAAGTTACACAGTGCACCATCAGTAGGGCTGGGGGAAGAACCAGAGCTCCTGCCTGTCCTCTTAGGACACGGTTCCTTCATCTAGACAGAGAGAAGGGCCTCCATCCACCCTTTGCTCCCTCCTCCTTCCTCTGTTCTCCCGCCCTCACTTCCTGAGAACCTCCAAGCTAAGCCAGAGAAGGTGAGGCCCACGGCCTTCAGATGGTCATGATTACGCGTGGAGGGGTGAGCGCAGGGCAGGAGGGGACCCGGGCCCCATGTCCTGCTAACTGTTCCAGGGAATCAGCAGCGCCCAGGGGCTTGGGGGCCAAGGTCCCGCACAGTTGACCTCGTCCAGCTCATTCTGCAAACTCTGGGTGTTTCTGAGATCGCTGGGCCTGCACATTCCTTTCTGCTGAGGGAACTCCCGGCAAGTGTGGAGAGGCACCGGCCAGCTCCAGGAGGGTTTCTGGTGGGAAAAGAAAGGCAACTCGCGTTCGCTGGGCGCTAATGGGCACCAGGTGCCGATGCAAGGGAGGGGGGCGTCTCTCCTGTGCCACTCGGCCGTGTTCTCCTTGCCGAGGGGGGCAGTGACCTGACATGGGGGTGATGATGGCGCCTCCTTCCAGGACTGTCGACAAAAGGCTCAGCTCACGGAAGGGCCCAGCTCAGAGCCCGGAGCCCGTGGGTGTCCACTGAGTCTCACTGTTACTGTCACCAGCAGATCTGGGATTCGAGCCCATGTCCACGAGCCAGGGCAGCGCCTCCATGGTAGGTGGTAAGGGCCACGCTGTTCCGGAGTGGCTGCCTTCCTGTATCGCCACCAGTCTGGTCCCCGACCTGAGGCTTCCAGTGGTCCTGGGGAAGCAGTGGGTGTGGGGCTATGGCCTCGGCCTCTGTCCCAGCGGAGAACATTCCACAGCGGGAAGCTGCAGCCTGGGCACCCCCTCCCCCCTCCCCCTCCTCCCTCCTCCTCCCCTCCCCCTCCCCTCCCCCTCCCCTCCCCCTCCCCTCCCCCTCTCCCTCCCCCTCCCCTCCCCCTCCCCTCCCCCTCCTCTCCCCCTCCCCTCCCCCTCCTCTCCCCCTCCCCCTCCCCTCCCCTCCCCCTCCTCTCCCCCTTCTCCCTCCTCCCTCCCCTCCCCCTCCTCCCTCCTCCCTCCCCTCCCCTCCTCCCTCCTCCTTCCCCTCCCCCTCCCCCCTCCTCCCTCCCCTCCCCCTCCCCCCTCCCTCCCCTCCCCTCCCCCTCCTCTCCCCCTCCTCCCTCCTCCTCCTCCCTCCTCCCTCCTCCCTCCCCTCCCCTCCCCCTCCTCTCCCCCTCCTCCCTCCTCCCTCCCCCCTCCCCTCCCCCTCCTCCCTCCTCCCTCCCCTCCCCCTCCTCCCCTCCCCCTCCTCCCTCCTCCCTCCCCTCCCCCTCCTCCCTCCTCCCTCCCCTCCTCCTCCCCCTCCCTCCTCCCTCCCCCCTCCCCCTCCCCCTCCCCCCTCCGCCCTCCCTGCCCCTGCCCCTGCCCCTGCCCCTCCTCCCTCCTCCCTCCCCTCCCCCTCCTCCCTCCTCCCTCCCCTCCCCTCCTCCCTCCTCCCTCCCCTCCCCCTCCCCCCTCCTCCCTCCCCTCCCCCCTCCTCCCTCCCTCCCCTCCCCTCCCCTCCCCCTCCTCCCTCCTCATCCTCCCTCCTCCCTCCTCCCTCCCCTCCCCCTCCCCCTCCCCTCTCCCCTCCCCCTCCCCCTCCCCTCCCCCTCCCCCCTCTCCCTCCCCTCCCCTCCCCTCCCCCTCCTCTCCCCCTCCTCCCTCCTCCCTCCCCCCTCCCCTCCCCCTCCTCCCTCCTCCCTCCCCTCCCCCTCTTCCCTCCTCCTCCCCTCCCCCTCCTCCCTCCTCCCTCCCCTCCCCCTCCTCCCTCCTCCCTCCCCACCCCCTCCCCCCCCCTCCGCCCTCCCTGCCCCTGCCCCTGCCCCTGCCCCTGCCCCACCAGAGGCCGTGCGGGTGTCCTACGGGCAGGCTGCCGCCACCGCCGCAGAGGGCCGGCCGGCAGCCCTTGAGTTTCCACCAACTAATAATTTTTACAAACCTCCAGCCTCGTAAAAAAGCGCACAGTGGCCTGAACAACCTTGGCCGGGAGCCTTGTGGGAAAGCGGAGGCACTGAGGCTGGGCACCAGTGATCTTGGCCAGAGGCCACCTCCCGCCTGTACTCGGGATCTTTCCCTCAGGCCTCGGACCCGGACCTGTCCACTGTGGCCCTTCGGATAAAGGCTGCCCCACTAAGTGGCTCAAGGAGGTCCTCCGTGCTGGCCACCCAGCCCCGCCACCCCCATGGCCTCCCATCTGGAGCTCTTGGCCCACCGCCCTGAGCCGCCTGTAACCCACCCCTGTGCTCCCCTCCCACTGGGCACAGGCCTTTGCATGTGCTGTTCCTTCTGCACAGAATGCCCTTCCCCTCCCTCCGTAGGAACGCAGAGATAATGACATGTCTTTATCCAAGAGGGCCTCCTGTGTCTGGGGACCTCGGAGGAGGGGACACGTGTCTGCCTTGATGTTCTCCAAACAAGGGATGGGGTGTCCAGGAGAGAAGGAAGGCAAGGCAGGTGCTAGGGGCCCCGAAGCCTGAGCACGGTCCTGGGAGTCACTGGGGAGCTCCTTGTGGGAGGGGGTGGAGCTGGGCACGGGAGAGCAGACAGGCGGGAGGACAGGGGGGTGGGTGGGCTGGAGGGAGGCTACTGAGGCAGAATTTTGGAGACTAGAGATTACCTGGACTTGAGGGATGAGGGAGCTGGGTTAAGTGGAGGCTGGCAAGCACTTTCTGCTTTGGCCCCCGATCCCAGGAGATGGGATCCTGAGTCACAGGTGCTAGGTGTGTGATTCTGGGGTGCTTGGTGGCGGCAGGGTCCATGAGGCAGGTGGGCCCCCGGGGGCGAGCTCAGGCTTGAGCGGCAGACGGGGTCTGGGATTCACGGGCACGCAGGTGGGGTGTAAACGCTGGGGGAGGATAGTCTTGGGGGGGCGTGTCACAGAGAGAGGGCTGGGCATCCAGGATGACCCTTGAGGAAAGTCTCGGGGGGTTTCCAAAGAAGCAGGAGGAGACCCTGGTGGGTCCCAAAGCCAAGAGAAGACAGTGTTTTAACAGGAGCGAATGAGCAGCTGCAGGGGCTGGGGTCGGGGGACGGCAATGACCGGAGCCATGAGGGGCATCCATCAGACTTAGCACTCTGGGCTCATGGGCATCCTTGTGAGGGTGGAGGCAACAGGGGGTGGGAGCAGCTCTGTGAAGGGGGAGCACCTCACCCTGGGACCCTGGCGCTCGGATGAGCAGCTGGGGGTGGAAGGTTCCCTCGGGCCCCTTTTCCTGTCCCTCCATCCGCTGCCAGGGACTCTCCGGTGAGGGGCTCGAGTCTCCAAAGGACCTGGGTCAGCTCCTGGGAGGCAGCTGGGGCCGTGGAGGGGGGACACCGTCCTCCCCCGCAGGATGGGACAGTAGCCACATGTTCCCGGGGCGTAGTGAAGACCCGCCCGTAGGTTTCCCTGCACCTGCGGGAGGTGGTCAGGGCCCCTTGGCAGCCATGCCGTAGCTCCAGGTGCGGATTCAGGTCCCCGGCGCAGGAGGCCTCTCTGGGAGCCTGATTTACCGGCCGCCCCCTGGTGCACCCGGATCTGGCCCTTCTCTAAGTGCGTGTTCAATCCAATTAAAAGTGCCGGAGGTCAGGGGAAACGTCAATTACCTGAGTCTCTCGGCAGCTGTCCCCACACTCAATAGGCCCGAGAGGCTGGGAGCTACATTCCCCCTCTCCCACCTACAGAGTGGCCGATGGGGAGGCCGACCCAGTCTCCAGGAGGGTCACTGGCCTCAGTGGCCCCATGTGTAAATGGGGACTCTGGGTATGGGAAAGCAGGACTGGAGGCCCATGTCCCCTGAATCTTGGTGGGAGGGTCTGTAGTGTGTTGCCTACTGCCAGGACTTCTGGGGGGTCTTGTCCCAAGCAAGGGTCTTCCTGCGGCTGACCTTAAAGACAGGCCTACGGGACCCGGGCACAGCCAGCCCACAGGGAGGGAGCCAGGCCCACCTCCTGCCCTCTCTGCATGTCACTGCCCACCGTGCCTCAGTTTCTCCTCTGGACACCTCTCTCCAGGGTCAGTGTGTGTGAGAGGCTCAACTCTGCTCCCAGCTCAGACATATTTTTATAACCTGCTTCGTATTTGTACCCCTGTGTTCACAGCAGCGCTATTCACAACAGCCAAAAAGTGAAGCAACTCCATGTCCATCGACGTATGAACAGATAAACGAAACGTGGTCCCTCCATACGGTGGAATATTTTCAACCTTGGAAAGGAAGGAAATTCCAACGCAGGCTACAACATGGATGAACCTTGAGGACGTGATGCTCAGTGAAATGAGCCAGACACAAAAGGACCGATGTTGTATGATTCCGCTTACATGACGTACATAGAGCAGGCAAGTTCCTGGAGACGGGAAATGTAAAGGTGGTTTCCAGGGGCTCGGGGAGGGAGAGGATGGGGAATTACTGTTTGCTGGGGACAGAATTCCAGGTTGGGTAGATGAAAACGTTGTGGGATGCATGGTGGCGATGGCTGCACAGCCATGTGAATGTATGGAAAGCCACCGAAGCATACACTTAAAAATGGTTAAGATGGCAAGTTTTATGATCTGTATATTGTACCACAACCGAGAAAAAAAATCAAGATTTGTATTTCACGAACTTTTATTAAACCAGTGTGCCTCACAGCCCGGAGAGCGGGATTGCTCGCGTCACCAGCCCGCACGTCATTTTTCTTTTCTCCTTTTCCCCCTCCCTTCACGCTTGCCAGTAAAAGCCACCTCCTTAGGGAACCGTCTGAGATTCAAGCCCGGATCTCCTGGCATCTAGCCCAGAGCTCCCGGGAAGGGACCGGATGAGCCCGGCTTGGGAAGAGACTGCAGAAGGTAGGGGTCTCGGCGACACCCTTCTAGCTGGAAAACCGCACAAGGCTCTCTGCCAGCCGCCCGCCTAGCCCGGGTCAGAGAAAGCCAGACAATTATTGGATGGACCAGAGTCGTGCAGCCTTGTCGGCCCTTGCAATATCAGATGCTTCGGAGACCTCCGCTGTCTCCCTGCTCAGCTGACACCAGCCTTTAGAGAACAAGCAAGTCAGAGGATGGAATTAATTTCCTAAAATTGAGTGTTATATCGAAAAGTCACCTCAGCATCTCTCGCCAGGGAGGAAGAAGAAATGGCCATTTGGTCCTTGCTCTCTTGATAGCTCGTTGCAGCTTGCACTCAAATCTTTAGTTTTGGGATGAAATGTATGAAATTGTCTTCTCTGTAGGGCAGAGATGATAGAATCTAGGCAATTTTATGTGGTTCAATCTATTCGAAATAACTATGAAAATACTGTGCCAGAGAAAAAGGGAGAAAAATACCTCTGCTATCTATTTTCTGGGTAAGTGGTATGACTGAGATTCACATCAGATTATTTTGCATCTACTGAATTAGCTGAATGCAGTCAACCCTTGAACAACACGAGAGTTATGGGTGCCAACGCTCCGTCCAAAATCTGCATATGACCTCTAGTGGCCCCTTCGTATCCGTGGTTTCTCCATATCCAAGGTTCTGCGTCTGAGGATTCGACCAACCTCAGATCATGTAGTAAATAGTATTTACTATTGAAAAAAATCTGCATAGAAGTAGACCTGCGCAGTTCAAACCTGTGTTGTTTAAGGGTCAACTGTATATACCTTTAATTACAATCCCAGAGACAAGCTCGTCCCGAGGGCGGGAGGGGGATGTGAAAATGACATGGCACCTTTAGAGGCGCATGTGAAAATACGTACAAAGAGTTGTTATAAATGTGTTGAGGGCCAGTAGTCCAGCAATCCTACTTCTGGAAATGTGCTCCTAAGAAAACCCCCCTAAGAAGCCCTCGTACCCTGTTGGTAGGACTGTAAATTGGTACACCCTCTGTGGAAAACGGTATGGAGGTTCCTTAAGAAATGAAACCTAGAACTACCATATGATCCAGCAATCCCACTCCTGGGTATATATCTGGAAAAAACAAAAACACTAATTTGAAAAGATATATGTACCCCAATGTTCACAGCAGCACTATTTACAATAGCCAAGACATGAAAACAGCCCGAGTGCCCATCAACAGATGATTGGATTAAGAGGATGTGTTTTACACACACACACACACACACACACACACACACACAATGGAATATTAGTCACACACACACAAAAAGAAATACTGCCAATTGCAGCAAGGTGGATGGACCTAGAGGATATTATGCTTAGTGAAATAAGTCAAACAGAGAAAGACAAATACTATACATCACTTATATGTGGAATGTAAAAAACAATACATATGCATGTATATGCAAAACAGAAACAGACTCACAGACATAGAAAATAAACTGTGGTTACCAAAGCAGGGAGGGACAAATTAGGGGTATGGGATTAACAGATACAAACTACTATATATAAAATAGATGAGCAACGAGGATTTACTGTATAGCACAGGGAATTATAGCCATTGTCTTGTAATAACCTATAATGGAATATAATGTGCAAAAACACCGAATCACTTTGCTGTACACCTGAAACGAACACAATATTGTAAATCAATTATATTTCAATTAAAAAAAAAAACACCCAAGAAAAGCAAAAAAGGCATTTGCATGAAGATGTTCACTGCAGTGTGAGTCAGACTCTGAAAAACAGACCTAGACCTTTACTTCCAATGGCAGGGCAATAACCAAGCTGGTAACGAGCCACAGGGAAGCAGAATTTGGTGGCTCTTCCAAATCAGATCCGGGCGGTGCCCGAGCCCCCTGGTGACCCTGCCGTGGGAAGGTTTTCCTCCAAGTACGTTACTTGGGTTGGTTGCACTACAGTTAAAATATGTCAGTTTCGCTACTCCAGAGTGGAAACTTCAGGGGTTAGACCTGTGTGCGTGTGCATGTGTGTGCGCACACTTTTTAAACTAGAAAATGGAGATGGCTAACGAAACATGACAAAATGAAAAAGCAGAGAGCAACCGTGGTCGTGCCTTTGACTGCGGTGGGCAGAGAGCAGACTAGGCAGCCGAGCGCAGCGGAGCAGAGGGGGCGGGGTCAGGCCGGTGCTTCTTCCTCTCGTCAGCATTGACTTCCGTGCTTAATGTTCATAACTTTTTTTAAGGTGAAAAACCAAGAAAGCTGCCCCCCGTCTGTGCTCAGACTTGAGAGGTTGCCTCATACTCGCCATCCCTGCCAGATCTCCTCTGATCGCTCCTAGGACCTCCCAGAGCCTCAAGGGGACCAAACCCTGCTGCCCCGCTTCTGCGTCAGCACACCCTCACCGCTGCCACGGCCCCATCAGGCATGTGGGGAGGGGAGGGTGGGAACAGGCGGTGGCCAGCTGGAGGGGCCTGGGGCTCACCTCTGGGGTGCGGGGTTCACCCCCAACTGACTACACCTACTATCCGCCCAACCCGTGCTAAAGGCATCTCCTCGCCCGCCCCCAGCTGCCCTCTCCAGGCCTGCGAGCTCCTTGCCGGGAGGGGCGGGTTGACTGTCCCCAGCTGGCAGCCACGTCCTCCTGGTCCTGGGGTCCCAGGTGCCCTCCCCTCTCCCAGGACACCTTGAACCAGTCATCACCCTGGGTCCTGGAGCACGGGTTGGGGGTGAGGGTTCAGGCAGGTGCTCTCTGGGGTCTCCTTCCTCCATCTGACATTCGAGACCTTTTTAATTCTAAGGGAGACCGATTAGCCCCTTGGGAGAAATGGAAGTGACCTGTGTGGGCTGCTCCCCGGAGGCTGCCGAGGATGGGGAGTGAGGGAGTGAGACTCGGGAAGCTGTCTCTGCTGCTCTGCACACTCCGTGGGGGGCCCAGGGAGGGATCCCCTTGGCACACACCCCCCCGACTCGCTGAGCGCATGGGCTCTGGGGAGGTGGCAGAGGCAGCTGTGCGTTTCGGGACTGCAAAGCAGGAGGTGAGACTTGGACATGGAATCGTTCAGGACCTGTCAGCTGCAGACCTGCCTAAGCTCATTGTCAAACGTGAGGAATGAAGGGTCTCTCTCAGGCAGGTGCCGTCAGGTGGAGAGATTTTCCTGTGGCCTCCAGTGGCCTTGGCGTGGCCAGCTCCCGTCGCTGCCTCAGTGAGTAGCTCCAGGAACTCCCCGGGAACAACATTTCTGGCTCCACTGGCCCCTCTCCAGGCTGGGAGCCCTGAGGACACCTGGGGATGTCCCGGCCTCCTCTTCTGAATGGCACAGCACCGTCAACTCAGCCTCCAGGGTGCCCTTGACCATCTGCCTCTCCCAGCTGCACTGCCAGGGCCCCAGCTGAGGCCACATCCCTCCCACCCAGACCACCTTCCAGGTGGCCACCAAGCTCAGGTCTCACATCTACTCTGAGCCTGGGCAAGCGGCCTAGACCTCCACGCTGACCATGCCGCTGCCCTGCCCACAGCTTCCGGGACCCAGCAGCCTCGGGGTTCAGCCTGAGTCCACGGCCCTCTTGAATCGGCCCCATCCCCCTCTGGCTGCACCAGCGGCTCCTCCTGTGGTCCAAACATTCAGGCCTTCGCATTCCCCACCCCACCCTACCCTCCACTGCCTGGCTACCTGTATCCCTCGGGAAGCACAGCTCACCTGTCCTCTCCTCCAGGAAGCCTTCCCTGACCACCACCCTCATAGAACTCCCCATCCTCTGTCCTTGTGACCTCCACCTCCACCCCAGTCTAAATAGGTTTAGCTCCAAGCAGCAGGAATGCGAGTGAAGGACGGATGAGTAGATGGCCGTGAATGAGTGAATGAGTGAATGAATGAATGAATGACTATATGGATGTGTGAGCTTAGAGATGCCTCTGCAAGGCTTGGGGGTGGGCGAGGGTGCAGCCCACCAGGCCATTCTCCCCACGGCCCCTCGTGACAATGTGGGCCTCTGACTCACTCCCTGATGCCCACCTCCCCTTCCCAGCAGAAAGCAGAACCGAGGTCTCTGGGGCTTGTGGCAGGGCCGTGGCTCCGGCCCTCTCCCTTTCCTCCTGTCAGTGTGGGCGTCCTCCTGCCTCCCCGGCTCGGGGTTGGGGGGGGGCGATTAATCACCCTGGAAGGCGAGGCCCAGTGGCTGGAGAGGAACGGCGGGGAGAGTGACCTGGTGTTGTTTCCCCGGGGCCCTGAGGACACGCGGGGATGGGGGCTGCGTCCCTGGTGGGGTGCTGATCGCTGCAGGTGCCCCCTCCCCTGCTTCTGCAAGGTCCCCGTGAGCCTGTGCAGGGCCCCACCCGCAGGGCGGCCCGCATTAGTATTCCCTGCGCGGGCGCCTGCAAAGAAATGACTCACAGTCTGATTGACTAATTTGAAAGTAAGCTGTTTCTGCTCAAGTGGGAAGGTTCAGTGAATCTTAAAAACTAAGCGATGGAGATTTTATTCCTCGTTCTAGACCTTTCCTTCTGTTGGGAAGGCGGCTCTGCCACGGCCTCTGTTTGTGATAATAGAAACGTCTTTTGTCGGCTCACCTTCAGTGGGCGCGAGTGAGACTCGGAGTCTCAGCTTAGCTCCCACCTGCTTTGTGGCCTCGGTGAGTTACTTAACCTCCCCAGGATGCCAGGAACAGTGTATAATGAGGATAAATCTCCAGAGGAAGCACCGCCACACAAAATGTGCATTTTGTGGGGTGGGGACGAGGCCCAGGCCTGCAGAACCAGGGTGAGGCTCTGGCACGTCCCCCCTCCTGTGGGCTGGTGGGCTGCAAAGAGGGTGTGCGTTTCCCCACGTGTGCGGGGCTTAGGGTAGCCTCCCATTTTACTGATGGGTAATTATCCTCCCATTTTACTAATGGGTGGCCAAGAGGCACAGAGAGGTTAGGTATTCACCTGAGGTCACACAGCTTCTATGTGCAGAAGGTGGGATTACAACCTAGGCTGTCGGCTGCAGTCTGTCTTCTCAGTTTAGGTCACCCCATTGAGCTAGAGAGGGGGACAGGGGCTGGACCTTTGGAGCTGAGGGATGACTTTTATCTTTGTCCTATGGCAGGTGGGGTGTGAGAAATCAGACCTGAACACACTGCAGGAAGCAGGAAGGCCCTGGAGGAGGTGACTGAGGAGTGGAGGCTGAAAGCAGAAGTTGGCTGGGCCTGGGTGGTGGCAGAGGAGGCAATGACATGGTGAAATTCAAGACACGCCTCCAAGGTGGGCCCAGTGGAACCCTGGCATTCCTTAGGGAGAAGATGAGAGAAAAAGTGGTCAATGGACTCTTGAGAGTCTGGTTGAACACCTCATCTTTAGGACCCCGACCCCCTACCCTGAATTGCCCACACCCAGTGGGCCACCTGCCTCCCCTCCCTGGCTACCTCCATCAGACACACTGTCTAGGTGTACTGTCCGTCTGTAGCACAGATGGGGCAGCCCTGGCGAGAGCGACAGCTGCCATCTCCTCCCACGCCCTTCTGTCTGACCTCAGAATGGGGAGGCACAGAGACGGAAGAGGTCAGAGTATGAATTCTCTGGATCCTGGGCTCTCAGGCCACCGAGTGCGATGCCCTCTGTTCGCTCCATGACTTTGGGAAAGTTTGTCAAACGTTCCCTCCTCCAGGTCCCCACCTGCACGTGGGAATCCTACTGACCGCTGATTATCATGTGAGTCTTACTCTTTGCACTTCTTAGCCCTTTCAGGGTTCACAGTCACACACTTCCTCCAGGGCTGAGTGAAGGGATGGGTGGGCTGAGCACTTGGGACAGGCACAGAGGAGGCATTTGATGAAGGTTTGCGGTGATGTTTGTTTTTCCTCACTCGCTGTGTGTCTTTGGACAAGCGGCTCTGCCTCTCTGAAATGAAGCTGTTTTGTCTGCAAAGCAGTGATGACATGGTCCCTGTTTCCCAGGAAGGAATTCGGGACGTCTTGACTAGGTGGCTCATGGAACGCTCTTGGCGTGGGCTCCATCGAGGAGCTCCATCAAGGGCTCCGTCAAGGCCCGCTGTGATGATGATGAAGTGGCAGAGCTGGAACTGGCACCCGGCCTGGGCAGGCTCCCCCGCTTTGCAGCGCCAGCCTCTTCTGCAGCCACCTCACCTTCCCTGGGCAGCACAAGAATGAGTAGAAAATTGAAAAACTTAATCAAACTAGCATATTACTTTCCTGGAGCCTCCCGCCACCTCTCCCCTCCGAAACACAAGCCAGAGATAACACCTTCCCAAATAGGTTTACTGAAGTTAACCCATTACAAGTGCGGACATGCCCGGAGATAAGAGAAACCTGTGAGTTCTTAATATCCTGCCCGGCATGCAGGAGGAATAAATGAGGGACGGAGGCGAGACGGCCTCGACTGCAAATACTCTGTCATGTCCTTTGGCCATCCATCAGCCCATCTGTCAGGCAGTGTCTCTGGCCCTGGGCTTGGGAAATACGGTCACCATACCATGGAGTCAAATGCGGCCTTTCAAAGACAGATCTGCTTAAAATTCATTAACGTAGACAACTCCACCACAAGAAGCGATCAATTCCTTGAACTCTATAATCACGCTTCTCATAGGGATCTTTTTGCCTTAATGTTGGTTAAGCTAATAAAGGCTGTTTGGGTCCACTGGAAAGAGAGGCACGAGAGGGCACAAGGCAAGGAGTCTAGCCTTGATGTTCTGCAGCCAGCTCGGACCCGATTAATTCCTGGTGCATTTGTCTCTGGAGTGAGTCATTCATCACGTGAGCCAGGACTGGGGGCCTGCTCAACCCCCGCCGGGCGCCGGGCTGGGGCCAAGGGTGCCGAGCAACCCAGAAATGGTCTCACTCACAGGAGCTGCGGTTAACCAAGGAGGAGATCTGGGGACAAGCGTCTGGGATCACTCTTGGTGATCTCATTCTGCACGTGGCCATAAATCCCATTCCCTCGCTGATGAGTTCGGAATTTATACCTGCAGCTGGGACCTCCCCACTGAACCCCAGACCCTGCTATCCCAAGGCCCACTCTATATCTCCACCAGGATGTCTAATGAGCATCGTAAACCAGCCACGTCCGAGTGCAGCCAGACCCATCTCGAGTTCTTCCAGCGGCTCAGGCTGGAGATGGAGGGTCCCTCTGGGACTCTTCTCTGACTCTTACATCCCACTTCCAGCTCGTTGGGAAGCCCTCCGGGTCCTGCCTTTCGAGACCAGCCAGATTCCAGCTGTGTCTCCGGGCCCAAGCTGCCTGCCCACAGCACCTGGATGACCGTGGGAGATCCTACCTGGTCTCCTTGCTTCTGCCCGTGCCCCTCCCCCGATCTCAGCCGGACAGCTGGAGGAATCCTTTGCACGTGTAAACCACAGGAGCCTTTCCTCTGCCCAAAGCTCACCAAAGGCTCCTGGGTTACCCACGTCTCTCTGAAGCCCTCCAAACTGCCTGTGCCTCCCTGGCCTGACCTGTTACTCTCCACCCGCCTCACTCCACTGCAGCCACCACAAGCACCCGGCCACACTCCTACCCCAGTGCCTTTGCACTTCCGGCTCCCTATCTAGATGCTTTTCCTGGGTCTGTACCCAGAAGTGAGGCTTCCCTCGTCACCTTGTCTGAAATTGTACCTCTCCCCGAGCACTCTCCGCTAACCCCAGACGCCACCAGCGGAGTGTAAGAGCCACAGAGCGGAAGGGAGTGGCGGGGGTTTCCGTGTGGTCCCTGCCCTGGAACACTGTGGGCGCTCAGGAAATACGCAGGGAATGATTGAGTGAATGAGTGAATGAATGAAACTTGTCTCTCTCTCCAGAGGGCTGCTCCCTGCCCCCTCATCAGGGAATCAAGCTCTCGGCTCCATTTGGAGACTTCTGGTCGTGGCTCTTTCACTGTGGTGACATCCTTTCCCGCCTGACGAGTCGGACGCTGGCCCCCACCTGACCTGTCCCATCTGCTGCGTCTAGCCCTCGTCATGCCTGGTGTGGACTCTGGCTCAGTCAGCCACCCCCTCTCCGTGCCCTGGCTACATCAGCCCCTGCCCCACAATTCCCTTCTGGAACCTTCTATTCAACTATTCCCCTTCCGGTCCCTCTGGATACTCCCTCCTCCCAGCTCTCCCTGGGAAACCTCAACTCACGATTAAAATCTCCTTCTCTCACAGTATGGATGTTCCTTAAAAAACTAAAAATAGAACTACCATATGACCCAGCAATCCCACTACAGGGCATATACCCTGAGAAAACTATAATTCAGAAAGAGTCACGTACCACAATGTTCATTGCAGCTCTATTTACAATAGCCAGGACATGGAAGCAACCTAAGTGTCCATCGAAGGATGAATGGATAAAGAAGATGTGGCACATATATACAATGTAATATTACTCAGCCATAAAAAGAAACGAAATTGAGTTATTTGTAGTGAGGCCGATGGACCTAGAGTCTGTCATACAGAGTGAAGCAAGTCAGAGAGAGAAAAACAAATCTAGTATGCTAACACATATATATGGAATCTAAAAAAAAAAAAAGGGTCCTGGAGAACCTAGGGGCAGGACAGGAATAAAGACGCAGACGTAGAGAATGGACTTGAGGACACAGGGAGGAGGAAGGGTAAGCTGGGACGAAGTGAGAGAGTGGCATGGACATATATACACTACCAAATGTAAAATAGATAGCTAGTGGGAAGCAGCCGCATAGCACAGGGAGATCAGCTCGGTGCTTTGTGACCGCCTAGAGGGATTGGTTGGGGAATGTGGGAGGGAGACGCAAGAGGGATGGGATATGGGGATATACGTATATGTATAGCTGATTCACTCTGTTATAAAGCAGAAACTAACACACTATTGTAAAGCAATGATAACTCCAATAAAGATGTTTAAAAATAAATAAATAAATAAAATAAAATCTCCTTCTCTCCCAACCTGCTCCAATAGCATCAGCCTCCACCCCATGGTCCAGATGGAAACCTGGGGACCCTGGGTGCCTCCTCACCCACGGCCCTGCTCCCCCTTTCCTCTGCCCCCTCCTCTGGACTCCCAGGCCACCGCTACTTCTTAGCCACTGTCCCTCCAGCCTGCGAACCCGCCCCTCCCCTCGTACCAGGCGGGCGAGGGCAAGGCTGCAGCTTGTGGGTTGGAGCGGGCATCCGTGCGGCCCAGTGTTGGTGCTGCTGGGGTAATGAGGTACCACTTATGCATTCGACAAACCCCATTAAGACGAGCAGGAGTACAGCGTGGCCTCGGGGCATGTGCAGCGAGCCTGGAAGCTTCCAGGCGGTGCGCCTCGCGTCCTCTGTTGATACAATTCAGTTCGATCCGCTTAGCAAACATTTACTCAGCGCCTGCAGCCGCATGCAGAGCACCGGGCCAGGCCCTGCGGGAGGCTCCCCTCCGCCGCTGCCCCGCCTCTCCTGCTCCGCCCGCGGCTTTGTTTCTGCTCCCCCGCTTCCTCCGCCCGACCTTGTCCTCCCATCCCCGCCTTCCCTCCTGTCTCCTCTGCCCCTTGGAGGCTCAGCCTCTCAGTTCTCACACTCAGCCTCACACGGGGGCCTCTGATGGAGGGGGCAGCAGGAGGAACAGGCTTCCTTAGCATCCACGTGACTGGTGGCCATGCTGTGATGTCCCAGGAAAGGGGCATCCAGGCCGGGAAACCACCTGGTCCAGGCACACAGAGGGGAGCTGGGGGGTGTCCAGGCGACTGGAACATGCAGGACCCAGAGAGCAGCAGTAACCACAATGATCCCGTCACCAGCCGCTGCCCCCAGCCCTACGCTGTCCCAGTGCTTTGACAGTGCATGTCTGGGGCACATATGGGAAACGAGGCCAGGAACACATGTGGCTGAAGGTCGTGGGCCTGGAATGCGGGGCTAAGGATTGGAGGGAACTCCCCGTTCATCTCTGCCTCCCCCCATGGGCCTGGCTCAAAGTCAGAATAATAAAAATGCAAATCAACCCAGACCTCAGGCTTACACGCTCCAGGCACCCGTCCAGGCACCTTTGTATGGATACAAACTCCAGAATGCTGCCAAGGAAGGTGCCGCTATTTATCCGCATTTTACAGATGGAGAGATGGAGGCACAGAGAGGTTTAGTAACCTGGCCAAGGTCACACAGCTAGTGAGTGACAGAGCAGGGGTTCAACCCCTGGGAGATGACCCAAAGCTGTTTGTGATGTGAGTGAACAGGCTGAAATGGTCCCCACACACCTCTGACAAGGGGGATGGTGACGAGTGGTGCTGGGGCAGGGACAGACTCTCTTCTTCTCAGCTTGCCCTTTGGCCCGATGATGGGGAGAAGCGAATTCTCTCAGCCATCTGTGTTCATTCATCTGTTCATCCACCCATTCATTCATTCACTCATTAAACATAAAGTGAACCCCGAGCCCTGGGGACTCAGGGAGAACTTAGACGCCGCCCTGCCCTCACTCCTGTTGCCACCCAGACACAGGGCTCCAGGAAGCAGGTGGCGTGATGAGAGAGTGACCCTGGAGGCCTGTGGGCCGCGAGGAGGAGGGGGTGAGCTGAGATGCAGGCAGGAAAATGAAGCCTCTCCTTTGTTCCGTCTCGGGGGGAGGCTCAGAGCTAAGCCGCCCTGGCGGGGGTGGGGCGGGGTGCAGGGTGGAGGCTGGCGCAGACACCCTATGGCCCACACTCACCCGCCTCTGACTTTGTTTTCCGTTGCCTCATCTTCCTCACCCACTTCTAATTGATCCAGCCGCTCTGGTGTCACTTCCTAAGCCCTCCTAAAGCTTCTGCAAAATGAAGCGGGGATAAATAACATAACTGCCGCCAACCTCGGCCCTCAGTCCCAGGCACATCTGCCCAGAAGGTGACCAGAAAAACTTTGAACGTAATTGTTCCGAGACTCGATTTTTCTATTATGGCCAGGAGACTGAAATTGTTTCCCTGGCCACGGCTCACCTCTTCTGTCACCCAAAGTTCTCCAAACCGAATACCAAAAAAGAAAAAAAAAAAAAGTGTGTCCTGGAGGAAGTTAAATTTTTGAACAACAGTGTTCAGCCTTGAAAAACTGGCCTCCGCGTCCACTGGCTTTGCGAGTCACTCTTTATCATTAAGATGAACGGTGAATTTGTTCATCTTATCCGTATTTTTGTCCTTTGTTTTATAGCACGTTTCCCCTCACTCTCTAAATAAAAATAGCCGCTTGACCCTGAGTTAGAGAGTGAGGGGGCCCCGCGACTCCCCAGCTCACATCTGGAACACAGAGCAACTTTCAACGCTGTGGACAGTTTCTCTCCAGATTCTTCTGAAAGATGAGGGTTCTAAACTCTGACAATTGGTAAAACTGGTCACCCGCCCGCCCACCCTTCCCAACAGTGTGGCTGTTGATAGATTCAGGGCAGCAAGGCCAAGGTGAGGGTTAGTCCAATGCCACCTATACTCCCTTAAAAAGCTCTCGCTCTTGACAGTTCCGTCCCTAGTTATTTTACCATCAAGCGTCTCTCACGTCAACACGTCTTCGTAAACACAGCTGCAAACCTAACATCCAGGGGTCAGAAAGAAGGGCCCCAATCACCAGCATCATTTTTACCTCACATCAAGAACCAGAGCGATGTCACGCCCGGACTGGTTAGTGGAGAGTTAGGTGGCATTAACCGGGGCGCCCTTTTCAGCCTCGGCCACCTCTCACAGACACATCAGCGGTGTCTGACGTTCAGGGCTTCTCAGCAAGTTCCCGTGTTGCACTGTCTCCCCCCACGTCCCCACGCCGGGAGATGGTGGAAATGACCTTGAAGGCAGCGGTAGGTCTTTGATCTGCCGAGTGATTGTGCTGGGACGGTGCTTTCCGCTGGGCTGAGCGGAGTCAGGCACTGTCTAGTAGCAAAACCCTCTGGTGTTACTCCTTTCCAGCGTGCATGACCGGCTTGTAAATATCACTGCCAGGGGCTGGTTTCTTGCAGTTTCTTCTTCGAGAAACTACCCAGGTTTTACCAAGCACTGGGTTCATTTCGTGGATGCTTCTAATCCGGCGTCCGAGAACACCCTCTGCTTTCAGGCGGCTGCGGTGACTGTGGAGTCGGTTGTGTTTGGAGGGGCGGCTCTGGGAAGAGCTAGTGCTTAGCCGGCACCGACTGTGGGCAGGCTCCTTCCCAGCGCCATGTAGGGAGGAATTCATCTAGTTGTCCCCAGCATCCCATCAGCTGGGGACCATTTTTTTTTATTGAGGTGAAATTCGCATAACATAAACTGAACACTTTGAACATGAATAATTCAATGGCGTTTCGTACATTCCGTGTTGTGCGCCATTGCCTCTACCCCGCTCCAGAAGGTTTTTATCACCCCAAAGGGGACCCCATACCCATTAATCCATCAGTCCCTATTTCCCCTGCCCCCAGCCCCTGACAGCCACCCATCTACTCTCTCTCTGTGGATTTGCCTATCCTGGACATTTCACACAATTGAAATCATATAATGTGTGGTCTTTTGTGCCTGGCTTCTTTCACTTAACACGTTTTCAAGTCCCATCCATGTTGTAGACTGTACCAGAACTTCATTCCTTCTTATGGCTGAGGAATAGTCCATTGAACAGATAGGCCACATTTTGTTAACCCATTCATCTCTCAATGGAAATGTGGGTTGTTTCCACCTTTTGGCTTCTGTGAAGAGTGCTGCTACGAGCACGCTTGCGTGTGTGTATTAGTTTGGGGGCTATTCCTCATCATCCCCATTCTGCAGATGAGAAAACTGAGGTCCTGAGACGTTCAGTGACTTGCCCTACCTGCATGGGACTGGAGAGTGATGGCTTCGGGGTCGCTGTGGAGAGGGGGTCATGTCCACGTAAGTCTGAATATCTTCATCGTACGCGCCATATTTTCCCTGCTTTCAACCTTTCCCTTCAGGTTCCATTTTTAATCCGTGATCCTTGTTCCCAGTTGAAACACCATTTAAGACTTTATAATTCAAAAAGATGCATGTACCCCAATGTTCATAGCAGCACTGTTTACCATAAGCAAGACGTGGAAGCAACCTAAATGTCCATTGATGGAGAAATGGGTAAAGAAGATGTAGTACATATACATAATGGAATATTACTCAGCCATAAAAAAGAATGGAATAATGCCATTTGCAGCAACATGGATGGACCTAGAGATTGTCATACTGAGTGAAGTAAGTCAGACAGAGAAAGACCAATATCACATGATATCGCTTATACGTGGAATCTAAAATATGGTACAAATGAACCTATTTACAAAGCAGAAATAGAGTCACAGATGTAGAAAACCAACTTATGGTTACCAGAGGGGAAAGGGAGGGAGGGATAAATTGGGAGATTGGGATGGACATATACACACTATACTATATATAAAATAGATAACTAATAAGGACCTACTGTATAGCACAGGGGACTCAACACTCTAATGACCTATATGGGAAAAGAATCTAACAAAGAGTGGATATATGTATATGTATAACTGATTCACTTTGCTGTACAGCAGAAACTAACACAACATTGTAAATCAACTCTACTCCCATAAGAATTAATTAAAGAAAAAAACCAAAACAGTGCACTTTGAAAGGTAAACCAAAGCTGTTTAGAGAATCTCCAAATCCCATCGTGTCAGTTCTCCTGTGTCATTGATGTGTCTCACTGGCAGGGGCAGAGGACTGACCCTCAGCAGGAATGTCTGTGTGAGTCCCAGAGGCTGATGCAGGCTGGGGGCTGGGGATGGGAGCCCCGCCGCCTGGGGCTCAGGAGTGTAGCGACGCCAGGGCGTCCACAGTCAGTCCTGGGAGCAGGGGCACTTCAGCCTCCTTCCTGGGTCGGCGAGGCACCCGCCAGCAACCTGCCTGTTGGAGGAAGGTCCAGTGAGGGTGGGGCTCCTCGGACTCTGAAAGATTCCCCCATTTCCTACTTGGGAAAATGAGGCACAGATCATGCAACTCGCCCAAGGCCACCCGGCCGCTCAGTGGCAGAGCTGGGATGGGGGCAGCTGGGATGAGAATGGGGAGGGGGGCGTGTGGGAGCCAGGGGCTTGCGGGGGACCCAAAGTCCAAAAGGCATGGGGTCCCCAAATGACAAACTCGTCTTTCAGAAACAACATGAGCTGTGTAGACACATGCAGGATGTGACGAGACTGGTTCCCAGTCCGAGATGGCTGACTGGCCAGAGCTACAGCATCACTTGATATCGAAAGCCCGGTCCCGGGTCCCACAGGGGCACCGAGCTCTCCAATCCCTCTGGCCATCAGCAGAGCACATGGCTGGGTGATGTGGAAAAGCAGGACAGCACCAGTTTTGCTGTGGTTGTGACTCAGCCCCTTAGAAGAGCAAAGTGTCATGACCTTCTTCCCCCGGAGCCTTGGCATGCGGGATGTTCTGGAAGGTACGTCCTCAGCCCCGTCCTGCCCACCCTTCTGCCCGGGGCCCGGGCTGTGCTTCTCTCTCCCCTCTGGGCTGCGGAAGTTCAGAGAACCTAGGATCACGCAGAAAGCCTTTCCAGTCCCCGGAGGCCTACTTTGTTTCCTTAACAGCTTTATTGAGACAGAATTTATGTATCATAGCAATTACCATTTTAAGTGCATAATTCAATAGTGTTTAGTAAATTTCCAGAGTTGTACAACCATCGCCAGAATCTAATTTTAGAACATTTCCATCACCGAAAAGAAACCCCGAGCCCTCCTAATTTTGTATCTTCACTGTTGGAGGCTTTCCTCTCCGTTCTGAATAACGACGGACTCTCGGTGTGCACTGTACCCGCTGCCAGGTCCTGTTCTGCGGGCTAAGGACACACTCAGTAACCGTCCTGGCAGCCATGCTGGGCCGGTCCTGTTATCATCCGCCACTTACGTCCACGGAAGCAGAGGCAGGGGAGTGGCTGAGTTCCCTCCTATGTGGCTTGAATGGGGCCTCCCCCGAAAGCTGTGTCCACGTCTGAAACCTGAGAACCTGTGACTGTGGCGTCATTTGGGGAAAGGGTCTTTGCGGATGTAATGAAGTCCAGGATCTCAAGATGAGATTATCGGGGTGGGGGGCCCTAAATCCAATGGCAAGGGTGGGAATAAAGGAGACCAACCAGATGGGAAAAGCAAAGGCTGTTCTTTCGGAGCCGGTGGGAGCAGGTCGCTGGAGGAGGGGCTCCTAGGTGACCCGTTAGGGGGCGTACTTTGCTCTCTCTGTTGGGTCCCAAGTTGGGAGCGGGGACAAAACTTAGGGCAGCGGTGATTTATTGATCAAGTCCCGGCCATTTGGGGCCAATTGTTACAGCTGTCATTGCTCCTGCCTCCTGCTGGTCTGACCTCCTGCAGGCTGGCTTCCTGGGCTGTTTACTGCAGGGGAGGGCTCGGCTTCCCGGGCAGGTGGCTGCAGGCTGTGGGTCGGAGTTCTGTTTCCATGTACGGTCTGGCTATTGTTCCTCTGTGCATTTGGTCTCTCCACTGTCCTTATAGGAGACCCACAGACGAGAGACACAGAGGCGGAGACAGAGACTGGAGTGATGCAGCCACAAGCCAAGAAATGCCAGGAGCCGCCAGAAGCCGGAAGAGGCCAGGAAGGATCCTTCCCGGGAGCCTCCAGGTGGAGCGGCCCTGCCGACACCTTGATGTTGGATTTCTGGCCTCCAGAGCTGTGAGGGGAGACATATCTGCTGCTTTTAGCCTTGGGCAATTTGTCACGGTAGCCACAGGAAACAGATACACTTACCGAAGATTACACAGTTGGTGACTGCCCTGTGAAGGCAGGTGGATGGGGGGCAGGGAGGGCAGTGGACGGCCGGGGGGACTCGGATTCCCTACAGGAACCGGGCAACGGGGTTTTGTGCTGGTTTGAAGTGGGAAACCTGGGGCCACGGGTCTCATTAATTCAATCTTCACTGAGATCCCTGGGGACATTGGTCTCGTGGACTCTGAGTGTTGCCCTAACTAAACATGTCCTTCAAGCAGTCCTTGGCCCTGTCAGAGGTCCCCTGGGAGACGCCCTCAGCCCATGTGCCTGCAGGAGCCCCTTGCAGACTGTCAGCCCCCAAACACCAGGACCACTCAGGCTTTCCACTGTGCTGATACCCTAAGAGTTGAGGGAAAATGCAGCTGTCACACCTGTGTCACCATTGATGGCCTTGTTTTATTCTTCCCCTCACTCTGTTCCAGACGGCTTTAAAGTGGCTTAGGAAGCAATGACACCCACACAGCAATTTCACTTAGAGGGAGGCAGGGAAACTGGGCAGGGGGGGGAAGGAGTGGGAACTCAGAAGGCAGTGTGAGCTGTGCAGACCTCCACGGGCAGGACACAGGGTGGGCACCAAGCTTCCAAGTAGCCAGAGGGAAGAGGGGCTCATGGGCAGTGTGAGATACCAGCAGAGAGAGGGCTAGGGCTGGACAATGGTGTAGGGCCACAGCGCTGCTTGGGACAAAAAGCCTCAGGCTGGACGCCCTCTCTCTGCTGGGCTGGCCAAATCTGGCCTGGGGGAGGGGACAGATGGTCCATTTTTGTTTACCATTGTTTTTTCCCTTGGAAAGCTCTCCCTGCTCATCATGGAGCACCACCTCGCCTGCAGGGGTGAGGGTGTGACTTGAGAGGCCCATCAGAGTGGGTGAGCAGAGAGATGCACGGTTGTGCGGCGTGGGGGGTGGTGGCGGGGGAGACTGTGAGCTCTGGTGACAGTGTAAGTGGGAGGAGGCTGTCCCGTCTACCTTCCAGGACTTCCCAGAGGTGGCCATCTGTTTCAAGAAGGAATGAGGCCAGGGCCCAAGGGAGAGCAGGGTTGAGCAGAAAGGAAAGGTGATGGGATAAAGATAGAGTCCCAGTGACATTCCTCTTGCTCCTGGATCCAACCATGCCTGGCATCCATCATCTTTCCCCAGACCTCCCAGTTAAGAGGGTCAACAAGGTCCTCATAAATTTCTTTCACACAGATTGCTCTTGCAAGGAACAACTTGAGCTCCGCAAGTATCTCACATGAGAAGGATGGGGGTGAGGGAGAAGTACTCTTCAGGTGACTGCTAATTCCTGTTTCTTTCTTTGATGGTCACTGGGCTGTGATGGGCCCCAGCTGTGCTCCCTGAACCTAGGATACGGTGCCCCTCATTGGCCTCACTCCATGGATAATGGGCTGACACTGGTGCTTTTCTTCTGGCATCAGTACAGCTGAGGGTTCACTGTGGGCCAGGCACTACTTAGGTGTGTTTTGGGGAGGCGCCTAGAGTAAGGACGAAGACAGACAAGTCCTGACCCATGGGGCTCACAGACCATTGGGCAAGGGTCACAGAGACCCCGCAAGAACACCGTGTGCCCCTCTCCCCCCTGAGTCAGGCCAGGGAGGCTAGCTAGTGCAGAAAATAAGAATATGATTTTTTTCCATAGAAAATAGTTTGTTTCTTCGGCAGGACACAGAGGAGGAGAGAATCTAGATATTTCTGAAGCATTCATGTTTTGTTTTTAGCTATCTTTGGTCCTTCCCCCAAAGCAAGGTTTCTCAACCTTGGTTCTCTTGACATCTGGGGCTGGATCACCATCTGCCGTGGGGCTGCCCTGTGCACCGTAAGGCATTTAGCAGCATCCCTGGCATCTACCCACTGGATGCCAGTAGCATCCTTCCCCACTCCCAGTTATGACAAACAAAAATGCCTCTAGGCAGTGCCAAATGTCCCCAGAAGGGGGACAAATTCGCCTGGTTGAGTGCCTCTGTCCTACGGACTTCTGCATTCACAGCTCAGACACTGGACGATACGGTAGAAAAGGGGGAAGAAAGAAGTTAATTTGTGTGTGTGTATGTGATTTTTTTATTGTAGTGAAATATACATAATATAAACTTTACCATCTTGACCATTTTAAAGTGTACTATATTCAGTGGCATTAAGTACTTTCAGGTGTTATACAACCAACACAATTGCCCATCTCCAGAACTTTGTCATCCTCCCAGCCAGAAGCCCTGTCCCCATTAAACACTAACTCCACCCCCTGCAGCCCCTGGCAACCACCATTCTACTTTCTGTCTCTATGAATCTGACTATTCTAGGGACTTCACTGAAGTGGAATCATATAATATTTATCGTTTTGTCCCTGGCTTCCTTCAGTTAGTATAACGTCCTCAAGGTTGTAGCACGTGTCAGAACTTCATTCCTTTTTAAGGCTGAATAATATTCCATTGTACAGATAGACTACATCTTTTTTAAAATTTATTTATTTTGTTTTATTTATTTTTGGCTGCAGTGGGTCTTTGTTGCTGTGCACGGGTTTTCTATAGCTGCGGCGAGCCGGGGCTACTCTTTGTTGCGATGCACGGGCATCTCATTGCGGTGGCTTCTCTTATTGTGGAGCACCGGCTCTAGGCACACGGGCTTCAGTAGTTGTGGCACGCGGGCTCAGTAGTTGTGGCTTGCGGGCTCTAGAACACAGGCTCAGTAGTTGTGGCACGCGGGCTTACTTGCTCCGTGGCATGTGGGATCTTCCGGGACCAGGGCTCGAACCTGTGTCCTCTGCATTGGCAGGCAGATTCTTCACCACTGCACCACCAGGGAAGCTGCATATAAACTGCATCTTGTTTATCCATTCGTCCATCAAAGGCCATTGGGTGCTTCCCCCTTTTGGCTATTGTAAACAATGCTGCTGTGAACAGGGGTGGAAAATTATCTTTTCTTCAAGTCCCTGCTTTCAATTCTTTTGGGTATATACTCAGAAGTGGAATTACTAGATCATATGGTAATTCTATGTTTAGATTTTTGAGGAACCGTTGTACCGTTCAGAAGTTCATTCTTGACTTTTGAATTTCAAAATAGACTTTGGAGGTTCACTTGTAGAGGTGGAAGGAGAGCTTGGGGCAGGTATGTCACGGGTCTTTAAGATCTCGTCCCCCTCACCCTGGGCCAGAGCTGCTCATTCTGTCAGCCCCCTCCCCCCACCGAAGTTCCCAACCTTGGGAATGGGATGTGGGATGAGGGGGGTGGCACTGACCTGAGGGCCGGCTGTGCCACCCACAGGGTGGGTCCTCAGAAGGGCTGAGTTGTAGAAAAATAAAGTTATCCTTGTGTGCCTGAGCTTGTGGCCTGAGATCTGTACTGTTACACTGGGCCCCAAAGTTCTCCACCTCCGAGCGTGACTACAGTATTTTTAGCCTGGAGATATCTGCAGGATGGGAGTCGCCCAACACCTACGTGGGCCGTAAAATAATTTCCATAAAGCGGCCGTGGAACACCTCTCTTGGAGCCCTGTGAGTGCCTGCGAGCCCTCCAAGATCAACACGGCCCCCGAGGCCACCAAGGCCCCGAACAAGGAGAGCTGCTGTAAGGGGCCAGACGGGTGCCATAGGGAGCCCTGTGCGGGCCACCTGGAACAAGGCTGCAGTCTCAGGCCTTCCCTCTGCAGCCCTCTTCCCCGGGGGCTGAGCGGTGGCAGGACCAGGTGTTTGGGAGGAGCTGATAAAGGCCGCCTGTCTGTCCATTTGGGCCCATGTTGACCACGGAGGGACCTCAGTGGCCCTGGCCTCAGAGATCTGGTCTCTGCAATCGTGAGTCACTCGCAAGGGTGGGGCCAGCACAGTCCAGCAGCTTTCTCAGAACCTCGGGTGACGAAAGTGGCGAGCTGCCCAGTTTACAGACGAGGAATCTGTGCTCTCAGGGCGCAAAGCCAAGTCGGCAGGAACCTCAGAACTGCCCCAACCCAGCCCCTGCCCTCACCAGCTCTGCGCCGGGGCTTGGCGTCCTGTTTGCTTATTTCTGGGTCGATTTCTCTCAGTGCCACAACTGTGAAAAGAGCCCAGGGGAGGCTGGGGTGGAGGCCGGGGAGGGTTCTGGGGAGGGGTGGGCGGCAGCTCCTGAAGACCCTGGGGATTTGGCCTCTCAGGCAGGTGTTTGACGAGGCTGGGCTGTCCACCCCCACCCCCCACAGCAGGGTGACTTTGAAGGGAGGGGCCTCTGCCCCACTGACTGGCCTGTGTGTCCTGGGGAGAGGCCGTTAACCTCTCTGAGCCTTTGTGCCCCTGGACACATGGGGACTGCTGTGAGGCAGGGCGGCTGTAAGATGAAAGGGGACGATGCAGGTGAGCCTGGCACTGGGTGAGTCTGCAGTAAGTGTTGGGTGTGGGGGGCTCTGGGGAGGTGCCAACATCAAGCTGTGAGTCCGGTGTAGGGTTGACAGTCGGGGAGGGAGTCAGCGTGGGTCTCCGAGGGAAGGAGGACCCTGGCAGTTTTCTGGAGCCTGACTCCACCACGGGGAGGGGACCGGGGTCAGGGGGTGGACAGGGAATTCCAGACCTGAGCTGATGCCCCCCGGCAGCCCTCCGGTGGCCCCTTCTGATTCCACCGTGCAGTGCCAAGGGACGCGGGAGCTGGCGGCCGAGCACACGTCCTACCTGCAGCCCAGGGGTGCGGGAGCTGAAGGGCAGGCAGTGCCAGCTAGAAGCAGCGTCACTCTTGATCCAACAGAGCAGATTCACCCCACGTGGGCACTGACCACAGCGCGAGCGCCGAGCACCCTCAAGCACACTCGAGAGGCAGAGGCCGGCCTGTGGTAAGATGCAAGTGGTTGATCTGCATGGATTTCAGGGGGCCAGTGTCCACGGCTGGGCTCTCCTCACCACAGGGCGAACCGACATGGTGGGTTGAAGCTGCTTCAGGGGGCTGGGCTGAGACCCCAGGGCACCCGAGGTGCAGGCCAGCTTTTTGCCAGTCCTGGGGCTCAGGTGTCCACACAGTCCCTGGCACCCTCCCTGGCAGAGCGGGGAGGAGGAGACTTCAAAATATTGTTTGCAGAGCTGACTGAGGCGTGGCTACCCCAGCTTTCCGGAATTCCCCAGGGTCCTGGGAGAACAGACAGAGGGAGCACGGGGTGGGAATCTCTTTCCTCTGATGTCAAATGGAGACCAAGAGAGGTAGGGACTTCGCACCTGGTGGGTTCCTTCCTCCTTCCCGGGAAGTGGGAACAAATCCCTGCCCATCAGATGTGGCTGTGGGTATCTGATGAGCTATGAAGCTTTGCTGGTGATAACATGCTAGATAAATGAGCAAATCACTTGATAAACGACAAGTGCTTGGAGAAAAAATAAAGCGAGGAAGTTGACAGATCGCTGAGAGGGTAAATCTGACCAAGACCTGGAAGAAGTAAAGGAGTGAGCCGCGTGGCGTTCGGGTAAAGCACACTCGGCAGAAGAATGAGCCCGTGCAAGGGCCCGGGAGTAGGGGCTTAGGCTGGTGTCCGAGCACCAGCAGGGGCGCCAGTGCGGCTGGAGACGAGAGAGAGGGAGGAGAGAAGGGCTGTCAGGTGACAGGTGGGGGCTTGGGGGCAGGTGGGGGAAGAGCAGATTACATGGGGCCCTGGTTAATGCCCCCAAGGTGTTCTGGCTTTCACAGGCTTGCCCTGCAGGGGAGAAGTTGGGAGTCTGCTGCTGTGATGCAGGCGACAGACGCTGGAGGCTCAGGTGGGTGGTGGCACAGAGAGGGTGAGAAGTGCCTGGATTCTGGACATATTTTGAAAATAAAACCAGCAGGACTTGCTGATGGCTTGGATGTGGGTGTGAGGGGAGGGCTGCCAGGATGCCTCCGGGCTTTGCGCCCAGAGCAATCGGAGCATGAGGTGGGAGCTCACCTCGTGGGCCCGTGAAGGTGATGAGGGGGTGGTGGAGACACGGGGATGGCCAAGCTGGACCAAGCTCACCTCCAGCTTCCCGGGCGATGGTGGCGCTTCCTGTGGGCACCCAGAGGGCAGCTGGGAGCCTTCCAGACCCGGTAAAGCCGTGGGACCCATCTCACGTAACATGTTGGCTGATAAAGCTTGAGACCGTCTCCCCTCTCCATGAGAACGTGCGTTCACTGTCACCCTCACACACACACACTCACATCTGGGTCCTAAATATATAAATATTGACAAGGCTCCTGGTGTCTTGTGTCTTCCTCTTTATAATAATCTCTATCTTCTACGTTTTCTAAAATGAATACATAATGCACCAACCCCGAAAATAGCCCTATTTTTTTCCTTTAAAAGATTTCCATCATCTTAGGTACAGAGATTCTACTTTTGAAAGGAATTCATCTGAAGTATGAGAGTACCATTAGGAACAATGACACCGTGGAAGAACTGCCTCTATTAATCAACGGTAAAATGTTCAATCCTAAACGTCTCCAATAAAAAATTACCAGCCAACTGTGCTGCAAACCACACAATGAACTATTATGTAGCCATGGATACTTTCTCTCTGTTGAATTTGTATAAACAGAGGGAAATATTTCTGTATGGGAACCATCAAGAAACAAGATTACAGATGAAGTTGGATTCCTGGCATGCGAAACCAGCCTAAGAGAAAATGAACAGAAAAAAGACTGGAAGGAAATGCTTCGGTGTCAATGTTTTCTGTGTGGGGAAACCATACTTTTTTTTTCTTCTTGATTTTCAGCCTTTTCTAAAATTGTCTTTAAGCAGCATATATTCCTTTCAGGAAGAAAAACAACTCCAAGTCACTTTCATTTTAAAACTCCTACTCCATCTTCAAAGCCCATTAAAAGATGTCTTGATCCCCACACCTGCAAGGCGTCTTGTCCTGTCCGTTTTGCAGGTACACGGGGAGTCAAGAGGTGTCTGGATTCATCCTTCCTGCCCTCACAGAGCTTCGGGCCACAGGGGCAGCCAGTGGAACCGGAGGTGACTGCCACCACTGGGGCTGCCTCCGAGTGCCATGGGCACGTGGGGCACAGCCCGAGGACGCGGCAGGGGCTGGGGGAGCTGGGAGTGCCCCTGGCAGGGCCCAGGCCTCTCTGCCCTCACCTGGTCACCTGGTCTGGAGCCTCCCTGAGGTAGAGCGCGCGTCAGTTACTGGCCGAGGCCTCTGGGTGGCTCCACCTGCCCTAGGCTGGGAGACTGTCTCTACCCTGCCTCTTACCCCTCCCAACGGTCTCCTTCCCGGAATGTGGAATGTCTGTCCTCCCTGCCGGCGACAGCTGAGGGCCTGAGAGCAACAGGGCTGGGGGGGCCTAGAAACATCTCTCTCCTTATTCTATTCAAGGAGGCCCTGTGGGGCATCAAGTGACCCCTGTGCACCCCAAATCCCTGCATGCTGGGAAGTAGGCTGGAAATACGCTCCGCTTCTGTGCAGAGAAGTTCAGAGATCTGGGACGCGTCGCTGGGGGCGGGTGGGGGGCGGCGGCTGGACAAAGGTGGAGAGATCCAGCTCACTCTGGGCACGGGCAGGGTGGATCCCAGGCCGGGCAGTGGGCTTCTCTCTCCCTCCTCCCCTCCCGCATCCCTGTCGCACACTTTGGGGTGGCCACTGGCTTCTCCCTTCTCTGTCTTCCCACACATCTGCTGACCGCTGGGACCGACCTGGGAACCCATCCTGTGTGCCCCTCCAGCCAGTGTGGCCAGACCTGAGGTCGTCATGACGCCAAGGGAGCCGTTTGGCTGGGCTTTGCGCGGCCTGATGGGAAGTTTTATTGACCAGGCCCTGCAGTCTGGGTTTTGTCTAACGCAGCTGTCTGTGCGTGCTCCCGGGAGGGGTGAGAACATCTAGCCACCTGGCTGAGCTTGCTGGGAACGGACGTCAGGAACAGTAACTGGAAGGCCTGGGCCTCCACAGGGGCCTGGCAGGGGGAGAACAGCTCCACGGGGCCCCGGGGCGCCTTCCCGCTGCACACAATTGCCAAACTCCGTGACCGTAAGACAAAGACCTCTCTTGTCACTGTCCCCGTCCTGGGCCTCGGGGTCACCCCTGGCTGGGTCTGTCGCCCTCCAATCCCACCCCCCGGCGTCCGCAGGGGCCCATGGGAGTGTTCCCCACCCCCCCACCCCCGCCCCGCCCAGCCTCCACCGCCAAGGCCGATAGGCGACTGGGAGAAAATAATCCAATGCATTGTCATCTTAATGCTTGCGCAATGAGGTGTGAAATTCTGTGTTTCCAAAATTCGTTATCAGCCGTGCGCTCCATCCTCCCGAGCGGGCCGCATTGAGGAAATTCGAGAGAAGCGGTGTGACTTCTGTGACATGAGTTATGACATGCCTGTGGCTCCATGGCTGGGAGAACTCGGGCCCGGGAGGGATTTATCACTCCAGGGAGAGCCTTCAACAGGCTTCATTAGGCTGAAAATGATAATGAATATCTTCCCCTAACCTGTTTTCATTAATTATGGCTTCCCTCTTATCTTTTTGCCACACGGACCACCCTTTTAAGAAATATACACGCACCAGCGAGAGAAACGGGGCCGGCTGGCAGGGAGAGCAAGCATCCCCTTCGCCCCGGCCCCCTCCTCCTCCAGCAGGGGGCGCCGCGGGCTCAACGAGAGCGGGGTGCTGGCCAGGACAGGGCGGTTGTGGGGACCTCCAGGGGGACGCTGGCAGTGGCCAGCTAGACGTGCAGGGAGGAGAGCCAAGCCTTCTGGAAACTTCCAGGCCCTCACCACCTCCTGGATGGCCCCCCAGCCATGACTGATGGTCAGGCAAAGGGAGGCCTTCTCCAGCCATGTTTTCCGCCTCTACTAGCTGAAAAGCAGGGCCGTGGGAGCTCAGGCCTTTAGCGGGGGTGGGGGTGGGGGGAGTGGGGGGTTGGGGGGGGAGGAGGGGCCTGCGCTGCAAGGGAGTGAGAGTTGGGGGCAAGACCCGGAAGTTACTCCGACTTCTAATTCGGGGCACCTGCCTCTGGGTCTCTGACTGACGGACGAGGCTCCCAAAATAGCTGGGCACGGCGGTGCCCTGGCCTTCCCTGGCGCGAGTTTGTCCCGCTGCCGGGAAGGCCTCCCCCTCCCCTGCATCTGGCAAACTCATTGGTACCCTTCGAGGCCCATCCCCAAGGTCACTTCCACTGGGAAGCCTTCCAAAGGCTCTCAGGCCTGCCTGGGCCACCGGGGCGCTCTCGTAGCTCTGCCGGTGGGAGAGGGTCCCGGGCTGGCCCAGCGCTGGGCTCCCCATCCAGCTCAGGGCTGTGCCCTAATGGGGGCTCTGGGTCAGCTGTGCCCTCCTGTCCCTCTAGGCGCCACTGGCGACCAGCTGTCCCCGGGGCACGCACTTTGGGCACAGCAGACCTAGGTTGTTGGTCCTAATGTCGTTTCCATCTTGCAGGTAAGGACTCAGTGGCTCAGAGGGGTGTGAGCTGCTCGTCCAGATCCCACAGTCTCTCAGTCTGTCTGTCGGTGCTCTTCTCTACAACCCTGCCCTCCCTTTACGAAATTCCAGCTTCCTCCAGTAACCGGGCACTTGCTCCCGGGGCTTCGCCGGAGGAAGACTCGCCCGGTCAAGACCTGTACGCGAGGTCCCTGTTCAGCCACTCTGGGGTCCCCGGGAGAAGGCGCACGTCTGGCACTTGTGACTCTGGGCCCAGAGTTGCTGCTTTGTGAGGGGAACATGCCGGGCCGCCCTTCCCCAGGGGCCCGTGGAGAGCCGGTCAGGCTGGCGTTTGTGCTGCGTCTCCCCCAGACCGGCACCTGCCATGTGGGCTTGTGTTTTGACCAGTGACAAGGTTGAGGAAGGACACTCAGGTGGAGGGATGAGCGCAAACTGAGGCCCAGAGGGGGGACCTCGTGGGGATGTGGGAAGCGGGCAGCGGGCTGAAGTCCGCATGGCTATGACATCAGGACAGGCAGGCTGGCCATGGCAGGGGACAGAGGGCTGGGAGACCCTCGCTGCCAGCCTCATTTGCCTCAGGTGAAAGGAAAGGAGGGAGGCGTGACAAAGGTGTTCGAACTGGGCAGCACTGTGGGACGGGAGTGTGGACCAGGATCCAGATGGTCTTTGGGTTTTTTTGTTTGTTTGTTTGTTTGCGGTACGCGGACCTCTCACTGCTGTGGCCTCTCCCGCTGCAGAGCACAGGCTCCGGATGCGCAGGCTCAGCGGCCATGGCTCACGGGCCCAGCCGCTCCGCGGCATGTGGGATCCTCCTGGACCGGGGCACGAACCCGCGTCCCCTGCATCGGCAGGCAGACTCTCAACCACTGCGCCACCAGGGAAGCCCGGTCTTTGGGTTTTGTCATGACCATCCCCCGGGTACGGAGGGGGAAACTGAGGCCTGGGCGGAGGTGCGGTGACGGCTCTCTGTGCTGCTCTGGCCCAGAACACCCATGCGTCCGCAGCCTGCCGCCCCTGCCCCCGGGCCTGGGGACCATGTGAAGGAACGCAGTGGCATCTGGGCCGCCTTGCTGGGCCCCTTGGTCACGGACTTGCTAATTAATTGGTAACCACATACCCCGAGAAATGTGCCCGTCTTGATTCCACGCTCAGCTTGCCAGCACTCCGGTTTGCCTCTTTCCCGGCAAGGCCCGGAGAAAAAACCCAGCAGCTTCCCTTCTCTCGAGGAAGAGTCACCCGCAGATGTTTTTACAAAGTCGGGGCCAGAGAACATACGAATAAATGCCACGATTCATGTTTGCAAACCCCTCCCCGCCAGCTTCTGTCTTGACGAGCAAGGGGGGGCTGGGGCGGAGGCAGGCAGATGTGGAAGCCGGGAACTGGGCCAAGCGCTTTTTTCAGACAGTGTTCCCCATCACAGGCAGAACGAAGCAGCGTGCAGAACCGGGGAAGCTCCGTGACCCTCGGGGGCTCCGGGGTGCCCGCAGGCCGGCCCACTGGCCAGTCATCGCCTGGCCGCCCCCAAGCAGGTGGCCAGGCTCTGAGGAGGGGGGTGCGCCTGTCAGGAAGGCTCTCCCGCCCTTGAGAGAGGCTCGGTTACCCCAAAGGTCAGTGGGCACATCCCTAATTACTGTAATAACAGTTAGTAGGAGTGGTGATAGCCCAGTCCAGGTGCTCTGCTCCCAGCTCTCCCTCCAAGCCCAGCCCCACGGCCTTGCTGGAGCCCGAGACGGGCCCTCGGAGCAGGGGTCCTTAGCTCCATCTTACGGATGTGGCCACTGAGGCCGGTCGGCTTCCAGAGCCCCGTTCCAAGGCACCAGTCGGGCAGTGGTGGGTGGGACCGCGTGCCGGCATTCCACCTGCTAACTTTGGAAGTGCACGGTGGGGTGGTCATCAGTCCGGGGGGCAGGTAGATACTTTCTGGGTTGGGGGGGTGATCCCTGAGGTCACATATAGAGGGTGATCGCTTGCTCTGGTTTTCTGCAAAACCAACCCTGGTCTCTCTGACATTTATTGAGCGCCTACTGTTTGCCTCTGTGGGACACTCCTCCCCCACAGACTCCCACAGAGGGGAGGGGCACTCTGGTCCTTGGGGAGCACCCCCAGCAGCCAGAGATCCTCCTGGCCCCGAGCGTGCATCTCCCTGGCAGGGCTAGGAGCAGGAAAGGGCCAGGTGCTGTGACCTGGAGGCCCAGGAGGTTGGGAGGTGGGGGGAAAGCAGGAGGAGGGATGCCTCCCCACATCCCGTGGGGAGCAGAGCACGGACAGGTCCAACGGGATCTGCACGGGGCCACCAAGGTGGCCGAGCCCAGAGGAAGGATGGTAGGCTGCCCGGTAGCAAGCTGGCCGGCTGACTCCCCCCGGGCCTACGACGATGGTAAAGGAGTGTGGCCGTCAGGGGCTGAGCAACTGGCCATGGAGCTGTGAGCCACTGTCCCTGGGAGAATGGGGACAGACCCACCTCTGGCCTGACCCTGGGAGAGAGATGTGCATCTGTGAGGGGGCTGCCTGGAGGAGGTGGCGGGGTCCGAGATGGAGCCAGGCTGCAGGGAGGTGTGTGTAGTGGGGGCTCCCTGCTATAGCACATACTGCGCCCACCCCCGGGGGGCCTGTTGGCTCCTTGGCCCCAGGCTTCTGGGGCCTGGGTGCACTGCGCCCTGTGTTTGTAGAGTGGAGCTGCCTCGGGAGGGCAGGGTTCTCCCAGGGCTGGAACCAACCACAGAGGCTTCCCTCGGCAGCCCCAGAGCCGTGTTTTAATTAGTCAAGTTCTCAAATCATTTACCGCTCCCCACACACGGAGGGTTTATTAAAAGCCGTGCCAAGTTAAAAATACTGGTGACAGGGATGTGCAGGCCCAGGGAGCCACCGAGACAGGCGCCCCGACCGCGAGGAAGCCGGAGCAGCTCCTCCCAGGGGAATCCCTGCCCACGTCCTGCCCGTCGCCCAGCTGGAGGGAGACGGGGCGGCCACTGCAGCTGTGCCAGCCCTGCTTGTCCATGCTGAGCGCAAGTGGGAGAGCAGCCCTGCGCCCCTGGGTGCTGAGGGGCCGTGGGCAGGGGCTCCGTGTGGCCTCCACCCTGCTGCACCCCTCCCCTCCCCTCACGGACATTTGCAGCCCGCATAGAAGCCTCAGGTCGGCACAAGTGCAAGGAGCCTGGCTGGGTGTTCACGGAAAGCCCCCTGGAAGAGGTGGCACTCAGCACGGGGTGGCCCCGAGGGGTGGGCATGGGGTGGACGTTTCAGGAACAGCCCAGCAGGAGCCAGGGCTCAGGGTCAAAGAGGTGGGTGGGCTTCCCTGGTGGCACAGTGATTTAGAGTCCGCCTGCCGATGCAGGGGACACGGGTTTGTGCCCCGGTCCAGGAAGATCCCACATGCCGTGGAGTGGCTGGGCCCGTGAGCCACGGCCACTGAGCCTGTGCTCCGCGGTGGGGGAGGCCACAGCAGTGAGGGGCCCGCGTACCGCAAAAAAAAAAAAAAAAAAAGAGGTGGGTGTTTGGTGTGTCCTGCTCACGGACAGTCCTTGGAGCCCAGGATGAGGCATTGGCCTTCATGCACAGGCTCAGGGGCAGTGACAGTATCGGGGAGAAGCCCTGTGGCAAAGCACTCAGTACCCTCCCCAGGAATAGGCCGTCTTGCGTGGGCCTCCCAGAGTCAACACGTCCATGGATGGGGGGACGCAGAGCCTAAAGCCATCCCCACCACCACCTTTCAGAGGGAGTGAAGAGGAGGGTGTCCAGGACTCCTCTGGGGGCAGCGGATGTCTGACTCTTGGCCTGAACTAACTTGTCATCATTGTCATGCATTAATGCCTCCAAAGATGGGCACTCTGCCACATGCCCTGGTCACCAGGCCTCAGTTTACCCACGTGACGAGAGAGAATTTTCCTATTGGACACTCCACAGTGACATCCATCAGTCCATCCATCTATCCATTCGTCATTCATCCATCCACCAACACATCCATCCATCCATCCATCCACCCATCCATCCATCCATCCATCCATCATGTATTCACTCAACAAACACGCCTTGGACTCTTACTACATGGCTGGGGCACAAAGGAGAATCAGCCGTCCCCCCCCAGCCTCGCACTACACTAAGTCGCTCACTAGCATCTAAAGCTAAACGTGACAAACGCCGGGTTCTGGGGAGTAAATAAAATCCATGTGAAACCACTTTGAAAGTTAAAAGCACAATTGTTAATTAACGCAGGCGCTCCACCTGTAAAGACAGTTGTCGAGCGCTTTCCCTTTACCCATGGTGTATCGCCGGGAGGGAAATCATGGAGCACTTACTATGGCCCAGACGGCGGCGGCTGGACATGGTAATTTAATTACGGCGAATCTCCCATTAGTGGAGGTGTCAGTTCAAATCCTCCTCTCCCTACCAGGCCAGGAACTCGCAGAGGGGAGAGACCGTGTTCTCATTCAATTAATCAATTACGCCCTCACTCCACATCTGCAGCCTCTCTGCCTGTAACGTAAACACGCTCTAGTCTCTCCCATCTTTAAATGTAGACACACACACACACACACACACACACACACAAAACCTTTTGCAAAGTGAAGCCCTTTCCCATCTCACCCTCTCTTTCTTCCCGCTCACAGCTATGGTTTATGGCCTCCAATGCCTCACTGCTTACTCACGCCCTCTGCAGCCTGCCCCATGCTGCCCCATCACCTCACCCATCCCGGTGGCTACCTCTCCACCTTGGTCTTAAGTGATGCCCCTGCCTCACTGGGAACCAAAGGCCACCTCCTTCCTCACTTGCTTGTCTCTCTTGGCATTGGGGATTCCTCGGTATTTACAAAGATGAGGGATTTGAGACTGTTTATGGGTGTCAAGGAGGGAGGGGGGGATGTGTGAAAGGAGCTGGAAATTCGGAGCCGGGGGGGGATGGGGTAACTGGATGAGAGGAAGCCTGTCGCTGGTCCCCACCTGCCTTTTGACAGCGTCTTCTGTTTCCGTTGTGAACTCCTCTCCTTCCCCATTGCTGAAAGGCTGCTGTGTCACGGGGCTCCGTTCCCCGCCAAATCTCTCGACTCCCCTTCTCCATGGGTCCCCCCTCCACTTTCCATCACCATGGTCTGCAGCTCCCAGCCCCGGGCTCCCTCCTGGAGCTGCCGTGCTTGCAGCTCACACTCGCAGCTCAGCTCAGTCCACAGGGACCGTCCCCTTCCCCTCTCACCTCCCCCAACCTGGTCCACGGCTCCTCCAACCACCCAGGCAGCAGGGTATGTGCACAGGTGAGAAGTCAGAGCTGGGGAACGTCAAGTGGGAAAACTGAGGCCTGAGAGGGGAAAGACTTTGCCCAAGATCACCTTGGCCCTACCCGAATCCTGACACCTGGCCCCAAGCCGCGACTCTGCCCACGCGGGGCTTTTGCCGATTTCAGCCCCCCTTGCCCCCAGCCCAGCGCGTGGCTCAGCTCACGTGGTGTTTCGGGTGCTCCCCGAATTCGTGGCCCACTGCGACCCTCCCGGTACAGAAGGCCATCATTTGGGCACTGCTCCAAGCAGGTACACACCCCAGAGCAGTGAGGGCCAGGATTCCAGCCAAGAGACCTGGGTTCAAATCCCAGCTCTGCCCCAAAGAGGCTTCTCCAGCCTCAGTTTCCCTGACTGGGAAGGAGGCAGTTGGGCTCGGCCATGCCCCCGGTCGTGAGGGCTCTTTTCCTTTTGTCCTTCTGCCCCTGCTCTGTGCACCTGGAGGCCCACCTGAACTTCTACGTCTGTGGCTCCAGGCCTCTGCTCCCAGCTGGGTGAGCCCCCAGGGCCTCAGCACATCAGTGGATGGGAGCGGTCATCCTGGACCACTCGGCTCAAACCCCACCCTCGCCACCAAGCTCTCTGCGCTTCGAGCTCAGGTGACGGTGCACCCCCTAACCCCCTAGGCCCACAGGGTGACTGGGCCTGCTGTTATCCCTCCAGTTCCCTCACACCCTGCCCACATCTCTGTAAATAACCCTTTATTAAACTCTCCCTGAATCTACCATCTTGTATGCACCATCTGTTTCCTGCTGGGACCCTGCCCGAATCCTGCAGCCCTCCCCAGCCCTCCGGTTTGTATCTCCTTGTTAACTCAAGCTGCCAAGTGGGGAAGGGCGAGGCTGGGCCCAGATCCCCAGGGATGGATCCAGGTGCTGGATCAGGGAACGGCATGACCTCAGGGCACGTGGGCCTGGAAGGCAGTGAGCAAGGAACCCGGATGGCAACTGACCTTTGCCGCCATCATTAGCACCCTCATTTCAGAGGCGGGGCAGGATGGGGCCCTGAGCACCTATTGGGGACCCAGTGGGGGTTTCCATCCAGAGCCTCCCTTCCCTGCCCAACTCTTCCACGGAGCGGTTATAGCCTCACAGGGAATAAAGAGCGCCCGAACCAGCTTCCCAAGCTCACCCACCACCCACACGCTCACCCACCCGCTCTCCGTGCCCTTTCCCTTCTCCTGTCACCCCCTCTTATGCAGAGAAAATACTCAGAAAACAACAAATGCAGGACTGTTCATCGTATCTTCTCTAGTTAGCAGGGAAAAAAACCCACCACGGCCAGGGTGAGAATGAACCAGCGGGGGCCCCTCCATGGTGTGCACGGATCAATCGGGGCCCCTTTGCTGGCGTGGCCAGCGAAGGCTGTTGCCCTCCGCTCATGGAGGGAAGGCAGAGTTAAGTAAAATACGATCAGAAATAATTGGCTCATTGGAGAGAGGCAGGAAAAAGGTGCTGAAAAGAAACTCGTCTACAGGATGGAGGCAAATCTTTGCAGGGAAGAGGGGCTCCCTTTTAAAGTAGTTTTAAAAGACCATTTCCGATCCCCACGGTGTCCCGCATCCCTGCCAAACGCATCCTCATCTATGCCTTGATGAGATGGTGCGATTCAATTCCACAAACTCTTAATGAGAACCTACTGTGTGCCTAATTCTGAGTGTGCAGCCCTGGAGGAGCTAAAATGGGTCTCTAAGAGGCGGGAGTCCTACCTCTCTCCCTCCCTCCCTCCCTCCCTCCCTACAAACCCGAGGGAGTTGGAGTTCGGAGGACTGGTGACTGATGCAAGCCTTGGTAAGAGAGGCTGGGAGCTTGGACCAGGGTGGTGGCAGCTGGGATGGGGGTATGGGAGTGGATGGCAGAGCCTTTGGGGAGGTGCAGTCCCCTGGACTTGGGGTTTGTGTGTTCCTGGACAGGTAAGGCCGAGGGAGATGGTAACTGCAGGATGGCGGTGGCCTTCAAAGAGGCCTGGGGATGACAAATGGAGATGAGCATTTCAGAGAGTCCTTGAGGGCAGATACTCCAAGGCAGTGGGTCTCCCACCCGGGCACCAGCTTTGGAGTAAAAAAGGCAGAGAGAGCTGGACCCCATCATGCAGATGGCTGGGCAGGCCAGAGACAGGGCAGGGAGAAGGAAGGAAAGAGAATGATGGTGGGGAGAGAGTGCGGCCGTCCCTGGAACCAGTCTTGTTTCCCTAAATTCGTCCCAGCTAGAATCCTATTCTCATGACATGATTTCTTCTCTGTTTTGAGTCTGTGGGCTTTCTGGTCAGATTTCAGATGCACCCCTTTAAACAAGGGAACCTGGAGGTTCCTCAAAACACTTTTTACAATCAACTTTTAGAGTCATCCTGGCCGGGCACCAGGCGCCAACATTCTGGTCCTGTTCATTCAATACCTGGCTGTGTGACCTTGGGAGAATGGCTCAGCCTCTCTGGGCCCCAGCCTCAAGCTCTATGGCTAATAGGGGAGCCCCTACAGGTGGAGAGGGAGGAGGAACAGACATTTCTGTGCAGGTATCAAATTAAGGCTCGTCTTGGGAGACCACGCTTGAGTTTGGGGATAGCGAGAAACCCCATGTGTGTTGGGTGGGGTGAGCTGGGTCAGCTCAGGCTGGGTGTCCCCTGCCCCCCATCCTTAGCTGGAGCTTGGCTGCAGGCAGCTAGGTAGGGCCTGTGAGGCGCAGAGCGTCACCATAGGAACAGGCTTGTGGAGAGCGGCACACAGGAGCCAGGCGCTGGGGGAGGTGGGCAGGGGGGCAGGTGACAGTGGGAGCCCCGGCTGAGGTTTCACTGCAGCTGCTCCCCACATTCTACATTCTTATAAAAAGAACTGGGGGGTCCTGGTGGGGAGGGAACAAAGTGAGGTTATCACTGCAACCTTGGGGGCCGCCCTTCAGGAAGCCCAGTTTGAGGGGGTCAGCAGCCCCTAGAACGCGGCAATCAGGGATGGCCAGAAGGTGCTGGGTGGACAGGGCCACGGCCCAGGCCAGTTGCTAGGACGTAGGATCTTTGCGAGGGGCCCGTGGTCACCCCTGAGAACACTTGGTGCTTCATTCATTTGTTCATTAACTCACTCAATCCACAAACACCCTGTGGGTAGCCCTGCAGGCTGCCGGCTGAGGGGCGCAAGGCTGAGCAAGGCGCTTCTGGTCCTGCTGAGGTCAGGCACACGTGCAAAATCCATTAACACCAGGCGGGGGAGATGTGCTCGGGGTGGATGGTGCTGCTGGGTGGCAGAGGGGGAGGGGTGGCTGAGGGGAGGCCACAGGCTCACTGGTTTCCAGTCCCGGGTGGGTTGGAGGCGGGGAGGGGGCAAGAGCTGGGAGGACCTGGCAGGTGGTGGCGAAGGCCTCGGAGGAGGAGGGGAGAGAGGACAAATAGGTGATGCCCTGACCTCCTGCCCGGCTGTCCCAGGGCCCTGCTTGGGCACAGGGCAGTGTCTTTCTTTTGCCAGAGATCCCTAACGCCTGGGATGCAGAAGGACACCAGAAACATTCTTTGAATATAATGGAATGCAAATGCTCACGCTTTCTTACAAGTAAGAGAATAAATATAGTACGGGACCATCTTAAATTCCTCGAGAGCTGTGTGTGTTCACATCCTTAAACCCGACAGGTGTGGCAGGCCGAGCCACGATGCACAGCCTCTTTTTCCTAGACCCGGACTCTTGGAGATGGAAAGAGGCTGTGATTCTGCCATAATCACCCCCCACCCAAACTCCTAAACTGGGGCCAGGATGGGTGTCCTCCTTCTAGGGGCCCCCACCCAAACTCCTAAACTGGGGCCAGGATGGGTGTCCTCCTTCTAGGGGCTCAGGGCTTGAGAAGACGTTTTCTTCACTGGCTAAAGGAGATCCCCTGTTTACACTGATCACCGGGCACTTTGTCGGTGCCTGTGAAGGGCCTCTAAGCTGGACCCTCCTGGGAAGGTGTGTGGGCGGGCACAGCAGGGACCACTGGGGGCGGCTCAGCCCAGTTCCCAAGACTTGGTACAAGTCTGGGCAAGAAAAGGCGGGAGTCCTTTTCTTGTTCATGGGTTTCTTGTTTCTTGTTCTTGGGTTGACCCTGGTATGAGAAAAGGGGGGTTTGTGTTCCCTGGACTGCTTGCCAGTGTAGGGGAGGCTGAAGAACATTCAAGAATAGGTCAGAAGGATTATATATCCAAAATGCTGAAAGTTTTGTAGTGGTCTCTCTCCAGCCTAACCCTGTCCCAGTCACAATGAACAACCCACACTCTTTAGCCATCACACGCGTGCACACCCAGAGGTCCTCCCGTAATGGCACGCCCTGAAGAATTGTGCATCCTCACACACTGCCCCCACCCCAGAGAAGAGCTCAACCCCCTTCCCCATGTGTGCACGGCTCTCCCAGCACGCACACCCTTGCAGGTCAGAGGCCTGTAAACCCTCTGTCTCCCCTGCCCCTTCAACTCTTGGCGGTGAGGGACCACCTTGGGGTCTATCACTGTATACACTCCACCCCCAGCAGAGCCCCAGGCACACCGTAGGAGCTCAGCCAATGCTGAATGGATAAATGACTACGTTTAAAGAGGTCCGCCTCTGTTTTACGGAAAATTAACTTCTGGGAATTTCTGATGAATGAAGAATTACTGTGCTTTTTGCCAAAGCCTGCATCGACAGACAGGCTAAGTGATGAAAAGACTCCTTTTTCCTCTGGTCTTGATTTGCTCGTTCCTGGGAGGGGGTGAGTTTACCTAGAGAGTATGGGGGTGGGATGGGGAGTTGTCATTAACCCTTCTGGGGACCCCAAGAGCCCCCCCCCACGCGCACAGCGTGACTCAGTGGCGCCCTTTAAAAGGATAATTTGATTGATGACGTAGACAATTAGACTTGTGAACTTGACATCCATGTCGATTCCAACGGTGAGAAAGGAAGCGAGAAAAATCTATTTTTGAATCCTACCATCCATGATGAGAAATTGGCTCTGTTCAGGGGAGAGGCGCGACCTGGCATAGGTCAACACTAAATATGGACCCAGACCAAGACGCCTCTTGTATTCTTCCCTCCCTGGAGCTTCTGGTGGGGCCTGGGGGAGCTGTGCTCCCTCCCCTGTGTCACATGCAGGCCTGCGCAGGGGGGCTCGGGGAAATGGGCCGGCTCTGTGCTCCCCCGCAGCCCCACGGAGAGCCCTGCAGTGGGCCTGGCGCTGTCACGCGCCTCTCCAGGCCCCGCGCATGAGGCCGGGAGCTGAGCCTGCGCCTCCTCGGCTGAGCGCAGTCCCACTTCAGACTGAAGAGGCTTCTCTCTGATTGAACTTGAAACCAAACCATCATGTTCTTGAGCCCAAATGTACCCGGGTGTGTCTCTCATTTGTCTCCATCCTCCGCCCCCAAGCCCCCTCCCCTTGGCAGAAAAAAAAAAGATAATTTCTCTCTCCAAAGATGAACTTTAGCTTTGGAAAAGAATCGTAATCGCGGCAGCTGTGTGGCTCTTTGGTGTCTGCGAGAAGCCCTCGAAGCCTCCAAGGTGGCTGGGCTGCGCCCTCACCCAAGGAGGGGAGAGCGGGGTCCTGGGACTGTCCTCGGTATCTTCCCACTTGTCCTCCCTGCCCTGCTCTCTCTTACCCCGCGGTTGGCTGAGCGGAGAGCCCAGAGCTTGGAATCCCCGTAGACTCGGATGTGAATCCCAGCTCTGCTACTTATTAGCTGCACACCTGTCTTGGGGGCTTCAGGCCTCAGTGTGCACATCTCTGAAGTGGGCCTTGCAATCCTGACCCAGCCCAGCTGTGAGGAGGCCCCGCTGAGATTCGGCTAAAACCGAATCTAAGTCCCAGGCGCGCGGTTGGGGGGGTGCGGGGGTGTCAGGGAGAGGCAGGAAGGCAGCCCCGGTTTGCCTGTAAACGCCTAGCCTGTGGCCTGGTGGCGGAGAGACCACTGCCCCACTGGCTCTAGGATATTTCAGCTCTAGAGCTCTAACCAGGTGCCCTGAATTTTGGGCACTGGGCTCGCCTAGTTACAGGAGCCGTCCCTTTGGGAAGAGCGGCATCTCTGGAAGGGCCAGGCAGCTGTGCCCTTTCCTGGAGGGAGGATGGAGAATGCACAGCGTTTGTGGGGGAAGAGGGGACAAAGGCTCCTGTGAGTCTTCATCGGGCCTCAGTTTCCCCAGCTGTACAATGTCCCACTAGGACTGGACCAGTCAGGGTGCAGAACTGGATGTCCCAGCTGCCTTGCCCCTGCTGTGCACGCCCAGGATTAGCTGGTCTCTGAGGCCCCTCCAGCTGGACCCTGCTGGGCTGGCCTGATCAGTGATGCTGTCTTTAATCAAGGGCAAAGTGGTCTGGTGCAGTCTGGGGGCCATGTTAGTGTTTGGAGAGGGGGGGAGGGGGAGAGGAGGAGGGGGCGTGGAAAAGGGCTGGAGATAACATCTCTTTGCTTCGCTTAGAAAACTTTCACCCATCACCAGCTTCCTTGCTGCCCCCTGGGAGACTGAAGCCCAGCCTCTGTTCCTGCTTACCAGAGGACCACTGGCTTTCTGGGGAGTGGGGGAGTAGTAGGCAGAGCCAACTCGGCTTAGCAGAAGGATAGAGTTCAGCTCGGTTGGCAGGTCTAATCCCTGCTACCTGTGTAGACCGCCTGCCACGCCAGGCTGTGATGACCAGTGGGTCAAGCATTTCCCGAGGGCGGGGGCTATTTGCCTCTTCTGTGATCTCAGAGGCCTGTACTCCAGAGAGGAGGGGAGTGAGGGGAGGGGAGGGGAGCGGGGAGGGGAGGGAGGGATGCACAGATAGAGGAGGGGCTGCCCTGTGCTCCTCAGCCCCCAGGGCCCGCTTGCAAACAGCAGACGGAGTCGACTTCTCCCCAAGGGACCCGATTGGCATTTTCGTTCTTCTGTGCAGCCTTGAAGCCTGTGATAGTCACCAACCACCCTCCCCATGGCTTCTCAGCTACCCTTTCTCAGTGTCTGCTTGCTGAAAAGAAATCTCAGGTCTCCTGAATTTACAAGCGCTTTATTGAGACTAGAGCAAACCAACAGAAAGACTAGAGCAAACCAACAGAAAGCTCTAGGCTTAGAGATACCGTCAGACAGGAACCCCTCTCCCTGCAGCGGCCCTGCAGGGGGCTCTGGTAGAGGGCTCCATCCGCAGGACCCTGTCCCCACCCCCTCCGCCGCCAGCTCCCTCTGGCCACCTGGGGCGGAGGCCCACTGGCAGCTCTCTTGGAGGAAGGGCAGGAAGGGGCCAGGCCTTGTGAGTACCGTGGTTTTCTACTTAGGAAAACCTGAGTTCCTTTTGGGGACAGGTGTGGCATCCCTGTTTATAGACAAGGAAACTGGGCTCTGAGTGGAAGTGGTCGGCGCTCAGCAGGCAGGGGATGGAGCTGGGATTAACGAGCAGGTACCAACTGGCCAAGGGAGTGCCCTTTCAGCCTAAGCTCCTGACATTTAGGCTTGGAAGCTGTTGAGGGAGACTGCCCTACCGAGGCCTCCCTCCCTTTCCAAAACTGGAGAGGGCAGCGGTGGGAAGGGACCCAGGTAGGGAAGGGAGGGGTCTAGGTGGGGCACACTCCATGGCTGCGGGGGAAGGGGGGTCCTTGGCGCTCCGTACTGTCCCCACGGGGCACCTCGTGAATTGGTCTGGAGGGCAGGGGTGGGCCCTCACCTCAGGCCGCTCGGTCCTGATATCCCCGCTTCTCCTTAGCGTCTGGCTGGGAACGCAGCCCTCCCTATCTGCCCGCTGCCTAGGATAATTTTGGAGGCTGAGGTCAGGGTCCTCGGAGGGAGGGGGCATCACAGAAGCCGTGCGATCTCCATGCAGTGGACAGTTGGACCTCCAGCCACTCCCACCGTAGCCCAGAGGACTTGGGCAAAAGGCCTTCCATCTCTGGACTCAGTTTCTTCACTTGAGGAAAGAGTTCGTGGAAGAGGATGGGGTAACGGAAAGGCAGGCGCGTGGGGTGGGGAGCTGGTCGGGGCGGCTACTGTGTGACGGCTGCCCTCCAGCCTGTCACCAAAGCCGTTCCCAACGCACCCAGACCCTGCTTCTGGGTCTTCGGCAGACGGCAGGGAAGAGGCACCGTCCACAAGGGGGTCGGGGGGCTTCCCTCCAGCCTCCAAGAGTCCTCCCAGAGCAAGTCCTGCTTCTGGGTTGCAGACTTAGGGCCTCAGGGCCAGCAGGGTGGGAAGTGCGGGCTCCCCCTAGCCTGACTTCCCAAACCCATCCCAAGGACAGCAAGTCTGTCCTCAAACCTGCCAGGGCACTGTGAGATGGCCCAAAGGCCAAGGCCTCCCAGCCCAGGTTCATAGTGGCAGAGATCACCCCCCACCCCAGCGCTGTGGGCAGGGTAGGCCAAGAAATGGGTGGGCGGGCGTCCACTCCCAGTTCCGTGGCATCTCTGGGCAAACTAATCAATGCAAATGAAGCATACACAAAAGATCCTTCTACCCTCAGGACCTCCTGGTACCCTCCCCAGAGGTTAAGCACCTTTGATTCCCTTTCTGCCACCTGCCACCGCCTACCAGGTCCTTTCCCATTTCCCTAAACCTCCCTGATAGGGAGAGGGGTGGTGGGGGGAGACAGCCCAGCAGACTGTGGGGCTCTAAGTTCAGGCTGGGGGCTTCTACCAGGAGTTTTTCGGAGGGGGAGGGGCTGTGGCAGGGTCACCATCCCCCAGCCGCTCTTCCCTGAGACCCGGGGCCAGAAGCCTCCCGGTGGTTCTGGAATATGTGCTGAGTGCCGGGTGTGCAACAGTGCACGTCAGTGTGAGCATACTTGTGAACTTGCCCACACGTGTCAGTGCGGGCAAGGATGGATGTGTTGGGGTCTGCGTGTGTGTGCGCGCGCGCCCGTATGCGCTGGGTGACCGTACCTGCGTGTTTTGATAAGCGTGTAACCAGGAGCCTGAGACTTGTGAGTTTCGGGGACTGGGTGTGTGTGTGTGTGAATATCAGATGTGTGAGAGCCTTCCGGCAGGCCTAGGGCCTGACTGCGCGTGTGTGGGCGTATGTGATTGAACATGTGTCCGGGTGTCTGTATGTTTACAAGGATATTCGCATGTTCAGGTGTGCGCGCGGCTGTGCGCGTGCCTCTGTGTGGACGGCCGAGCACATGTTGACGGATGTCCAGGGTTTCATAACTGTTATGTCCTCAGCCTCTCTGCGTGCCTATGACTGAGCCTGTGGCGCTCCCGACTATTGCTAGGACGTGCGCGTGTGTCGCAGTGTGTGTTTGTGGCGTAGCACGGTGTGTCGGTGTTGGTGTTGCCTTGTGTGCTGCTACGAGTGTGTCTGCGTTTCCCTGCGTCTTTATGGCTACGAGTGTGGGTGCCTAAGGCTCCTCATAAGTGTTTTTCCCGGTGCGTGTGCGACAGTGTGCGTTTTCCCCGTCTCTAGAGTGTGCGTTTGGGTTTTTCTGGGTGCGTGAGCCATGGCATGCGTGCTCGGGACCTTGGCGATAAGTGTTTTGGTGTTTCTGTATTCCGAGCGTATCCTCGCGTCTTCCTGGGGTCTACGGCCCAGCCCGTGTTTGGCTCATGCGACTTGTCCTAAGCGGGCCCGTGTGTGCGCGCCCGTGTGCCGTCCTGTGGGGGAAACGTGTGCCAAAGGCGCGCGGGGTACCGGTGCCCGTCTAGCCAAGAGTGCCCCGCGTGCGCGAGCCGGTTTCCGGGACGCCGCAGTGGTGGGGGGCGGCCCCGCGAGGGGCGGGGGTCACCGGGACTGGCCGGCGCCGGCCCCGTGCGCGCGAAGGCGGGGGCGGGGGGCGGGGGCCGCGGGGGGGCGGCGGTACGAAAAGGGCGGCGCGCGCGGCGGCGGCGGCAGCTCGGCGGCGGCAGCGGAGAGCGCAGCGCGCAGCCCGGTGCAGCCCTGGCTTTCCCCTCGCCGCGCGCCCGCGCCCCCTTCCGCGTCCGCAACCAGAAGCCCAGCGCGGCGCCCGGAGCCGGACCCGCGCCCGCGCCGCTCCCGGGACCGCGACCCCGGCCGCCCCGCGATGACCGCGACCGCAGCCCTCCTGCCCGTCCTCTTGCTCCTGCTGGCCTTCGGCCGCAGTGCCCATGGTGAGCCCCCCGGCGGCCTGGCTCGCGCCCCCTCTGGGGAAGCCTGCGACACCCCCCCGGCCGCCGTGCCCCGCGCGCCCCGTCCCGCGCGCCCCGACTTCCACCCGTCCCGCCTAATCCTAAGCCCCGCGCCGCGCCTGCCTGGTCCTCCCTGCCACCCTCGCATGCCAAGCCCGGCCCTGGGGTCCCCGGGGGCGGGGGAGCTGTGGGACCCCGGCCCCTTCCCGCCCCGCAGAAGTGGCGCTCGCAGGGTGTCGGTGTGCAGAGAGGAGGTATGGAGAAACGAGGTGATGCTGGGGAGCCCTCTGTGAAAATGCTCTGGGGTTCAACTTTGGGGGGTCCCTGCGTGTGCGTTCGGGAACAGGCCTGTGTGGGGGGGGTAACTTTGCCGTCGTCTCGCCTCAAATTGCTAGCTGGGAGCCCAGCCCGAGCCCCTCCTGCGTGGCGTTTGTCTAGGTGAGGGGCTGCGACACTCCTGTCTGTGGCGGCCATATGTCTCTGACAGCGAGAGAGTTGCCCCCTTCCCGCAGGGTCCCCCAGCCCGCTGCACCAGTGGTGACGGGGGTCCTGTCTGAAAAGCTGGCGGGAGTTACAGGCACTGCACACAGTAGGTGCCTATTAAAGTGTCAGAATCTCTAAGTAGTGTCAGAATTACGGTCTTTTCCGCGAAACCCTTGTTCGTCTTTTTAATACGAAGAGTCTGGTGTGGGGAAAATTGGGAGTTTGGTCTGGGTGCCTGGCTTAAGTGGGATTAACCTTTAAAAACTCCAGACGCCTTACCTGTGAGCCCTCCAGGTGAACCTGTCTGGGCTTCCCCAGAGCCGAATATCTCAAAATCTGGCCCCGCCCCCCATCGCCTTTAGCTCACTTGGCAAAAGTGAGGGTTTGGCCGAGTGCCCAGGGGTCAGAATCTTTCCGTTCTCGTTCACTGTCTCCTCATTCCTGCTTTTAGGATTTGGCGTCTGTAATTTCTTTGAGGGACGCTGGGTGTCTGACCTGGTCCTAGGAGCTAGGCAGTGGGCTGTGGTCACTCCATAACCAGGGACATGCAGAGATTTTTCTCCTCAGTGGGTTGGGATGAAGTGCCTACTGTGTGCCCGGTGGGTAGAGCCACAGAGGGTCGGAGGCTGCCTCCTGGGAGGCCGTCGTGGCCTCCGCCACAGCCTGTAGGGCCTCGTGGGGTGAACGGTGTAACCTTTCTTGTGTCTCAGGAGCTGAATGCTTCCCGGCCTGCCACCCCCAAAATGGATTCTGCGAGGATGACAATGTTTGCAGGTAATGGAGCGGCTCCCCAGAGGCAGCGTGTTGGAGGGCCAGGGCAGAATTCTGGGGAGTCATGACGTCAGGCAGAAAAAACGGGGAGGCTTGGCCCCTGGACTGCAGCAAACAGCTTCCTCGCCCCCGCAGGAAACCAGTGACGTGGGGGGGGGTGGTGAGGGGGACAAGAGGACCGGGAGGCGGGGGCTGCTGGGAGCGGTGGCGGGGACAGGACGGCTTTCTCAGAGGGGTGGGTGGCGGGAGAGCCTCTCGCAGGTGAGACCACTGCAGGCCACTGCGGCAAAACGCAGCTCTTCCTCTGGCTCTCAGGGACCCCTCTGCCTGCTCCCCAGCTGATCTCCTGTTTAAGCTTTTCCATTCAGGTGACTGGTATTGGTTTCCTGGGACCCACCGGCCGGGCACTGGGCAGAGACCCGCGAGGGCTCTTGGTTCCACAGAAAGCAACCGGAGCCCCTTCTCCATCCCTGCCCCCCCCTCATACATCCCCACCTTTCTTCCCCAACTCCCGCAGGTGCCAGCCTGGCTGGCAGGGTCCCCTGTGTGACCAGTGCGTGACCTTTCCCGGCTGTGTTAATGGACTCTGTGTGGAGCCCTGGCAGTGCATTTGCAAGGACGGCTGGGATGGACATCTCTGCGACCTAGGTTGGCACCTGCCCCGCCCACCCTGGCCCCGGCCCCCTGCCCCCAGCCACCTCCTCCCAGCCCCGTGGCTGCCGCCCCTCCCCCTCTTGCCTTAGCCCAACACACCCCAGCGCTCTGTATGGTAATGATCTGTTTATACACTTCCTGCTGGTGCTGGGAGCCTCCTCACAGGTAGGGACTTAATTTTGCTCCCTTCTGCACTGCCAGCACCCAGCACCCAGGAAGGCACTGGGGTAGGGGGGCTGCCAGTTGAATAAAGAGTCGCAGACACGCCACGCGAAGCTGAGCGGGTGGGGACCACAGCCTCGAGAAACCTGTTCAGGGCACTGAAGCTCTGAGAGGGGAAAGGACTCAGGGGGTCGCAGAGCCAAGACTCCATGAAATTCACCCGCCAGGCTGTTCAGGGTATGCAACAAGCAAGCAGACAGACGCGGGGAGGGGTGCTGGGTGCTGAGCGCTGGGCGCAGCGGGAGCTGAGTCAGGGCCACTGGGACAGGGCCGGGGGCTGTGCTGGAAGAGGTCAAGTGTAAGGGGAGGTGGGGGGTCGGGAAAGGCTGAGAAGTAGCTGAAGCGCAGATTGGCGTTATCTGTTGGTTTTGTTAACTGACAGCGGTCTTTGCCCTCCCTTGCCCTAAGCAGTTGAGGGCTGGCTGTCGCTGCGCCTTCAGGCTGCAGAACGCTTATCCGAGCCCATTCTCATTTGGCAAAACCTGCCCTGAAGCCCAGGCAGACTAAGGTCCTCGGGAGGACCCCCAGCAGCGCGGGCAGCTGCCGCGCGTGCGCGCTGCCCCTCGGTCCCGACGGCAGCGTCGGTAACTGTCCCTCGGTCCCGACGGACGGCAGCGTCGGTAAAGACGAGTGGCACCAGTAGGGAAACGGAGGCCTCGGGAAGCAAAGGGGTCTGCTCAGGACACCTAAGAAGTTGGGGGAACAGCCAACTACAAAACCCCTCCCTCTGCCCCAGAAATGGGTTCATTCTCATCTGAGGCTGTTTCTAACACCCTCCCGTCAAGAAAAACCTAAGAGCGCGTGGTTAGCACCCCTGCCCCGCGTAGCCAAGGCAGGGGGCTTTCAAAATCCCCCATCACGTTGTCTCGGGACTTTAAAGTCTCCCCAGAAATATGACGCAGGCTTTGCCCCACAGCTGACTCACGCTCTGGCCGACAGAGCTTGGGCTCCGCACCTTTGAAGTACCTCTAAGCTGTTCTGGGGACCCAAGGGGTCCCAGAAAAGCCACCATTCGGGATCAGGGCTTTTAGCCCGGAGCCCACTCTTTCTGATATCTAATCCAGGACGCCCCCCGTGGAGTTCTCCAGACAAAAGGTCCCTTCCCCACTGGGTTGACAAAAGCTTGGGACGGCTGGGTCCAGAGGAAACAGCCCTCCGGGTAATCGCCGGCCCTCTCCCTTTTCACCCGTCTCTGAGGCTGTCCTCGCCACAGCTGCTGCCCCGGCAGGCAGGCAGAGACCCCCCCGGCAGCTTTCTCCCGGTGGCGGCTTAATCTACCCGACTTCGGGGTCAGAGGCCCAGGAGAGGAGAAGGTGGGCTGATCCTCGGCTCACGGGGCTTGACACCGTGGGAGAGGAGTAGGGTGGTCGCCAGCTCTTCAGCTTAAATTTAAGATCCCCATTGACAGGAGAGCCCGGAACAGGGAATTAGAAGCTTGCCACGGAGGCGCTGCGTGCTAACGCCTGGCGCCTTCCCGTAATGATAAATCCTCTTTATGTTTCCTCGCACCAAGCCGGGCTCCCAAGGAGCGCCTCGTGTGCTCGGGATAAGCCATCAGCTTGGCGTGCAAGCTTTTCCTTACTGATTGATTGCCATCTACTCCATGAGGGTGCGGGGCTCTTGAAAAGAGGGAATAAATCTGCACGTGTGTGGCCTCAGCCCCGGGGACCCGGACCCAGGCTGCCTTCGTTCGCTGCGTCTCTGGTTGGCCCTGGCTTTCTGTTTGGCCGATGCGGCAGCTCGGGTGGTAGATAAACAAAGCTGAAGGGGCTCTCAGAGATGGGCCAGGGAGAGCCCCCCCCTTTTCTAACTGGGGAAAGTGAGGCACAGAGTCGGGGCGGTGGGGGGAGGAGGGAGCTGAACTCGGCAGCCGGCTGGAGATGGGCACAGAAAGGGTCTCTCCCTGGCCAGGCCTGGGGGCTGGGGTCTCCACTGTCAGAGAGCCCCTGACCCAGGCCCCTTTGTTCAGCCCGTCCCTGCCTTGCTGAGCTCCGAATAATGAAGTGTGCGTGACGAGAGGTGTAAAACGGTGGTGGAAACACACCAGTGTTCATGGAAACCCGTGCTTACAGGCGAGCACTCAATAGTTCTCATGGCGTTGCTTCAAAAGATGCAGCCTTTTTATCCTGGACCCCCTTCGTTCAGAACGCGAGACCACCGAGCGGTGGAGGCGGTGCTGGGGCCAAACCAGGTCTCTTGATTCCCGACAGGGGGCTTTACATCTCATTCCCCGCCTGCTCCTTTTTGATGGAGGAGTACGAAGGGCAGCTGACGTTGCTAACTGTTGGGCTGGACTAGCCCCCCGCCCCCCCGAGCGGCAAGGACCCCCTTCAAACACAAGAGACTTGTCTGGGAGGCGGCCGTTAGGGAATCTCAGCTCGGCACAGTTTTGGGGGGAGGGAAGGGGTCTGCGGTGAAGGTCAGTGTGGCTGGACCGAAGAGGTGACCTGGCGCCAGCAGAAGGGCACAGCTGGCCTGTTGAATATTAGTGAGTGGCTGTGACTTTCTGTCTCTGTGACCCTTGAGCTCCCTGAGCTGTTTACTTATATCAGGGTTCGGGGGGTCGCTACACCCTCTTCCTCAGGACCCCGCTGGGTGACCCTTGGCAGTGGACACAAGCAGAGACATCTCAGCAGCTCACACGGGGTCCCCCTCGACCAGATGGAGGGGGCTCTTCCTGTCCCCACCCAGGATGCTCTCCGTCCAGCGTCTGTGTCCCCCTCATCTCCCTGGTTCTCTCTCCCCACAGATGTTCGGGCTTGCACCTCGACCCCCTGTGCCAACAACGGAACCTGTGTGAACCTCGATAACGGCCAGTACGAGTGTTCCTGTGCCCCTGGATTCTCAGGAAAGGACTGTCAGAAAAAGGACGGGCCCTGCGTGATGAATGGGTAAGCATTCTCTCCGGGCTATGTGTGCTCTGATAAATGCCGCTTTAGATTCCTTTTTCACACCCCCTAAAGACCCTTTCAGCCTAACCCAGTCGGACCTGTCGCCTGACAAAAGACCCAGTAAGTGCTCATCCTTTACCCCGTGGGGGGCCGCCCCGGATCAGGGTATTTATGGGGGAGTGTGTCATTTCCATAATTTTTTCAAACAATCCTGAAGGCGATTTCATATTCCCCTGACGTTCCCACGTCCTGATGTGTGTGAATGTGAGGAGATTGGGACCGTGAACCAGAGCTCGAGCTGCATAATTTTCTAAAGGCGACGTAACAAGAGATCAGAGTTCGGCAGCGCCCGAGGCTGTTTGTGAAACCCGCTCACCGTGTTTTAGGGGCGGGTTTGGGGGAGCTGGTAGGCTCTGCTTCGGGGTTTTCTGGGATGTCTTAGGAGGTGGGGAGAGGGGGCTGCAGCCAGCACGGGGCCCCGGAAGGCGGGGTGTTCGGCCCTCAGCTCCCCTCATGGGGAGGGGGCTCTGGGGCTCTGGGCAGCGCGCCTAGCAGATGGAACGGCCCCTGGCCTCTCTGGTGCCTCTGAGCGGGCTTCCCAGCAGCTCAGCCATTTCCGGCCCTTATCTGCTCAGTGCATGGAGCCAGTCCCACCCTCCGAGGGGGCTTAAACGGAGACCAGGAGAGATCTCGAGAGAGGCGAGAATTCAAAGTAGACTCCAGGCCTGGGCCAGTAGCTGAGGGTTGGGGCGCCCCCGTCCCGTGAGGAAACCAAAGCGTAAAATGCATTCCAGGGGTGGGGCAGAGAGCCCCGAGCCGCAAGGGACAGGAACCAGCATTCTTGCGGCATCTCAAGATCAGTGTCCTGGGCGGGCTCAGAGGAGAGGGGTGACCACCGAACTCCATTTCTGCTTGCTGGTGGGAAGGGGAAATACGGAGCGAGACCTTTAAAATATTTTGCTTTTCTCTCTAACAGACTGGAGCCAGTCTGTCAAAATAGAGCCCAGGGTCCTTGAAATTCCTTCAGAGCCCCGGCTCCTATGCCGCCCTCATCCCTGAAGCAGCAATGCTGATTTCTTGCGCTGGGAGCCCCTTTCTTCCCCGGAGTTTTGGCATTTATCAGATGACAAAGGGTCTGCTCGTTTAAAAGCACTTACATTAAATGCTGTGTGCGCTCTGCTTTGAGCACACAGCTTCGGTCTGCAAGCTGCACTTGGGTGAATGGGCCACTATTAAGCAGCGGGCACAGACACCGCTCCAAGCCGGTGCAGACAGAGCGCGTATTTCTTTTACTCTGAGAGTCCCCAAGGGTTTCCTGTACAATAGCCCGCAGGCTCACTCCGCTGAACATAAAAATAATAATGAGGGGTTCGGGACGGTGGAGGTGGGAGACACTGAGGGATGCCCTGCTTTGCTCGGCCTCCACGGCTTGGGGACGGAGCTGACGGGGGCAGCTGGCTGCAGCCCTGGGGTGTCACTGACTTTGCCTCTCTCAGCCTCAGTTTCCCGACCTGTGCAGTGGCTAACCGTCAGGCCTCTGGTCGGAGAGATGACCTAAGGGGTGGGAGAGGAGATGGGCGTCCTGACTCGGGAGGTCAGGCATGTTCCAGGCTGGCAGCGTGATGGGGGTGAGGCACACACCCCACTCGGTGGGGGGGGCTCCCACCTCGGACGGCCCCGGAGCCCCTCGCAGGCAGGGGTCACGGTGCCCGGTGCTCCCCGGGACCCCCCTGGCTGGCTCTCACTCCCTCACCTCGTGCGTTCTGAGCACCTGCCCTCTTGTCGGGCCCCAGGAGGTTTGCCACGTGGCACGAGGGGGAGCGGAGCGTCCGTCCACACTCCCGGCACCACAGTCCTAGCTCAGTGCCCGAGGGCCCTTTACCGTGTCCCCCTGTTGTGTTGCAGTTCGCCCTGCCAGCACGGAGGCAGCTGCGTGGACGATGAGGGCCGGGCCTCCCATGCCTCCTGCCTGTGCCCCCCTGGCTTCTCAGGCAATTTCTGCGAGATCGTGACCAACAGCTGCACGCCCAACCCGTGCGAGAACCAGGGCATCTGCACCGACATCGGGGGCGACTTCCGCTGCCGCTGCCCCGCCGGCTTCATGGACAAGACCTGCAGTCGCCCGGTGTCCACCTGCGCCAACGAGCCGTGCCTCAACGGGGGCACCTGCCTGCAGCACTCCCAGGTGAGGTTCGGGTGTCTGTGCAAGCCCGAGTTCACGGGCCCCATCTGCGGCCGGAAGCGCGCGGCGGGCCCCCAGCAGGTCACCCGTCTGCCCAGCGGTTACGGGCTGACGTACCGCCTGACCCCCGGGGTGCACGAGCTGCCGGTGCCGCAGCCCGAGCACCGCATCCTCAAGGTGTCCATGAAGGAGCTCAACAAGAGCACTCCGCTCCTCTCCGAGGGTCAGGCCATCTGCTTCACCATCCTGGGCGTGCTCACCAGCCTGGTGGTCCTGGGCACCATGGGCATCGTCTTCCTCAACAAGTGCGAGGCCTGGGTGTCCAACCTGCGTTACAATCACATGCTGCGCAAGAAGAAGAACCTGCTGCTCCACTACAACAGTGGGGAGGACCTGGCCGTCAACATCATCCTCCCCGAGAAGATCGACATGACCACCTTCAGCAAGGAGGCTGGCGACGAGGAGATCTAAGCAGCATTCCCACCGGCCCCTCTCTGTTCTCGGGGTCCCGCAGAGCTCACTATATGCGGTCTGTTCTCATCTTTGTGGTGGAGTTTGCTCTCCTTTGTGTCAGATCTGGTGAACGCCGTGCTTGCCTCTATTACCTCTGTGTTGCAGTGTGACCAACGCAATGCCAGAATCCGCTTTCTCTCTTCTTAATGCATGATACAAAAAAAATAATAATGTCATCTTTAAACAAGTAAGAGAAATAAGTATGTTATTCTAAACTCTAAACCTAAAATCAAAAAGACCAAAAAAAAACAAGGCAACAGAACCAGGGCTCTGTGCCGACGTCCCTCTCTGAGGGGTCTCGGCCACAGGGTCCTCGTGAAACCGTTACGATTGCTGGCATGACCAACCACTGTGAAAAGGGCTAACATCTCTTTCGTTCGTTAATTCTCACACGCCACCTCCGACTCGCACTCACATCAACACCGCAAGCCCTTCAGTCTTTCCGATTGAGCTGAGGTCCGGCGGAGGGCAGCGGCCGCGTGTCAGGCAGAGAGAGCCCCGGGTTGGCTGCTGGCGGGGGTCGGGACCTGATCCCAGCCCTGCCACTAACTCGCTCGTGTGATCCTTGGCGAGTCCCCTTCTCACCCCGGGCTGCCCTTTCGGCCCCTTTCCAGGCAGGGGCTTGAACACAGTGACCACCAAGGCCCCTCTCTTGCTCTCAAACTCTGAATTAGGAACGAGGGGGTGATGAGCCCAAACAGTCCCTGACCCTAAAAACTTAGGATCTGGTGAAGACTGATCTCCTCCTGGGATCCGACGGTCCGGGCCTATCCTGGGTGTACACTTGATGCATTGCAATGGATTTTAGCTGCGTTTCTCAAAGTGGGGTGCCTCCTGGCCCACTGCCCATCTGGAAGCGCTCGCCCCCTTTGAGTCACGATGTGCGGTCAGGGGCCGCCCCTTCGGCGGCGCCTCCGCCACCTGCCTATCTACCCACCTCCCCAAAGGCCCAACAACTGTCTACCTGCCTCCTACCCTGTAGGTTAGAGATGTCCCCCGGGAATGTAAATGCACCTTGAACCACAAGTGCCCCTGGCGAATCTGAGCAGCAACACAGCCCTCACCAAGGTTTTCACAGGGTTTAGTGGAAATTGTCGCCTGTGGGGCGTTTTCTAGTTCTGTGGCCACAGTGGTACCAGACCTGGCCTACACAGCACGGATTTCATTTGTGTTGCTGAATTAATAACCCTCAGATCCCCAAAGACCTAGCCAGCTTCTTAATGATAGATCTTGACTTTTTTTAGAAAAAAAGAGCATCTATATTTTTTGCAAAAAAATAGAAGGAAATGGGACAGAGCTCTGTTTAGCTTTCCAGCTCTTAGAGTTGGGCAACTAAACAGCCCTTGGGTGCCAGTTAGGAATATTTTGCTTCTTAAATTATTTGGATAAGAATCTATATGCTTAGCTTTATGCAGTATTACTACCTGCTGTGTTTACCCTGCTAAGCCATCATCACCTACGTCATCTCGGTCATTCAGTTCACCCACACGCGCCACCGCCATCACGTGACCACTGACCTCATCTCTCTCAGCCACCGGTTTACCGTCCCAAGTCCCTTGTCATCCTGATTCAGAGCCCGACCCTCATCTCCCCCAAGCTCCTCCCGACGTCTCACCCAAGACATCGTCCCCACCACTCCGGGCCCTTTATCATCCCCAGCCCAAGACCCCCACTACCCTCGTCGCCTTGTCCCTGCTCACCCTGCACCCCACAGTCCCATGGCCCCCCCAGGTGACCCCCCTCCCACCATCACCCCAAACCCCTAAAAGCTCCCCAACCTTCTCCACCCTCCTCCCCACAGTTCACCCTCAATCCCCAAACCCTGTCACCCTCACTCGCCACCCTTGTCACCACTGCCAGCCCCCCCCCCAGATCACCAGCTCCCTTTGCCACCCCCCCGCCCTCCCCTCCCTGGCGCCCACCCCTGGCCTCCGATAACCCTCACCCCGACCCCTTCCTCCTTCCACCTCTTCCAGATCATTGGAGTCACCATCTCATCTCATCTTGAGTTCGTTTTAAGAAATAAAATTTTAAAAAGACAAAAAAAAAGAACTGTTGGCACGGTCGGGCGGGTGTCTGGTACCCCGCCCGGCCTCTCGCGTGAGACCCCGATCGAGTCTGCTGACGGTTCTGATCCTGTTTTCCCCCAACGCCAAATTCTAAGATGGGACGCAATGATCAAATTCTCTACTTCACGTTTTTGGTCTCCGTGCTGTAGAGAACAGCCACGTCCCGTGATGACAAGGAAAAGACCCCCCCCACCACTGTCTATCCTTGACCAAGTCCTCATTGGTTCATCCATCCGTCCATCATCCATTTGATCAGGAAGCATTTCTACGCACCTGCTGAGTGCAAGGCGGTGAGCAGGGAGCTGAGGGCACGCAGGACGCGGGGCTGCCTGGGAGGGTTGCGGACGCACAGCGGTCCCCAGGGAGCCTAGCACAGTGCAGGTAAATTAACGTGGGAGCGGAGAGTCCTGAACAGACGCCTCCCTTACAGCCTGACCATCTCACTTGCCCACGTGACAAATTCTCTCTTACCAGCACTTGAGGCCTCCCCACCCAAATTCCACGCGCCCACCGCACACATCCCGCGAGATCAGAACAGGGTCAGCAGCCTTGCCACGGTCTTCACGTCACGCAGAAATGGTCCATTCCATCCTCAATGGGGTAACCAGATTCTGCTGAGAGTGTCGGGATCCTTGACTGCCCATCCACACCTCGGGTGTGTTTGGAGTAGTGTGTAGTTTACGCCAATGACGGGGAAGCTTAGAGACAGCCATCGGAGACATGATCACCAATTCGGTCCCCAAACTGAGAGAGGAGCAGGCGTTATGATCTTGTGACCAAAAAATTTCAAACATGTCAGTGATGAGCTCTTTTTAGCTTTCCCGTCTCTGCAACCAGACATGCAAAAAATTTTTTGTTTATTGAAAAAATAAACAAAAACCAAGGGCTACCTCATGCGTTGCTTTGGTTTGTTGTACGCGCCGGGCTACACACGTCCCTCCCTGCTGGTGGTCTCTGACCTGGGCAAGTAGGGTCAGGGGCCCACACTTTGGAGGGCCTTGCTCTGGCCGGATCCAGTCCTCCCATGCAGCAGAGGAGGCCACAGGCCTCCCAGACCACACTCTGGAGCTGGGAGCACAGGCATTTCCTGCCCATTGGTCCCGCCTCCAGGGCCTGCAGGGCCTCTTTCCTCTGTCTCCAATGGGTGGCTGTTTGTGGGTGGTGGGGATGGAGCTGGGGCGTGAGGGTGAGGGGTGCGGGGGTGAGGGGTTCCACATGGGAGCACTTGAGGACCCTCGAAGCAGAGCCGGGGGCCAGCTCTCCCCAGGTACCAGATTCCAGACCAGAACTGCAGGGCGTCCGAGAATTCCATGCTCACCTCTGGCCTTCTGGGATTTAGGGAAAGTGGGATTGCCCAGGTGAGGGAGTAGAACAGATTTTGTTTGATACTAAATTAAGGGGACTTGGAATCTTTTCATCGCTGGCACATCAGGAATATGGGCCCTGTGTATACTCCTGACTTGGGCCCCGCTTATGACCGGAGGGACCTGCCTCTCTTCTGGCCCCAGGCCGCAGGCCACAAGCATGTCCACTCAGCTCAGTAAAGCCACCCATGGAGTGTCCACCCGAGAAGGGTCAGCCAGAGTGCCCACCGAGGGCAAAGGAACCTCAGTCAAGTCCTTTATCCTTGCTGGCCTGGCAGCCCTGGGCTGGGGTCTCCTTTCCACGTCCTCTCTGGGGCTGCCTCTGCCAGGTCACTGCCACTGTCCACCCAGCTGCCCCTCCAGGCCCCAGGCCCCCTGAGAGTCCCCCCATCTCGGACTCACCTCTTCCCTCCATGCCGCTCCGGTCTCCTGTCTGGCCACCCCCCCGACTTAGCTGGGAAGGTGGGTGGTGGGTGTCTCATCAGTGCAGGAACACACAAGAGGGATGGCCAGGGCGATACAACCTCAGGGATGGGTGCTGTTCCAGAAACTATAAAAAAACTAGGATGGCAAAGCTGAGGTTATAAACACGGAAACTCCTATGAAAAGAATTTTCTATTAATGATCACAATTCCTCAATATGGCCAGCAGGACTAGCGCTGGGAGAAGACCCCAAAGTGGCCCAGCTCTGTTACCTCACTTGGGGTGCAGAATATTTGACCCTTTGGTGGAACAGGGGAGGCCCAGGCTAGACACAGTCCCAGAGCAAAAAAAAAAAAAAAAAAAAAAGTGGAGATCTTTCGATTCTTTTTTCAAAGCTAGGAGAACCCCAAGGCTAAGCAAGTTAACCATCGTAAGTAGAGAAACACAATCTTTGATACAGTAACAAACCAAAACAGCCAAACGTTTTTTAAAAACTCATGAGCAAGTGGAGCATTTTCTGGGAAAGCAAGTCTAATTTCGTTTTAATAAATGCACTCAGAGACAGTGAGCCCCGGAGTGTCCAGGAGGGAGGCAGCTATGACGGATAACTGGGGTGGCTCTTAGACAAGCCGAGGGTCAGGCAGGTGACTTGGGAGGAGAAGCCAACCAGCCTGTGGGACCTGCTCCCTCCCACGGGGCAGCGGTGGCTCATGGGCTGGGTCAGCAGGGGTGAGGGGGGGCTGGGGTGCCCTGGGGGGGAGGGACTGGGCTGCGGCAGTGTGTGGGGTGTGGGCTCAGCGCCGGGTGGTGCCGGCCACGAGGACCCAAGGATGGGGAAGGCTCAGTGGTGGGGCGGATAGGGGTGAGGTTGGTGCATCAGGAGGGATCGTTGCCATGAGGGGCCCTTGCAGGGTACACAGAGCTCGGGGAGCAGGCCAATGAAAATACCCAGTAGACTCCAAGTGGAGGAATAAACAGGAGCTGCGCACGGAGGGAGCCAGTGGATGGGGGCTTCCTGAAGGAGAGGGAGGAAGTGGGCTCCGTGGGCCCAGTCCAGGCTCCCAGCACTGAGCGGCCTGCATGGCTTCAGGTTCCACGACCCTCTGGCCCCTGGGTCTGGGGAATGTCCGCTAAGCCAACTACAGATGATAACACGCTTGTGATCTCCGGCCCTGGGGCTTTCTTCTCTTTAGTGACTCTCTCCTACTGCTGAAGAAGAAGGCTCTGGACTGCATATCACTCATCCAAGAACCTCTCGGAGCTCAGAGGAGGAAGGAGGGGGAAGGCCAGCCCCCGGCCCCAGCTTGGGGGAGGAAATTCCCAGCTAATTCGGAACCACTGAGGGCCCTGCCCTGCCGAGAAGCATGTGTGGCTCCAGACTCTGCTGCGCTGTGACCATGGCGAAGATGCAAGCGTAAGAGTGGGTCAAACTATAGGCCAAAAGAAAAAAATAAACAGTTCAGTAGATGCCAGAGGGAATTTGATAAAATACATCTCTGATTTTTAAAAAAATTAAGCAAACTAGGAAAAAATGCATATCTCCTCAATGTCATTAAGAACTTCTGTCTTAATCAATGTTCGGTATCCTACTGATCAAGAAAACCCAAGGGCAGGGAAAGCTGTGTTTTATACAGCAGGAAGAGGCCCTGGCTTTCGGGTCAGAGGGGCCTGGCTCTACACTTGGCTCTGTCCCTCGGGCCACCTACTATCTATATGTCTACTTCCTCATCTGCAAAGGAGCAGTGTCTCAGCCAGCTCTGGCCACCAGAACAAAATACCATAAATACCATAGACCTGGTGCTTTAAACAACAGACATTTATCGTTTATTTCTCACGGTTCTGGGACTGGGAAGAGATCAGGGTGTCAGTATGATAGGGTTCTGGTGAAGGCTTGCAGATGGCCATGTTCTCGCTGTATCCTCACGTGGGAGAGAAAGGGAGAGAGAGACAGAGACCGAGAGAGAGAGACAGAGAGACAGAGAGACAGAAAGAAGAGCAAGACTCAACTCTGTGGTGTCTTCTTAGGAGGCCACTAATCCTACCATGAGGACCCTCATGACCTAACTACCACCCAAAGGCCCCAACTCCACATACCATTATATTGGGGGGTTAGAGCTTCAATATAGGAATTTGCAGAGGAAGGGGACATAATTCAGTCCATAGCAAGCAGGTAAGGGGAACAATTAGTGCTACTATTATTCTAGAACTTCTAGCCATAGTAATAAAACAAGAAAAAGTAAAACATAGAAAGGAGATTAAATGTTTATTAAAGACGACATCATTGTCTACCACAAAAGCTCAGGACAATGACCCGAAGATAACCGGAGACATTAGCAAGGTAGTACACACACTCTACATCTATAAAAGCCTGTATACCAACAACATCCTGTTGAAAACATATACTGGGGGAAATTCCCTGGTGAGCCAGTGGTTAGGGCTCTGCGCTTTCACTGCTGAGAGCCCAGGTTCGATCCCTGGTCAGAGAACTAAGATCCCACAAGCTGCACCATGCAGCCAAAAAAAAAAAAAAAAGTATATATATATATATATATATATATATGTGTGTGTGTGTGTATACATATATACTGGTCTGAGTAGTTAAGTCCAATATTATAAGCATACTAATTATCCCCCAGATGAATTTATAAGTTTAATGCTATTTATTGGCATTAGATCATTAGACAATATGATTTTAAGGTTTATCTTTTAAAAAGTGAAGTGGTAAGAATAATTTAAAAAACAGTGAAGGGGCAAGATGCACCATCAGATATTAAAACCGAAAGCCATAAAAGTAAAAATAGTGTGTCTTGCATGAAGCAGACACATAATATTGGTTTTCTGAATAGGGGAATAAAGAAATGCATGCATGAGTGGTAGCTTTGAAAGAATCTAATCTCCAGCCTCACCTCCTGATTTACAAATGTGGAAAGAGACCAAAAGAATAACTAGCCTGAAGTTTTTCAACTTTGCCCCTCAGGAGACATTCAGTAACGTCTGGAGACACTTTTATTTTTGTCAAAACTGGACGGGCGTTGCTGTCACCTAACGGGTAAAGATCAGGGATGCTGCTAAACAGTCTACAAAGCCCAAGCTAGCCTCCACAACAAGTATTATTCAGCCCCAAATATTAATGATGCCCAAGTTTAGAAACCCCGGCCTAAGATGGTAGGACAGGAAAGGAAGTAACATGAATAGCCCATGACTAAGTCTATGCAGTTAACATTGTGCGAAGTAACTTATTCCACATCCTCCAGCTTTACTGAGATATGACTGACACATAATATTGTGTAAGTTTAAGGTGTACAACGTGATAATATGATACACGTATATATTGCAAAATGATGACCACAGTAGGGTTAGTGAACACATCCTTCTCGCCTAATTACCGTTTTTGGTTGTTGTCGTAGTGGGAACATTTAAGATCTAGTCTTTTAGCAAATCGCAAGTATACAATACAGTATTGTTGACTATAGTCACCATTTGTGCATTAGATCCCCAGAACTTATTCATCTTATCATTGGAAGTTTGTCCCCGTTGGCCAATATCTCCTCATCTCTCCCACCCCCCCAGCCCCTGGCAAGCACCAATGAAATCTCTGTTTCTATGAGGTCAGGTTTTTTAGGTTTCACATATACAAGTCACACAGTTATCTGTCTTTCTCTTATTTCACTTAGCCTCATGCCCTTCAGATTCATCTATGTCTTCACGAAAGGGAGGATTTACTTCTTTTTATGGCTGAATAATATTCCATCGTGTATGTGTGTGTGTATGTATACATTTTCTTTATCCATTCATCCACTGATGGACTCAGGTTGTTTCCATGTGTTAGCTGCCGTACATAATCCTGCAATGAACCTAAGGGGGCAGATATCTCTTTCAGAGAGTGATTTCATTTCCTTTGGATAGATACACAGACATGGGATTGCTGGATCATGTAGTAGTTCTATTTTTAATTTTTTGAGAAACCTCCAGGTGGTTTTCCATAGGGGCTGCACCAATTCACATCCCCACCCGCAGTGCACAAGTGTCCCCTTTTCTCCACATCCTCACGAGCGCTTGTTATCTCTTGTCTTTTTGATAATATGTGCTTAGTACAGCATCACCTTCTGTAATTCACTCAACAACCCAAGAGGTAGATAATATTATCTTCTAGTGCTACAGATAATGAAACTCAGGCTCAAAGGAGGGAAAACGTGCCCAAGATCATCGGGCTAGAAAGTGGGTGAGCTAAACCCAGCATCAAGATCTCCAAATATTTATGCCAATTCTCTTTCTGCTACCCGATCCTTTCTTCTATTTTTTAAAATAATGTATTCCCAATTTTCTTAGTATTAGTAAACGTGCTTCGCTTGGAGTTTCTGGGAGACAGGCAATCTCAGTCTGTCATTCCTGAAGCTCATCAGGAAGAATCTTGAGTAGAATGAGCTTCCAGCCTTTGCCATTTCAGGGTGGAGCAACTCTGCTTACCTCCCGGTCCACCTACTCTCCGACTATGAAATAACTCACTCTGCCTGTGATGCCTCCCCCGACCCCCGGCCCCGCTACCTAGTGGCATCCCCAGATGTCACTCTGCCAAGGTGTGGATAAGAATGGAATCAGGACCGTTTGCTGTCATTATTATCATCAATCATAATAATACCTACCTATTCTTAAGGCTAAGGTACTGCACTCCTTTTATTGGAACATAGTTGATTTATAACGTTGTGTTAGTTTCAGGTATACAGCAAAGTGATTCAGTGATACATATATCTATGCTTTTTCAGATTCTTTTCCCATATAGGTTATTACAGAGTACTGAGTAGAGTTCCCTGTGCTATACAGTAGGTCCTTGTTGATTATCTATTTTGTATGTAGTAGTGTGTATATGTTAATCCCAACTTCCTAATCTATCACCTCCTCCCCAACTTTCCCTTTGGTAACCGTAAGTTTGATTTCGAGATCTGTTTCTCTTCTGTAAATAAGTTCATTTGTATCATTTTTTAATTTTTATTTTATTTTCTTTTTGCGGTACGTGGGCCTCTCACTGTTGTGGCCTCTCCCGTTGCGGAGCACAGGCTCCGGACGCGCAGGCTCAGCGGCCACGGCTCACGGGCCCAGCCGCTCCGCGGCATGTGGGATCTTCCCGGACCGGGGCACGAACCCGCGTCCCCTGCATCGGCAGGCGGACTCTCAACCACTGCGCCACCAGGGAAGCCCTTTTTGTATCACTTTTTAAAATTAGATTCCACATATCAGCGATATCGTGCGGTATGTGTCTTTCTCTGTCTGACTTCACTTTAGTGTGTTCAACACTAGGTCCATCCATGTTGCTGCAAAAGCCCTTCATTTGTATCTTAGACTTTTCAGGGATTCCTGAACACTGACTCTGAATTAATACTAATTCCTGTGGACCCAAAGCACCACTGTGGTCCACCAGCCAGAGTAGGGGCTTTTGGAAGTCAAGAGATTAGTGAAGCTTTATTCAGGTCTGTCTCATAGTGGGCCTGGTGGGTCCCTGAACCCTCCCTGTGGCCATCTCCCCATCTGCAGTTCATAATTGGAACAGACACGCTCGGCAACGTTCAGAACACCCACGTTGACTCTCTGATCCATGGAGTGGGGGCTATGATGGTAGGAAAGGCCAAGTGGAAGCCTCTAGAACTCCTTCTTTCTAGGAAAATCACACACCAGTATTCTTGGAGGGATTGCTGAGATCACTGCCACCGTAAAAGATGTGAGAGATGCCGGGCTGGTGATTCCTACAATATTCTCATTCAATCCACCTATTTGGTCTGAGAAGAAATAAATGGGATCTTGGAGAATGACAGTAAATTATTATAAACTAATCAGGTGGTGATTCCGATTTGCAGCTGCTTTTCTAGCTGTGGTTTCACTGCTGGAGCAAATCCACACACTGCCTGCTGACACCTAGGATGTAGCCGGTGCGCGAGTGCATGCTTCTTTCTTTATGCCTGTTAGTAAAATCAACGAGCTGGCAAGGCCAGCAATACATTACCACCGTCCTTCCTCGGGGCATGTCAGTTCTCCAGCCCTTTCATAATCTACTCCCCAGGGATTTTGTTTGTCTTTCCCTTCCCAGGACACCTTGCCGATGCATCACGTTGACGATATTCCACCGATTGGACCTGGTGAGCAGGACAAAACGCATGCATGCCAGAGGGTGGGAAATAAATCCCACAAAAATTCAGGGGTCCTCCACCTTGGTGAAAATTCTAGATGTTCAATGATTTGGGGGCATGTTGATATATTCTTTCCAAGGTGAAAGCTGCCATCTGCTGCCTCCTATCGATATGAAAGGAACGCAACTTCTAGTGAAACTCTTTGGACTTTGGAGGCAACATATATCCATTCTGACCCCTTTATTGAAAGACCTGAAAATCTGCTGGTTTTGAGTGGGGCCCACAACAAGAGCCCAGGCTGCCATCCGAGCTGCTCTGCCTTCGAGGCCACAACATCCAGTGGGTCCAGTGGTGCTGGAAGTGGCAGTGGCAGAGAAGATGCTATTTGGAGCCTTTCGCAACCCCTCCTAAGTGAACCACAGTGCAGACCATTGAAATATTGGAGCCAGTTCCTACCATCCTCTGTGGGTAACTGCTCTCCACTTGAGAGTAGCTGAGAAACAATTTTTTATTTGCTGCTGGGCTTTCACAGAGATTGAACTCTTGACCGTGGGCAACCAAGCTACCCATTGGGGACTAGGTGTATTCTGACCCCCTAAGCCTTATTCAGGCCCACACAGCAGCACTCCATCATCAAATAGAAGTGGTGTCTATAAGTTCAAGTTCAAGCAAGACCTTAAGGCAAAAGTGAGTCATAAGGGGAAGTGACCCAGATACCCGTGGCCCCTATTCTTTGCTATATCACCTTCTCTCTGTCAATGTGTATTTATGGAGTTCCCATAAATGGGGAGTTCCCATAAACTTCCAGCTAAGTGAGGGAGAAAAATTTCCATCCTGGTTTATACATGGCTCTGCATGATATAAAGGTACCATCCCAAACTGGACGGCTACAGAACTATAGCCCTACCCCGGGACAACCCTGAAGGCCAGTGATGAGTGGCACTCCTGCCAATGGGCAGAATTTCGAGTTTTCATTTTGTCTAGAAGGAGAGACGGCCAGAGATACGGGCCTGTATTGATTGATGGACTATGGCTAATGGTTTGGCTGGGTGGTCAGAGAATTGGAAGAAATCAGTGGATAGACCCCTCCAGATCGGCACAGAGCATGAAGATATTTGTGCCCCATGGGAATGGTCACCAAGGTCTTCAGAGGTTGGCCTCAGTGGAGGGAGGTTTCATTAACCAAGTAGCTAGGATGCCTGTTTCGTGGATACTGGACAGTTTTCTTTCTCTGCCACACATTGTCCCAGAGGCTCAGGAGCAAAGCAGCCATGTTGGAAGGGACGGAAGTTGTGCATGGTCTCAGCATCCTTTACTTCCACTCTCCAAGGCAAGTCATCTCTAGCCACTGCTGAGGGCTCAATTTGTCAACAGTGGAGATCAGCACTGAGTCCTGATACAGCTCATTCCCCAGGGGATCATCTAGCTACCTGGGCGTGGATTGATTACATTGGACCCCTTCCATCAGGGAAGGGGGGAGTGTTTTGTTCTTACTGGAACAGATATTGACTCTGGATATGCATTTGCCTTTCCCGCCCTCAACGCTTCTGCCAAAACGAGCATCCATGGATCTACAGAATGCTTCCGTCATTGACACAACAACGATTCTATTGAGCCGGTGTTGAGACCGCCATCTGGCCACTTGAATTCCCTATGGCCCTGAATCAACAAGCGAAGAAGGGGGTTACTGTACTGGCTGGGGCGATTGGTGCTGACTATCAGGGAGAAATTGGGTTGCCGCTACACGCTGGGGGAAAGGAGGGGTATGTCTGGAATGCAGAAAGTCTCTTAGGGGCTTCTTATTACTCCCAGGTCCTGTGATTAAAATCAATGGAAAACTTTAATGACCTAATTCACGCAGAACCTCCAATAGCCCAGACTCTTCGTGAATAAATGCTCGGGCCCCTCTGCAAGGCAAAGAACCGTGAGTAGCTGAGAGGCTTGCTAAAGGCAAAGGGAATACAAAATGGCGTGGGAAGAAGGTAGTTATAAATATCAATACCAGCTACAATGGCGGAGCCAGTTCTAGGAATGACTGTAGGAATTATGAGTAGTTCTTCCTTATTTTGAATATGTCTATGTATCTGTATGCCCGATATTCTTGTTTTCTCCCATTCTCTCATCTCCGTTTCATTTAGCCTAAGATGGGGCAAAAGTCATTCACGTTCTATCTCAGTATTTAAGTTATGGGATTTAAGAAGAGGCACGTCCACAAGTCCTGGCCGGACGTGTGTGTTTAGCTCCATGGGAAAGGTCTGGGTTTCTGCACGATGCTCATATCAGCAGCTTCACAGGCAAGGAGGACTGACCTCGGTCTGTTTATCCTTGTGGGGTTCCAGCTCTGCTTATGGATTCCAGCTTGCCCTTCATCCCCGACCCCCCTCGCATTCCTCTTATCTTCCTGATTGCCTGCCCTGCGTTCCTCAAACTCCAGCAAAGACAACAGACTCTGCAGAGCCTGCTTACCAGCTCCCCCAGCTGCACAAGGTCAGAGCCCCCCCTCTCTCTGCCCCCTCCCTCGGAGTTGTTCAACTCCTAGGATCGAACCCTGACTAACACAGCTCCCAAGCCACGCCTCTCGACTTCTGTGTGATCCGAACCCACTCTTGGAGTGGGCATCGGAGACCAGTGCGACAAAACACACGTGAAAGAGTTTTTTACCTTCATTTAGTTTGCCCATGTGTTCCAGACCCCTCTAAGGGCAGTGCCCGGTACGGAGGATTGTACCCCGCTCAATCCACAGTCTGAAGTTATCTCCAGCTCAGGCCTCCTAGAGGTTATTGTCAAAGTCCCCAGAGGTCCCAGTTTTATGCAATCACGATTTTTCATCATTTTAGACATTGATGTCCAAAAGCGGTTCAGTTACCCGTTCATAGAATAGTTGCCCTCATTTTTATCACCTGTCTTTTAGGCTTTTGTTTTGCTTTGTTTTGTTTTGATTTGTTTATTGCCACCCCTCTCTCCCTACCAGCTGCGAGGAAAAAGGAGAAGGGAGAACTGATTCATGATAAATGCTGGGCTTAATTGTGTATGATTAAATGAAGAGTGAAATGCCAATTGTTGCAGGTTGGATTCCCCTGGAAACATGCTCTAAGTGGAGATTCCTGTACAAGAGATTTGTTGAGAAACATTCTTGAGATCAGCACCCGTGGTGGGCGGTCGGGGGGGTTGGGGAACAAGGAACCAGGTGTGGATTGTGGCGTGGGGTAACCGCGAAGGACTCAGATAACTATGTCTGGGAGCTGGGATGGCCCTTCAGAGTTGGCCCACATTGGGACTTCCCTGGCGGCCCAGCGGTTAGGACTCTTTCATTGCCAGGGCCCGGGTTCGATCCCTCGTCTGGGAACCAGGATCCCAAAAGCCGTGTGGGCAAAAAAAAAAAAAAAAAAAAAAGTTGTCCCACATTGGAGGATGGGAGCTAGGCCTTTATACCTCCATATTGACCAGTCATTGGATGTGGATTGCCTCAGAAAAAGGGCTTTGACCTTGGGCAAGGAGGTCCTCTGCAGCCAAGGGCAATGGTAGAAGTAGGAGGTGGGACTCAGCCGAGAGCTGTCGGCCATGACCCTCCCATAACCCAAGGGCAGCCAGTCCAGTCCAGCCCCTGTGCCCCTGGATCCCACTTGCTTCATGTAGCAGTTTCTGAGAGCAACTCCTCCAGGACTTAGGGGCCTCATTTCCCTAGGGAAACCTCACAAGAGGAACATTATGGGATGAACTTTCTCTCCCTGCAGCTGCAGCTGATCTCGAGGCCACGCACGACACTCAGTGTCTTTAACTTTTCCCACCCAGTCTAGATTCCTCTCATCGTTCCAGGTATGCGGTGCCTGTCATGGTCTAGGTGGCCCACAGGTAGCGGTACCCAACCCTCAGCCCCGTGGGATCTGAAACCTTGGTCACCGTGCACTGCTCAGGCCGTGGTTCTGTACTGGTCCATTTACCACCAAACCAGGAGGAGGTGTTCTTAGAGGGGCCCAGAAAATAACCTGGGTGCCAAGTCTGTTCCTTCCTGTTCCCATCATTTCACTGAAACCCCATCGCCTCCTGATAATCAACGTCAATTTCTCCTGCCAAATGGTGGCTCTTTTCCTTGTTCACTGGTCTCTGTGCATAAAGAGCTGGACATGACTGGGCAGCAACTGAATTCGAAGTTTAGTGAGGGCAGTAGTAGAAGGAGGACCCTAGCAAATCCTGTCTCTCGAGAGGCAATAATAAGATTGGACGATATTGTCAAAAACAACCATTTCGGAAACTCTGGAAATTAACCAAAGACATATAACAAATTGAAAGACGTTTATTCAAGGAAAGCTACTTAACCCTGGTTGACAGTGATGGGATCCATGCCACTCTAACATGGGGCTGCGCCCATCTCCCCAAATGGATGTGGCAGCATGAAGACCAGCAGTCTCGCTGCCATTGGATAGCGTTGATTTAATTTGGAGCTCCAGAGAAAAGCCCTTTCTCTGGGGGCACTGTCAGAAGCAATTGCTATCTCTCCAGAAAACAATCAAGAAAGGCCAATATCACAGCTGCCCAGGGCTGTAATACTGATTCAGAAAAGCGGCAGACCAGCCAAAATGTTAACAGATCTGGGGGATGGGACAGCCGTAGGGGGTTTTGTGAAGGCCCCCCACATTCCTGGGGATCTGGAAGGCTGTGCACATGTGTGTGTTCAGGAAAGATGGGAGAGGGTCTGGTTATCTACTTGTCTCTGGCTGACAGTGCACAAGCAGGCAGGGAAAGCCAGGACAGGCTTGTAAATTGCCTGGGCTTTGAACGTGTACCTGACCACAACAAGCGTGGGGAAACCTTACTGGCTCAGGGTGTTTAAGCAAAACCTACAACCAGCTGTTGGTTGACTATGAAGCTATGCTTACCCAGATCAATTTATAGGAAGCCAGGTTAACAATGAAGCCAAGAACATTTTTTTTTTAAAAAAGCATAGATATTGGTGTTTATACACTGGAGGGGAGAGAGTCTCTAAATAATTCATCCAGGCTAGTCACTAAACAAACAAATAAATTCAGCAACAACCCCTGGGGGAGGCAAATCAGGATCCAGCTTTCTTATAGTAAATTATCCAAAATGTCTAGTTTCTAACAAAAATTGTGAAACATACAGAGAGAAATATGCAGTCACACACAGGAAAGAAGCAGTTGGTAGAAGCTGTCTCTGAGGGAGCCTAGGTGTTGGACTTTGTAGGCAAAAACCTAAAACCAGCTATTATGAATATGTTCAAAGATCTAAAGGAAACTGTTTCTTAAAGAATTACACAGTGAAGGAAACTATCAACAAAATAAAAAGGCAACATACCGAATGTGAGGAGATCTTTGCAAATGATATATCCAATAAGGGGTTAATAGCCAAAATACACAAAGAACTCACACAACTCAACATAAAATAGCAACCAAGCTGATTAAAAATTAGGCAGAGGACCTGAATAAACATTTTTCCAAAGAAGACATACGGATGGCCAACAGGCACATGAAAAGATGTTCAACATCTCTAATCACCAGGGAAATGCAAATGAAAACCATAATGAGATATCACCTCACACCTGTCAGAATGGCTATTATTAAAAAGCCAACAAATAACAAGTTTGGCAAGGATGTGGAGAAAAGAGAACTCTCGTACCCTGTTGGTGGGAATGTAAATTGGTGCAGCCACTATGGAGAACAGTAGGGAGGTTCCTCAAAAAATCAAAAATAGAACCACAGATAACCAACAAGGACCTACTGTATAGCACAGAGAACTATACTCAATATCTTGTAATAAACTATAATGGAAAAGAATCTAAAAGAGAATAGATGTATATGTATAACTGAATCACTTTGCTGCACACCTGAAACTAACACAACATTGTAAATCAACTATATTTCAATAAAATTAGAAAACAAAATGGAACTACCATAGGCTCCAGAAATTCCACTTCTGGTTATTTTCCCAAAGAAAACGAAAACACTAATAAAAAGATATATGCACCCCAATGTTCACTGCAGTATTATCCACAATAGCTAAGATATGGAAGCAACCTAAGTGCCTGTCGACAGATGAATGGATTACTCAGCTATAAAAAAAGAGAATGAAATCTTGTTTTTTTGTGATGACATGGATGGATCTAGAGGGTATTATGCCTGGTGAAATAAGTCAGACAGAGAAAGACAAGTGCTGTATGATATCATTTATAATTGGAATCTAAAAAACAAATGAACAAACAAAACAGAGATAGTCACAAATACAGAGAAGAAACAGGTGGTTGCTGGAGGGGAGGAGGGGCAGAGGATGAATGAAATAGGTGAGGGAAATAAACAGGTACAAACTTTCAGTTACAAAATAAATGAGTCACGGGGATGAAATGTACAGCCTGGGGAATATAGTCAAGATTAATGTCATATCTTTGTATGCTGGGGACTTCCCTGGTGACGCAGTGGTTGAGAATCTGCCTGCCGACCCAGGGGACACGGGTTCTAGCCCTGGTCCGGGAAGATCCCACATGCCGCGGAGCAACTAAGCCCGTGCACCACAACTACTGAACCTGTGCTCTAGAACCCGCGCGCCACAACTGCTGAAGCCTGTGCACCTAGAGCCTGTGCTCCGCAAAGAGAAGCCACCGCAATGAGAAGCCCGTGCACCGTACCAAGAGTAGCCCTCACTTGCCGCAACTAAAGAAAGCCCGCGTGCGGCAACAAAGACCCAGCGCAGCCAAAAATAAAATAAATAAATTAAAAAAAAAAAAGAACCAGATAGAAATTCTGGAGTTGAAAAGTATAACTGAAATGAAAAATTCATTGGAGGGGCTCAAGGGCAGATTTGAACTGGAAAAAGAAAGACTCAGCAAACTTGAAGATAAAGCAATAGAAACTAAAGAACAGAAGGTAAAAAGAATGTGTACTGTGAACAGAGCTTCAAGATCTTGTGTGACCATCAGTGAATGGCAAAGAAATTTTCTCTGAAGAAATAAGAGCTGAAAATTCCCCCAGTTTGGTTTTAAAAAATCCATCAGTATATGCCTGCAATAAACTCAACAAATGTCAGAGGATAAACCAAAAAAAATTCACACTTACAAGTACCATAGTCAAAGGTTATGACTATCATATATGTCATCAAAGACAAAATCTTGAAAGCACCAGCAGTAAAATGACTCATCGTGTACAAGAAAACCACAATCGGATTATCTTTGGAAATAATGGAAACCAGAAGGCAGTAAGACGACATCGTCAAAGTGCTAAAAGCAAAAACAGTTGAGTTTTCTACATCTAGAAAAATTATCCTTCAAACATGAAGCAAAATAAAGACACACCCAGATAAGCAAAGGCTGAAAGAATTCATTGCTAGCAGACCTACTGTATAAAAAAATACTGAAGGATGTTCTTCAGGCTAAGAAGAGATGATACCAGATGGTAACGTGGACCTACATGAAGAAATAAAGAGCACCCATAAAGGTGATTATGTAGGCAAATATATAAGACACGATCGGGACTTCCCTGGTGGTGCGGTGGTTAAGAATCCGCCTGTCAATGCAGGGGGCGCGGGTTCCAGCCCTGGTCTGGGAAGATCCCACTTCCCGCGGAATTACTAAGCCCGTTCGCCACAACTACTGAGCCTGCGCTCTAGAGCCCGAGAGCCACAACTACTGAGCCCTCGTGCCACAACTACTGAAGCCTGCACACCTAGAGCTCATGCTCCACAACAAGAGAAGCCATGGCCACAATGAGAAGCCCATGAACTGCCACGAAGAGTAGCCCCCACTTGCTGCAACTAGAGAAAGCCTGAGCGCAGCAAGACCCAGTGCAGCCAAAAATAAATTAATTAATTAAAAATATGATCAATGTATTTGTTTTGTTTTGTTTTTTTGGCGGTACGCAGGCCTCTCATTGTTGTGGCCTCTCCCGTTGTGGAGCACAGGCTCCGGATGCGCAGGCTCAGCGGCCATGGGTCACGGGCCCAGCCGCTCCGCGGCATGTGGGATCCTCCCGGACCGGGGCACGAACCTGTGTCCCCTGCATCGGCAGGCGGACTCTCAACCACTGCACCACCAGGGAAGCCCCAATGTATTTTTTTAACTTTTTACTTTATATTGGAGTATAGTTGATTAACAATGCTTTGTTTGTTTCAGGTGTACCACAAAGTGATTCAGTTATGCATATACATGTATCTATTCTTTTTCAAATTCTTTTTCCAGTTAGGTTGTTACAGAATATTGAGCAGAGTTCCCTGTGCTAGACAGTAGGTCCTTGTTGGTTATCCATTTTAAATATAGCAGTGTGTACACGTCAATCCCAGACTCCCTAACTATCCCTCCCCCCACCCCATCCTTCCCCCCGGTAATCATAAGTTTGTTGAGAAATGCATATCAAAACTACAATGAGCTATCACCTCACACCAGTCAGAATGGCCAACATCAAAAAATCCTCAAACATGGGCTTCCCTGGTGGCGCAGTGGTTGAGTCCGCCTGCAGATGCAGGGGACGTGGGTTCGTGCCCCGGTCCGGGAAGATCCCACATGCCGCGGAGCGGCTGGGCCCGTGAGCCATGGCCGCTGAGCCTGTGCGTCCGGAGCCTGTGCTCGGCAATGGGAGAGGCCACAGCAGTGAGAGGCCCGCGTCCTGCAAAAAAAAAAAAAAAAAAAAATCCTCAAACAATAAATGCTGGAGAGGGTGTGGAGAGAAGGGAACACTCTTGCACTGTTGGTGGGAATGTAAATTGGAGTAGCCACTACGGAGAACAGTATGGAGGTCCCTTGAGAACTAAAAATAGAGCTACCATATGATCCTGCAATCCCACTCCTGGACATATACCCAGAGAAAAACATGGTCCGAAAGGATACATGCACCCCAATGTTCATTGCAGCACTGTTTACAATAGCCAAGACATGGAAGCAACCTAAATGTCCATCAACAGAAGAATGGATAAAGAAGATGTGGTACATCAGGGAGATCAGCTCGGTGCTTTGTGACCACCTAGAGGGGTGGGATAGGGAGGGTGGGAGGGAGGGAGATGCAAGAGGGAAGAGATATGGGGATAAATGTACATGTAGAGCTGATTCACTTTGTTATAAAGCAGAAACGAACATACCACTGTAAAGCAATTATACTCCAATAAAGATGTTAAAAAAAAAAAGATGTGGTACATGTATACAATGGAATATTACTCAGCCATTAAAAAGAATGAAATAATGCCATTTGCAGCAACATGGATCGACATAGAGATTGTCATACTGAGTAAAGTAAGTCAGACAGAGAAAGAGAAGTATCGTATGATATCATTTATCTGCAGAATCTAAAAAAATGATCAATATATTTTATTTTATTTTTAATTTTTTATGTTTTACTATTTTGCGTTATGCGGGTCTGTCACCGTTGTGGCCTCTCCCGCTGCAGAGCACAGGCTCCGGCCGCGCAGGCTCAGCGGCCATGGCTCACGGGCCCAGCTGCTCCATGGCATGTGGGATCCTCCGGGACCGGGGCACGAACCCATGTCCCCTGCATCAGCAGGCGGACTCCCAACCACTGCGCCACCGGGGAAGCCCTGATCAATATATTTTAAATCTTTTCTTCTCTTAATTGATGTAGAACACAACTGCATACAATGGTAATTATAAAACTGTATTGTTGGGCTAGTACAAAGTTGTTTGTTTGTATGGCAATATTAGTACAAAAGAAAGGGGAGGGAAGGGAGATACATTGGAGCCAAATTTCTATATCCCATTGGAATTTAGTTAGTATTAATCCTAAATAAATTGTTTTAAGTTAAGATGCATATTGTAGGACTTCCCTGGTGGTGCAGTGGTTAAGAATCTGACTGCCAATGCAGGGGACACGGGTTCGATCCCTGGTCCGGGAAGATCCCACATGCTGCAGAGCAACTAAGCCCGTGAGCCACAACTACAGAGCCCACGTGCTGCAACTACTGAAGCCTGTGCGCCTAGAGCCCGTGCTCCGCAACAAGAGAAGCCACCGCAACGGGAAGGCTGCTCACCGAAACAAAGAGTAGCCCCCAACCGCAGCAGCTAGAGAAAGCCTGCGTGCCACAACAAAGACCCAACGCAGCCAAAAATAAATAAATAAATCAATTAATTTAAAAAAAGATGCATGTTGCAATCCCCAGAAAAATCACTAGGAAAATAATTTTTAAAAAGATTGTTTTAAAAAATGAATGACAATAGTACAATAGGAAATATCCATTTACCACAAAAGAATGAAATAACCGAGGAATAGACGAATGAAAAAGGCATGAGACATATAGAAAACAAATAGCAAAATAGCAGATGTATGTTGAACCATACATTACATTCGGTACAAAAGTAATCATTACATTCAGTATAAATAAAGATTCACAAAGCAGAGATTGTCAGCCTGTTAAAAAACGACAACCACCAGGATCCGATTTTATGCTCTTTACAGTAAATGTGCTTCAGGTTCAAAGACAGAAATAGACTGAAAGTAAAAGTATAGAACAGATATACAGGCACACCTCGTTTTAGTTTGCTTCCTTTGATTGCACTTTGCAGATACTGAGATTTTTACAAATTGGAAGTTTGTGGCAACCCTGGACTGTGAAAGTCTATCAGCATCATTTTTGAACAGCATTTGTTCGCTTCATGTCTTTGTGTCAATTTGGTCATTCTCACAATATTTCAAACTTTTTCATTATCATTATATCTGTGATCAGTGATCCCTGATGTTACTCTTATGACTCACTGATGGCGCAGATGGTGGTTAGTATTTTTCAGCAATAAAGAATTTAAAAAATAATTTTTTGTACTTTTTTTTGAAATAGAAGTTATCTTTTCTTTTTTTGAATATTTACTTATTTCGCGGTGCCGGGTCTTAGTTGCAACACATGGGATCTTTGTTTGCCGTGTGCGGGATCTTCAGTTGCAGCGTGCAGTATCTTTTTTTAGTTGTGGCAAGTGGGATCGAGCTCCCTGACCAGGAATCGAGCTGGGGCCCCCTTCACTGGAAGCGTGGAGTCCCAACCACTGGACCACCAGGGAAGTCCCTGTACATTTTTAAAGACATAATGCTGTTGCATACTCACAGACTACAGGAGAGTGTAAACATAATTTTTATATGCACTGGGAAACCAAAAAATTCATGTGACTGACTTTATTGTAACATTCACTTTATTGTGGTGGTCTGGAACCAAACCCGCAATATCTCTGAGGCCTGCCTGTACCAAGAAAACAGTAACCATAAGAGAATTGGAGTAGCTACATTATTAGAAAAATAGACCTCTAAGACAAAAAAAAAAAAGTTCCTAGAGACAAAGAAGGGATGTTTTATAATGATAAAAGGATCAATTAATCAAGAGGATGTAATGGTCCTAAAGTTGTATGTGCCTCATAACAGAGTTTCAAAATACATGAAACAAAAGCTGATATATATGCCAAGAGAAGTAGACAATGTCACACTTACAGTGGACAATTTCAATACCCCTTTTAAAATAATTAATAGGACAAGTAGACAGAAAATCAGCAAGGATATAGAAGCCTTGAACTACACTATCAATTGGCTTAACCTGGGACTTCCCTGGTGGTGCAGTGGTTAAGAATCATCCTGCCAATGCAGGGGACACAAGTTCAATCCCTGGTCCGGGAAGATCCCATGTGCCACGGAGCAACTAAGCCCATGTGCCACAACTACTGAGCTAGCGCTCTAGGGCCTGCAAGCCACAACTACTGAGCCTGTGTGCCACAACTACTGAAGCCTGTGTGCCTAGAGCCCATGCTCCGCAACAAGAAAAGCCACCGCAACGAAGAGGAGCCCCCAGGGCTCACCGTAACTAGAGAAAGCCTGCACGCAGCAACAAAGACCCAATGCAGTCAAATAAATAAATAAAATTAAATTTTTAAAAATTGGCTTAACCTGACATCTATAGAACCTCTACCCAGCAATAATAGAATACACATTCTTTGCATTGTACATGGGATATTCTTTTTTTGGGGGGGGGATATTCTTGAAAATAGGTATCTAGAAGCTAGGCCATAACACATTTTAGTAAATTTTTTAAAGCTGAACTCATACAAAGTATGTTCTCCAGTCACAACAAAATTAAATTAGAAAACAACAGAAGGAAATTTGGGAAATCCAAAGTATTTTGAAGTGAATGAAAACAAAATCACAATGTATCAAAATCTATCAGATGCAACCAAAGGGGTGCTTAAGGGAGAAGGTATAGCTTAAATGCCTGTGCTAGAGAAAAAGAAAGATCTTCGATCATCGATCTGATGTTTTGCCTTAAGAATCTAGAACAAGAAGAGCAAACCAAACCCAAGGCAAGCAGAAAGAAGGAAATGATCAAGATTAGAATGGAAGTAAAAATTGTAGAAAAGAAGTAAACCATAGAGAAAATCAATGAAAACAAAAGTTGGTCCTTTGAAAAGACCATCCAAATAGGCAAACCTTTAGCTAATTTGATCAAGAAAAAAAGGAGAGAATACACAGATCACAAAAATCATTCCTGTAGCTGGGATATGACTTCTGATCCTACAGAGTTTGAAAGGTTTATAAGGGAATACTCGAATCCACTCTATGCTGACAAGTTAGGCAACTGAGGAAATGGATAAATTCCTAAAGGGACACAGATCACCAAAATTCACTCCAGAAAAAATGGAAAATCTGAATATGCCTATAATAAGCAAAAAATATATACTAGTAATTAAAATCCTTCCCACAAAGGAATTCCCAGACAGCTTTCACTGGTGAATTCTATCAAACGTTTAAAGAAGAAATAGCATTAATATTCTATGAACTCTTCCAGAAAACAGAGGCGGGAGGAGTACTTCTCAACGCATTCTTGAGGGCAGTATTACCCTGGTACCAAAGCCAGACAAAGACATCACAAGAAAATAAAATTACAGACCAATAACCCTCATGAGTATAGATGCAACAATCTTCAACCAAATATTAGCAAAGTGAATTCAGCAACATATAAAAAGAATTACATACTGTGGCCCAATGAGATTTATCCCAGGAATGCAAGGCTGGATTAACATTCCCAAATCAATTAACGTAATGCACTCTGTTAATAGGATAAGAAACAAAACCCATGTGACCAACTCAACAGATACAGAAAAACGCTTAACAGAATTCAACATGCATTCGTGATAAAAACAAAAACAAAAACTCCCAACAAACTTGGATAGACAGAAACGTCATCAACCTGATAAAGGGCATCTACCCAACTCCTCTATGTAGGGTCACATGTCAACGGTGAAAGAATAAATGCTTTCTCCCTAAGATTGGGAATGAGGCAAAGATTCTCCTACACTTCTAGTCACTGGAAGTTTTGGACAGTGCAGTCAGATACAATACAGAAATAAAAGACGTCCCGATCCAAAAGGAGGAAGTAAAACTGTCTTTATTCCATATGACATGTTCTTATACGTAGAACTCTCTACTATAGTAAACAAATTCAGCTAAGATATAGGGTACAAGATCAACATACACAAATCATTTGCATTTTTATGTATTGGCAATAAACAATCTGAAAATGAAATTAAGAAAACAGTTCCATTAGCAGCATTCAAAAGCATAACATACTTAGGAATAAATTTAATAAAAGAAGTATGAGACGTGTACTGAAAACTACAAAACATTGCTGAGGGAAATTAGAGAATATCTAAATAAATGGAGACATTTCATGTTCACGGATTAGAAGAATCAATATTGTTAAGAAGGCTCTTCTCCCTGAATTGATTTATTGAGTCAACACCACCCCTATCAAAATCCCAGCAGGCTGTTTCATAGCAATTGACAAGCAGATCTTCAAGTTTATACGGAAATGAAAAAATCCAGAATAGCAAAAACAATTTCGAAAAAGAACAAAGTGGGAGGACTTTCACTACCTAATTCCAAAATTTGCTATGAAGTTTCAGTAATTGAGACAGTGTTAAACCAGCATAAGGATGGATGTATGGATCAATGGAACAGAGCTGAGAGCCCAGTGATAAGTTCTTACATTTACAGTCAATTGATTTTTGATAAAGATGCCAAGACCGTTCAAGTGGAGAAAGGATAAGCTTTTCAACCAAGAGTGCTGGGACAATTGAATAGCCACATGCAGAAAGATGAACTTGGATCGTCACACCGCACACAAAAGTTAACTCCAAAGGGGCTGCAGACACAAATGTAAGCGCTCAAGCCATAGAACTTTCAGAGGGACTTGTAGTAGAAAATCTTCATAACCTTGGGCGAGGCAAAGCTTTCCTAGATTCAACATCCAAAGCACGATCTAACAAAGAAAAAATTGATAAATTGGACTTAATCAAAATTAAAACGTTTGCACCTCAAAGTCATCATTAGGAAAATGAAAAGACAAGCTGTAGACTGAAAGAAAATATTTGCAAATCATGTATCTGATAAAGGACTTGTATCCACAATATAGAGAGAACTCAACGAAAAGACAGACATTCAATTAAACAATGGGCAAAAGCTTTGAACAGACATTTCACCGAAGAAGATAAACAAATGGCTAATAAATACTCGAAAAGATGCTCAACATCATTAGTCATTAGGGAAATGTAAATTAAAACCACAGTGAGATTCCATTTTGCACATACACCAGAATGGCTATAATTATAAAGATGGAAAATAACAAATGTTAGAGAGAGAAATGGGCTCCCTCATACATGGCTGATAGAAATATAAAATGGTAGAGCTACTTTGGAAAATGGTTTGGCATTTTCTTTTCTTCAAAAGTGAGCCTTAAATTTACTAAATGACCGGACAATTCCACACCTAGGTATCTGCCCAAGGGAAATATAAACACAAGTCCACGCAAAACTGGCATGTAAATATTCATAACAGTTTGATACCTAACAGCCAACAAGTAGAAACACCCCAGATGTCCATTAACTGATGAGTGGACAAACAAAATGCAGCTTATCCGTACAATGGAATACTAGTCATCAATACAAAGGAGTGAAGTACTGATGCAGTTTACAATGTGGAGGAACTGCAAAAACGTATTAGGCAGAGGAAGTCAGACACAAAAGATTACCTACTGTATACTTTTGTTTATATGAATTGTTCAGAAGAGGTGAATCTATAGAGACAGAAAGTAGAGTCGTGGTGGTCTGGGCTGTGGGTTGCAATGGAAATTAACCGTAAATGGGAGTGAAGGATCTTACTGAGATGACGGAGCTGGTCTAGAACTGGATTACCGTGCTGGTTGCACAACAAAGAAGATTTATTGAAAATCATTGATACGCACACTTTAAATGGGTGAATTTTAATGAAGCGATGATGCTGTTAAAATAAAGTTTATTGGGACTCTTTCTGTGTCCCTGGCAGAAGGATCCCCCTTTGAGAACCAGGGCCTCCATAATCACAGGGCACTGAATTGTAGGATGGATCACAAATTCCCCAAATGGGCCACGGGGAGTGTTGAGAAGCAGGGCCATTCTTACTTCTGCCCTTGGTTCCTGGACTCATATATGTGTCCTACTGGGGGCAGAACACCATATAAGGGTCATCTGTTTAGAGTCTATGTGCCCTGGAGGATGGCCATCTTCAAGCTAGCATCTCAGCTGTGCCTTCAACGTGCCATCCCACCATCTGTGTCCAGTAGCTTTTGGATGGCCCGGTCTGTGATAGGATTGTGTTCAGTTGGCCATACCTCCTTTGCTAGGATTTCATGTGGGCTCCCGAGTTGATGGATCAAACACTCTCTAAACCTTCAGATGGGGTTGGGGGGTGTTGGCTGAGGTTCGGAGGCCAGGAAGGGCAAATCCCTTCCTGGATGTGATGTTTAATTCTATGTGTCAACTTGGAGGGTGTTTTGGATGAGGTCAATATTTAAATAGGTAAATTCCAGGTGAAGGAGATTGTTCTCCACAATGTGGGTGAGGCGCATCTAATCAGTTGAAGGCTTGAATCGAATGAAAAGTTGGGTTCCTGGGGCAAGAGGAAATTCCCAGCAGACTGCCTTCAGACTTTGTCTCTCCATCAGATTGCCGGGATCTCCAGGCTGCCAACCTTGGGACTGCAACTGCCCCATCGGATGTCCTAGGTCTCGAGCCTGCCGGTCCACACTGAAAACGTGGATGTGAATGTGAGCCAATTCCTTATAATAAAACTGTTTCTGTAGATACACATAACCTATTGGTTCTGTTTCTCTGGAGAAGCCTGATTTATACACTGGATGTGTCCATTCCCAAGATGAATGGCTGGCTTTTCCAGGGTAGAAGGGTACAACATAATCAGTTTGCCACCATGTGGCCGGTGGTCTCCTCAAAGGATGTGTCGTATCGGGAGCTCCGTGTTGGACTCTGTTGCTGGCAGGTTGGACATTCAGCCTTGGTCAGTGGGAGGCCATGCTGCCGGGCCCATGGCTGCTCTGGTCGTGTGCCCTGTCCACATGGAGGCTGGCTGACATCAGCCCAGCCCAGTCATCTTGTCCCCTTGGGTATGTCTTGCCTCTTCTGTTGTAGATGCTTTCAGGTGGTATCCACTTGTAACCCAGAGGTCTTCCTCCACCGTGCCTTCTCCTAAAGCCTGCTCACTTGCCTTACCCTCAGACCTACTCTTTCCTCATCTTCTAATCATTCTCTTTCTTGGTCCCCATGGAGCCAGTCAAACCACTGGTCACTGCTCAAGAATCCATAGGTGTCCTAACCTCCCCATATTTATGGATTCTCTTCTTTCCATCCAGAGTGGATGGCGGGGTACACCACCAGAAGCCCTATCAGTGGGGAGATTTCCCCTAATAGACCGTGGGTCGGTCATAAAAGGCTGTACTAGCCTCTACCTTGTGCTCTCTCCTTGGGACACTTGCTCTGGAGCCCTGAGCCATCATGTAAGAAATCCAGCTACTACTCTCTGTGGACAGACCACATGGAGAGACACATCAAGATAGAGAGAGAGGACGAAGGAGCACAGACTCTTCTGGCTCCCAGCTGGTTGCCTTTCCAGCCCAGGTGCCAGACATGTCAGTGAGAGAGCTTGCTGGTGATTCCAGCCCTCAGCCCCGGCCCCGATGCACTGGATTTGCCTAGGTGGAGAATTCAGCCTCTTTGAAAGCTTGGCAATCTTTATCATCAAGTCCTGGGCCAGATCCTCCGCTCTTTCTGCCCTCCAGCTTCAAGAGATGAGAGTCTCTAACTTGTATGGTGCTAAGGAGACCCTCTGGTTATCCTAATTATCCATTAATTGGTGATTAACCACCCTCAGGCTTTTCTTGTCTTCCTCCAGTGCTTCAGCTGCCCCCAGCAGCAGCCATGAATTCCGTAAGCAGTAGGATGACTGGTTCTTCCCATACCTGACGTATTGTACTCTCCTGGGCATTCCTTTCTTCTGGTCTTAATTGTACCTCCGCCTCACGCCAGGGGCTATCAACGCTCCCCTATCACCAGTGATAGAGTCCTCATTGCCAGCCATCTGGTGGCTGAGCCAGCTCCAAAATCCCATTTCAGAGATATTTGGACCACTCCTGGTACCATCTGTTGCTACAGGTCAGTTTCCCTGGCATTTAGTCTCTGAGATGAAGATTCGATTGGGGAGAGTCCTTGGGACCATCCTATGCGGGGCGGGGGGGGGGGGGCGCGCTGAAAAAAGTGGGATGTAGCAGAAGAAGTCGAGCTGCAGTGCAGTCACAGAAAAGACCTCAGTCGATCCCCCAGGGGTCCCTGGTACAGGGATAGCTTGTCAGAGTTGTCCCAAGTTAGGGGAAGGATGCCAAGCCCTTTTTGTTTAAATTTTATTTATTAGTTTTGGCTGCGTTGGGTTTTCGTTGCTGCTCACGGGCTTTCTCTAGTTGCATCAAGTGGTGGCTTCTCTTGTTGCGGAGCACGGGCTTTAGGCGCGCAGGCTTCAGTGGTTGTAGCACACGGGCTCTAGAGCGCAGGCTCAGTAGTTGTGGCGCATGGGCTTAGTTGCTCCGCGGCATGTGGGATCTTCCCGGACCAGGGCTAGAACCCGTGTCCCCTGTGTCGGCAGGTAGGTTCTTAACCACTGCACCACCAGGGAAATCCCATGGCAGGTCTCTTTGGATGAAGGCAACCCCCTGAGAGGACTCAGGGAAGAGCTGTATGCCAAAAACCCTCTGAGCAGCTGGGGAATGAGCGCCCCAGTCCTGGGGTGGTGGAGAGTAAATCTGGGCAGTGTACCCAGCATCTACATCAATGGTGAGCTGCCTCTATGCATCTTTCTTTTTAAAAGATTTTTTTGATGTGGACCATTTTTAAAGTCTTTATTGAATTGTTACAATACTGCTTCTGTTTTATCTTTTGAGCTTTTGGCCTTGAGGCATGTGGGATCTTAGCTCCCTGACCAGGGATCGAACCCACACCCCCCGCATTGGAGGGTGAAGTCAACCACTGGACCACCAGGGAAGTCCCCTGTCTCTGTGCAACTGATGTTAGGTGAAAACCCAAACTTGGACTCTAGGATAGAGACCTAAGGCACCTTTGGGTAACTTCCTGGAAATCCTAGAAGAAACCAACATAAGACCACCATCTTGGTAATCTATCTTTGCAGGCTCTATGTGCCAGGTTCCGAAAGATTGAAGTTTGCAGTGGTAAAGGCTGTGACTTATTTTCAATGCTGGGAAAAACAAAAGTCTCAAAGCCCCACATTCACGAGTACCTAAGGCAAAAAGAAATAAGAGTGTATGGGCTTCCCTGGTGGCGCAGTGGTTGAGAGTCCGCCTGCCGATGCAGGGGACGCGGGTTCGTGCCCCGGTCCGGGAAGATCCCACATGCCGCGGAGCGGCTGGGTCCGTGAGCCATGGCCGCTGAGCCTGCGCGTCCGGAGCCTGTGCTCCGCAACGGGAGAGGCCACAACAGTGAGAGGCTCGCGTATAGAAAAAGAAAAGAAATAAGGGTGTTCTTTTAAAAAATAACACCGTACCCACTGCATTTACCAAGCTCTAGATCCATTCAGTTTTTTTAGTCAACACTTGTATGCATGTATTCAGTTCCAGATATTGTACTACAAGTTGAAAATATGCTTCCTGGGGAGGATGTATGACAACCAAACATTCTTGCTTCGGGGAACCGCTCAGTGAGGTTTTAGTGGGGCCGACAACCGTGAATCTCTGCTCTCTCTCCACCTGGGCAATCATAGAATGGGACCCCCCAGAAATGGTTCAAGGGGTGGGCACGTGTCCTAAACCGGGACAATTCATGACCTTCCCTTGTGTTTGTAAACGGGAGCAGGGAGAAACAGACCCTTTTTACTGGAGGTGTGAACGTGGTGTAATCCGCGTGTTGGATTCTTAGAGGAGGTGTCTATAGTAGGAGGAAGAAATGAGGGAGACCAGGAGAGGAAGAGAGGTGAGAAGAAAGAGTGGGGAGAGAGGAAGGAAGGAAGGGAGGAAAGAAATCGTGTTTGAGCCCCTAGATTTCACAGTTCTGTAAATTCTGAAAATTCTTTCTTTCCTAAGCTAGTTTTAGTTGCGTCTCTGTTGCTGGTGATCCAGGGGGTCCTGACTGATCTCAGTAGGTCTGGGGCTGTCCCAGCTGTGGGCTCCATGCATGGCACACTCTTTCCAGTTCACCAAGAACTCTGGGGCACAGGAACCCTTTGCCCTGTGGGGTAGGGACTCTGGTGCCTTTGTCTCCTGTTACAGAGGAGGACACAGGTTCTGTGAGATTTTTAAAAATGTGATGGATGGAAATGTGTTGTGAGTTGAACAATACTGTCCCCGTGGGACCTTTTATTGCCACTGACAGCGAAGCCCTAATGTCATGTGCAAAAGTAGACCCCCCCGCTCATGACCACTTCTGTGCCCTCGGCTCCTTAGGACTGGGGTTTCAATCTCCAGAGTCCAAGGGCTCAGCATGGAGCAGGTACTCGTGTGAAGCTTTCGACTGATCCGAGCAGTTGAGATGCAGTCGCCGGCCTGGGCAGCCTGCAGTCTAGCAGTGTCCCCAGTGGGCAGATGTGGATAGAGAAAGGAGGATGCTGCGTGCTCGGGCAGCAGCTGGGAGGCCAGGTGGACCCAGGGCTGCCTCTCGCACACTGTGTCACCATGAGCCTGTCCCTTCCCTGTCCTGGGCCTTCCTTCCTTCCCCTATAAAAGGGGGAGGTGGAGCTGTTGATGCTTGTTCTGTGCAGATCCCCTGGCGCTCACTGCTTCCATGGACACTGGCCACAAGGCTCCCCACTGCACGCGCTGTGACTCTGCCGGACACATCTTCCGGTTGTCGGGGAACGTGGGGTAGGCCGGAAGTGCTAGGGAATGAACGCCGCCCAGAGCAACCCTCCTTGTACCTCCAGTGGGCTACGGAGGCAGATTCGATGTGATGGGGTCTGCCAGCGGGGCCGAGCCCCCATTGCCCACAGGGGAACCTGTTTATCCAGCCTCCCTATAGGGGCTCCTTCCCTTCTCTCTCACGTCCCCACCCCCTACAGATGCCTCCTGGAATCGCTTCCCAAATTAACCAGGTGTACTTGATGCTTGTTCCAGGCAGAGGGCTTGGGCTGTTTTGTCTCTGAGGCTTGTAACGTGAGGACCCTTGCATTTGCTGATGAAGGAAACTCAACGCCAACAGCCCGGCTAAAAAGAAAGGGCATATGGACTGACTCGTGTACCCGAGAGCCCAGGAACGGCGCAGCAGGAACGGTCTCTCCTTCAGAACTTCTTTGCTTTGGTGCCTTCATTCTTAGAGTCTCTGCCCTTGTCCCTCAGCAACTCTGGCCACAGAGCCTTCTAGCTTCGAGTTTGGTCCAGGGATGGTGCCTGTTTCTCGGGGATGGATGGTGGCTGGCTGAACCGGGCTGGACTCTCACACTGGCCAGGGGAGGGGTGTTCTCTGGCTCTCTGATCGAACTGGGGGAGGGGTTCTGCTGCTCCAGCTCCAAAGACTCAGTTGGGGTGGCGGTGAGCCCCGAGAGGACAGTGGAATTGCTGCTGGTAGAAGGAAGGGGACGGCACCGAGTGTGCAAAGCCAAGGGATGTCGCTACAGGTCCCTGGAGCTCGGACGCCGCTCGCTGGTCTGTTCAGCATCACCTACCAGCCCCTGCGCTGCCGACAGAGGGAGACCCACGTCTCTCTGGGGTAGACACGTGGCAGAACAGGATGCATGCGGCCTCTGGAGCTGTGCCAACGCACCTCCCATCGCCGCTTCCCGCTTCCCGGGCCCAAGTTCACAGCCTCGGTTTCCCCAGCTGCCCAATGGGCCATGACCAAGTCAGCCCAATTTCAGGGCTACAGCTGAATCCCACTCTGCCCGGCACACGGCTGGTGCCCAGCCACTGTTCGTCCCTTCTTTCTTCCTTCTTTTTTGTTTTGCTTTGTTTTGTGTTTGAAAAGAACAGAAGTGGAGTGCAAGTGAGATTTCCAGATGAGTTGCTGGTGGGTGAGGGGGTGTGTGGGGATGGCCCCCGGCGGTGCCCCGAATTCTGGGACCCACCCGTGCTTTCTGCCTGATGCACCCGTCAGGTCTCAGGCTCTGTCCGTCGTGCTCTGTCCTTGTCAAGGCAGCCGGCAACCATGTGCTAATGAAGCCCCCTGTGCGAGCTTCAGTTCAGGGTAGGGGGGCTGAGCTCCCTCAGCCCCACTTGCCAGGGTTTCTTTCTCAGCTGCAAATAACAAGCACCCAGATGCTCTGTTCACGTCAGAGGAAATGAGACAGTCTTCACACCCAGGCTTTTAAAATTGTGCTCAGTACTTCTGCTCAGACACTCTTGAGTAAAAAAGGGGGCAAAATTAGTGAAATGTGGAATAATTTGAAGAAATTAGACTTCGTTTGTCCAAGATTAAGGATAGCTCTTAATTAAGTGGCCCAATCTTTCTTGCTGGGGAAAAAAAAATCACTTCAGCCCTTAATTTTCTTAAGCATCCCTGTAGGAATGTATGTGCAAAGGCTTCTGGGGGTGTTTATTAGGTCGTTTTATTTTAATCACCCACGGCTGGGCTTGCCAGGAGAAACTGCAGACATGTCTCTGAATTCTCAAGCAGCCACTTGAAGAGCTCATCCAGCACCTTCTCCGGAAGTCCCCCGGCTTCTCCGTCGGGAGGATATTTCCATTCCCCTCTATGCCTCTGGGCAGGCAAGGCCCAGGTGGCCCCAGAGTGGGGGTCCAGGACCCTCACAGAGACCCCGTGGCTCCCCCAGGGTGGATTGTCTTCCCAGCTCCGTGAGAGAGATGGAAGGGGATGGGCAAGGGGCTCAGGAGGGGCCTGACGGCAGGGAGAGGAGAAGAACCTTCCAGAAGGAGAGGAACAGGAGGCCCTAAGAGTGGCATCTCTGAGGAGGGGGCCGACTGGGGGGATGCAGCAGGGCCAGGGCATCAGCAAGAGTGGGGGGCAGGGCGGGCACGGCAGGGGGCGTCCGGCCCCTCGTGCTGCGCCCGGGGGCAGGGGAGAGGGACCGGGCCAGGCTGAACCAGGTTAGAGAAGTCAGGTAGTGCGGTGTCTGGCCAGTCGGCCGGGACTTTACCCCTGGGTGAAGCAGTGGGGTGACACGCTCGGATGGACGGTTTTCAGGGCTGTGCTGACAGCTGGGCGGGACCTGGATGTAGGAGGCAGGAGTCCAAGGCGGTTTCCACCCTGCAGGACTGGCGGGCCTGGCAGGGACCGGCGGACAGACGCGGGAGCTGGTGTGAAGGCAGCCATCGCGTGAGGTTGAGCCCAACATTTGGAAAGTGGAATGAAAATATTTGGTGATGGACAGGTGTGTGTGTGTTTACGGGTTACCAGCCTCCTGACGGGAAGCGGTCCCTCTCAGGTGGTTCAGATGAGGAGATCTGACCGAAGAATGATTCACGAGGTGTGAAGATAACCAACCGGGGACACTGTAGCACCTGGAGAGGCTGCAATCGCAGGAAAGGGTCTCACACACATACGCGGCCCCCCAGGCTGGAGTGCTGGGGCTGGGAGACCAGTAGCAGGAGGGGAATATCCCAGGCTCCCTCCCAGGGCACGGAGCGGGTGGGCAGAGGGCCAGGGAGGGGATCCGGCAGGGGGAGGGTCAGCGCCCCCATCTATATTCTGTTGCCGTGCTGTGATCTGTCCAGAGTGCCCATCCCGGAGGAGGAGAAGGGCTGCTCCAGGGCATAAATCAACACGGCCTCCCTGCCTGCGGACGCTGGAACAATGGCAGCCCGGGAGCTGTGCGCCTGGGGACGCCCCCGCTGCTTTACACCCACTTTAGGGGACCTGCCCCGCTCCACCCCCTCCCTGCTCGCTCTGTGCTGGACCCAGGGGTGGGGGGCTGTGGCTCGTGAGGTTGACCCGTTTATTCCTCCCTGAAGGGTCCACCCCATGCAGCCCTGCACTGGAACGGTTCCCTCCTCCTGGCCCTGCGGACCTGGGCGGAGCCCAGCCCCTGGATGACACCCCGGGTGGGGGGCCTGCACCTTCCCCCATTCCTCCTCACACCTTCCTAAATGGTCCCCTTCCTCGAGTGTGTGTCTGCTTCCTGCAGGACCCTGACTTATCCAGCTGCTATAGTTTTTAATGAGGTGGACGGTGGAGGGGGGCGGAGAGAGGCTGCAGCCACTGAGGTGGGAGGTGAGGGGCAGCCCCTGGCAGGGGACCAGGGCACAGGAGGGGTTTGCTGAGGAGAAGCAGCTGTGCAGACAGGATGTGTAGGAGGAGAGGGGCGCGCCATTGGGAGGGTGGGAAGGCTGTCCACTGGGGAGAGCATCCTTCCAGGGTGAGACGGGAAACAGGGCAGGGACGGTCCACGGGCTGCCAAGCCAGGCCAGGCCTCCAGGCCAGGCCGCTCCCCTCACCCACACCCCAGTGTCAATCATCTTTGAAAGGCCCTGGGGTAGACTTGCCCATTTAACCCCCTGGCCTGCCCTCCCACCCCTGGCAGGGCTCTGCAGCCCTGGGATGCAGCAGACCGGTCAGCTCCTCTGCCAAGGCCACCTGGGCCCAGTTAGGCCCATAGCCTGGGGCCAGAGACGTCCCGGCCAGGAGAGGGTCCCACTGGGGGCCTGGGGGTGTCCCTCAGCTCCCGGGCCGTCCAGGCCGGGCCTCCACACGATGGCAGCATGCACGCACTGAAGCCCGCTGGGCTGCCTGGTCTGGGCTGGGACCCAGCACCGCCCTCGGCTCTCTGGCCCTGCTCCCCGCTTTTTGCGGTGGCTGCCACTGAGGCATCGTCCCAAATGCTGTCTGGGAAACCTTCACATCACATCTCCCCCAGCCCGTCACCTGGCGCCCCTGGGCCCACCAGCACCCCTTGGACCCCAGGGCCCTGGTGTGCAGCCCATCCGCAGCGAGGGTACCCCCCGGGGTGGGCAGGGGGGAGACACGAGGACTGGGGGCTTCTGGTACCTCACACAGGCTCGGCTGCGGCCCTCCCCACACTGCCCAGAGCCTCCCAGCCTCCCAGTCAGTCTTGGGCCCGAGGGACCCAATGGACAGGTGTTTCCCAGAGGAGGGTACACTGGGGGGACCCCATCCAGGAAACATGGATGGAGCCACCTGCAGGTCAGAGACCCCACTTGAAGGTGGGAGGCAAGCAGGGCCAGCTCCCCAGGGCCCCCCTGAGGCGCCAGAAGCTGGGCAGGATGCGGACCGTCTCGCTCACCTGCTCCCTGGGCCCCCTTCTCGCCTCGTCAGTCCCCCCAGGAGCATCTCCTTCTGGAGCCCCGGACAATGAGTTACCCTCACCGCTTTGCTTCTCTGCCTCCATATATGTGTCTTCGCCCCCATTCCCTCTGCCCTCCCTCTCCTCCCCTGCGAGCACCTCCACTCCACTCGGGACCCAGCGCCAAGGCCAGGACCTTCTGCAGCCTTCACTGTCCCGGCCAAATGACTTGACCTCAGGGCCTGCGGTGCGACGGGAGAGGGAGAGTGGGGACAGCCACGGGCACCTTTCCCAGACCAGGCAGGGACCGGGGCGGTCACCAGGCACAGTCGTATCTCTCGACATTGTCTCGACGTCAGACAATATCCAGAGTCATTTTTGATTGTCACAACCGGATGCTAATGGCGCGTGGTGGGTAGAGGCCAGGGATGGGGCTCAACGTCCCCCAGTGCACAGGGCACCCCCGGAGCACTGAGGGATCCAGCCCCAAGTGTTAACAGTGACCAGGTTCCCAAACTCTGCTGCCAAGGCCCAAGGTGGGGCTCCAAGAGGGGCGTCCAGGGCCTTGAGGACATGCTGAGTGTTCTTAGTCCGAGGACCTTTCCTGTGCTCTGAGCCTCTTTTCCTCTTCGGGGCCCATTCTCGAGAACCAAAGGCCTGTCCCCGTCCGGCCAAACTGAGCACAAAGTTTTCTTCCCACCTGGTGGCCTTCGGGGCACCCTGATTCCCTGCCCCCTCCTTTTCTGCTGAGCCTAGAGATGGGCCAGTGGATGCGGTGTGTGGCTGCCAGGGTCCCCAACTCCCTGTGCAGCTAGCTCCCTCTCTGGGCTCAGTTTCCCTCTCTATAAAAGGAGGTGGCTGGGGTAGAGTCCTGCAGCTGGGCCCCTGCCAGTCCCGAAGCCTATCCTATAATTATCGATGTCAGCATGGGCAGAGACCATTCATCAAGCCCAGGCCCACACGGGCACTGAGCTCAGCCCCCAGCCGCGGCAGACATGTGTGCCGTTGATCCGGGGCCCCTGCGAGAATGAGCCCCAGGAGCCCCACCTGCCTTATTGATAACGACCATGCCTACGCGAGACGCCGGGAATGTTTACGTGATCGGGTCGGTTCTGCTCCAGAAGATGCCGTACATACATCAAGGCTATTTTAGGGAGCCGGCGGGGCTGGGCGGGAGGAGGTCAGGGGGCTCTTTGCTGATCTGGTTACGGCCATGTGCGGGGACAGCAGATGCCACCATTTCTGTCCAGTGATCTCACGGGAAGAGCGGCAGGTGGCATGACCTACGTGCAGGCCCAGACCAGGGGTGGAGGGGAGAAACAGGGGGGCAGCTGGTAGCAGAAAGCCTGAGCCCCTTGAAACTGTTGTGGAGAGCACCTCCCCACACCCACCCACCGTGCTCACAGCAGCCCAGGGAAGGACAGCCAGACAGGCCCTGGGGGCTTGGACTTGGGGGAACATGGGGCAGGGGGAGGGGTGTGCAGGGCGTCTCCTTGGGCATCCCCGAGGGAGGGGCTGCGCTGGCTCTGCTCTCTGCTGCTTTGTGGCGAAAGCAGGGAGACCTCAGCCCTCCGACGGGCTGTCAGAAGACTACGTGAGAATGTTGGCGTGGGGCGTCTTGGTGCCTCTTTTGGGGTTTCCGTCCGCGGTGGGTGCTCTCTGGAGCCTTCCCTTAGGGTGCCTCCCTCCCTGCGCCTGTCCACCCCGTCTCCCGGCATGATTTTCTTGAGGACTCCAGGGAAGGCCAGAGGGTGAGGCAGCACTGGAGATTCACTGCCATTTGCACTGGAGTCGTGAGTTCAAGCAGTGGCCAGGGGCTGACACCTCAGAGGCCCCCTGTTCGGTGTCCCGGCCGCCGGGACCCTTTATACCAGCCCAGCGCCATCCTTCTTCCCTCCCGCATGGCTGCCCAGCCGTGTCCTTTTCCCAGCTCGGCGGTTCTGGTGGCCTCCACTCGTCCCTCCATTTCGGGGAGTCTTTCCCTCTCTCCAATCTAAAACTGCCAAATCGTCCATTTTCCTCTGACAGCATGGGGTCTGGGAGGGGGTGGGAGCAGGGCGAGGCAGTGTAGGTCTGGCCCCCTCCCCTGTGTGGTGGACACATCGCCCTGTTCCCCCGATACAGCCTGCAGAGACACCCGGCCCACTCGGACCTGTGCTAAGCCCACTGTCCCTGAAAACACCAGGACTGTGTACATCTACACCCTGCTCTGGTGGGCTTGACTTTTTTCTCCCACAATCTTTTTCTTTGCCTCCAAAGGACTTTCAGTCACCCCAGAGTTTCCCTCTGGCTTTCCTGCTGTGTCCCCTGCGTGGACTGGGGCGTGGGGAGGAACGGGAGGGTTGGATGCCAAATCTGTTTTCCACCCTGGAGATGCGATCAATTAGGGAAGCAGCCCAGAACGAGGTCACCCGTCCCCAGCACGAAGGCGTACCTCCCCTCTCCACCCAGAGACATAGTTGAGGCTGGCTTTCATCTATTTTAATTTGGTTGACAGACATCAGACCTAAAACAGAACTGCAGTTGGAAGGGGAAAATTCCTCAATGTTTTAATTTGCTCCATCTGACTTGAGCCAAAGAGGCCATGGGCTTACTTTTTCCACCTCCCCCCACCCCACCCCCCGTCACCCTCCCTCTACCCCTTCCCTGGGGAAGAGAGCGTGTGTTCAAGTTGTCTCGGATACAGACCCCGTCTGTTCTCGGCGGCCCCTGGAATGGCTTGGCTCAGAGCATAAACAAAGATCCTGACATTCTCTGTCCTCTTGACTCTTCCCGAGGTAGCGTCTCCTGGCGGGCAGTGTTACCTTGTAAGGCAGCTAAGAGGCCTGGGCCCATGAGTGTGCGGTCAGACACTGGAGGACAGGGACGGGATAGTCATAAATGGCCCCGGGGATTATCTGCGGCTCTCGGAGCGTTTGGGAGTGGGGAGGAATGGGGCGAGGGCACCAAGGGAGGGAGAGGTGTTGGTGTTTTTCGAATGCCAGAACTATAATTAAGGGGTGAGAAGATTTCATGCTAACCCGTAACCAAGGCTGCAAGAGAAATCATGAAACCCAATAGCCCCAGGAGCCCGGCTTTGGAACGGCCCGGGGCACTCGCTTTGAAGGCTATTTCAGAGCCGAGCACATTTATCACGGGTACTGGGGCTCCGACAGCGTCAGGTGGCGTGTGGCCGTCTCGTGGTACCCAAAGTAGCTCTGGCTCTTCTGTGCCACCTGTTCCGGGGCTACCTCAGAAGACTTGGAGGGACTTTCCAGAGAGGCCTGTGTGCATGTGGCGGGGGGTGGGGGGGTCTTGTCTGAACAGAGGACTTCCCAAGGGCATGGGCCTGGGGTGCAGAGAAAGCTTCTAGAAGACAGCTGACCAGGGTGGAGAAAACTTGTGTCAGATGCGTTGGCGTGTGAGGGGAGGGGGATGATGTTGGTCCTGCCATGGACTGCACGCTGGCCTCCAAGTGTGCAGGCTCTTAGGCTGTTGAGTCTGGGTAAAACTCTATGGAGGCTGGTTTGTTCTTCTCTCCACCTTTGTGGTCCCTGGACACTCTTCATCATTAAAAAGTGAAAAAAACAAAAACAAAAAACCCTTAGCTCTGGCTCCCCCCCACCTGTATGAATGTCCACGCTTCCTCTGGGCTTGTCAACCATGGCCCCAATCCTTGGAACACTGGAGTCAGGCCCTCCACCTCTGCCCTCCATCTCTGACCACATCCTCCGAGACAAACAATTCCTGGAGAATCCCACACAGACAGACTCGTTGTGGCCAAGCCATGTGGTCAGGCTGTGGCCACAGGCGTTGGCCAAAATCCTTTCTTAGAAAGCCACGGGGCTTGGTGTTCCCTGGATGCGAGGCGCAGCCCGGCCCAGCGCGGCGGCCGTGCTACCCCTCCCGGACTGCTTCTGGGGGAAATGGGGCCCCGGGGTCCCCGCTGGGGTGGCAGGGACAGGGATCAAGCCCAGGGGGTTGCTTGCCTTTTCATGACCCTGGTTTGGTCAACAGATGAGGGCGTTTGAGCCGTGTTTGGATAAGGCCCGCCTCTGCCCACGGGGACCCGTGTTGCTAGCCGGGGCAGGCAAAGGCATGAACTTGCCAAGTCTCGGCTTAATTCCTGGCGCTCTGAAGTCCACCTCCTTCCCGAGGCTGGTGGTTACCGTGCTAATCAGCTAGGCCACAGCGGCAATTAGACATGACCGCATGGGGAGCAGTGCCAGACCAGCATCACCCTGGGCTGCCTCGAGCAGGCTCGCCGGGCACCAGGCCCTCCCAAATACGCTCGGACCGCACCGAGCAGTGGGGTCTGTGCTCACGCCTGCTCCCCCTGCTTCCAAGTCTCGGGGTCCCGGGCACAGAGCCCCATCCCTACTGAGCCACAGATGGAGGAAATGAGGCTTGACCATATGCCAAAGTGTTCCCTCCCTCGGAGCGTGGAACCATCAGCGCTGATGCTGAGAGGACGTTTCAGCCTGGAGCCTTGGCCTGATTTTTCCCTGATCTTTGCCACTGCTGGTCCAAGGCCACGGCCAAGGCCAGTCCCAGGGCTGGAGGTCTGCTCTGAATCACGACCCCGGCCGCCCCAGCAGTCCACCCGCCAACCCTGCCTCCCAAATGGAACAGACGGTCAGCCCTGCGCCCACCTTACCCAGGTCCCTTCTTGGCTTCCCGCTGGGAATCAGAGACTCTGGGCTCAGCAAGCCCCACTTGTTTTGAAAAAAATTTTTGTTGAAATATAGTTGATTTACAGTGTTGTGTTAGTTTCAGGTGTACAGTAAAGTTATTCAGATATACATATATATATTCTTTTTTGGGCTTCCCTGGTGGCGCAGTGGTTAAGAATCCGCCTGCCAATGCAGGGGACACGGGTTCGAGCCCTGGTCCGGGAAGATCCCACATGCCGTGGAGCAACTAAGCCCGTCACAACTACTGAGCCTGTGCTCTAGAGCCCATGAGCCACAACTACTGAGCCCGTGTGCCACAGCTACTGACGCCCGGGTGCCTAGAGCCCGTGCTCTGAAATAAGAGAAGCCACTGCAATGAGAAGCCCATGCACTGCAACGAAGAGTAGCCTCCACTTACAGCAAGCAGAGAAAGCCCTCGCGCAGCAACGACGAGCCAATGCAGCCAAAAATAAATAAATAAATCTATTTAAAAAAGAATATATGTATTCTTTTTTTAATATTCTCTTCCATTATAGGTTATTACAAGATATTGAGTAGAGTTCCCTGTGCTGTACAGTAGGTCCTTGTTGGTTATCTATTTTATATATAGTAGTGTGTGTATGTTAATCCCAGACTCCTAATTTATCCCTCCCCCTGCCCCCTGCTCTCCCCTTTGGTGACCATAAGTTTGTTTTCTATGTGAGTCTGTTTCTGTTTTGTAAATAAGTTCATTTGTATTATTTTTTTAGATTCCACATATAAGTGATATCGTATAATATTTGTCTTTCTCTGTCTGACTTTGTTTTCCATGTGAGTCTGTTTCTGTTTTGTAAATAAGTTCATTTGTATTATTTTTTTAGATTCCACATATAAGTGATATCATATAATATTTGTCTTTCTCTGTCTGACTTACTTCACTCAGTATGACAATCTCTAGGTCCATCCATGTTGCTGCAAATGGCATTATTTCATTCTTTTTTATGGCTGAGTAGTATTCCATTGTATATAGGCACCACATCTTCTTTATCCGTTCCTCTGTCCATGGACACTTAGGTTGCTTCCCTGTCTTGGCTGTTGTGAACAGTGCTTCTAAGCACATTGCGGGTGCATGTATCTTTTTGAATTATGGTTTTCTCTGGATATATGCCCAGAACTGGGATTGCTGGAGGCTTCCAGCAAGAGGCTTCCCGCAAGAAGACCCCGCTATGTAGAAGGCCACACCAGCCCCTTCCGGAGAGCTGGGCCTCCCTGGCAGCTCACCCCCTTCTCCCCGCTCTTCCCCAAGATTCAGGCAAAATTTCAGTGTCCCCTCTCGGGAAAGGCGTCCCCTGCCCTCAGCCTCAGCCAGACCCTCCAGAGGGGGTCTGTGTGTGTTTGACTAGGTTTTCTCTTCCCTCCCCTCCCCGCTCCTTCCCTCCCTTTTTCTTCTTTTCTTCCTTCTTTTTCTTTTTCTTTTTTTTTAGCATTTAATAAGAGTTTACTGTGCATATAACATCAGTTTGCAAATCAGGAGCTTTCAAATACAGAACTGATATGAAGCTCCTCCCCCTTCTTGTTATTAAAGCGTAGTACACACGCCGCAAAACGCACATACCATAAACACGCCCACTCAGGCCTGGCACATTTCTGTACCCCGGAAGCCCTCTCATGCTCTCCCCAGTGGCAAACACCCCCGCGCCCTCCCGCCAGTAACAGCCATTCTGTTGTCTTGACACTATAAATAAACCGAAGCCACAGCTCGGTTTGCTTGTGCGTGTTTCTTCTGTAAGTGAATCGTGCCCTGTGCTCTCCCACCCCCGTGGCCCCTGTCGTGTGGCTTTCAGGGTGGATGCAGAGCGCTCACCCGTGTGTGCAGCGGGACCGCCTCCTCCAGCGGCCCCGCAGGCTGCATCTGGTTCCAGTGACGCGGAGTCCGTGTCTCCTGGTGGATGTGTGTTGAGTTGATGCATCCAAATGTCCGCTGAAATGGCCCTCTGTGGCTCTTCACTGGTTTTGAGGAAGAATTAATCCTGGAACTCCTGGCTTCCTTTCTGTCTCTGCACTGGACCCCGAGCTGCGCGGGCTTCCTTGTGGCTGGAGCCCGGGCGCTCTCCACGGTGCTTGCTGGGGACAGTCTGGCAAATTGTAGCAATTGCTGTTGTGCCGTCACCCCCAGTCACAAAGGATGTGCGGTTCCCACTTTACAAAGGGGGAAACTGAGGCTCTGTCCATCTGACCCCAAAGTGGCTCTCACCCTGAACAAATGAGTGAAAAGTCAGGAACACGGGGCAGGAACAACCCAGCATGTGAGTCCTGTTCTGGGTGATGTAAGACACTCGCTCTTCCCCAGGGGACCCTGGAAATGAGGGACCTGCCGGTTGGGGTGTGTGTGGCCCAGGCCTAGGGGTCTGCACTGGCTCCTCCAAACCTCAGGGCTACTGTCCCACTGCCCAGAGTGCATGGCCATGGGGGACTGCTCGGAGGAGCTGGACAGGGCCATGCTTTCTGTCTCTGATTCACCTGGCCTCCTCCTCTTGGGAGACTTGGCAGGGTGGGAGCTGTGAGTTTCGGGGAGCAGGAAGTAATAACAGCGGGGAAAGCCACAGGCAGGTGGTGGGGGGGCCACTAGGGACCCAAGCATTCATTCCTTCCATCACTAGTTCACCCCATATTTACATAGTGTTGTGTTGTCACCAGGCATTTCCAGGCCTGGGGGGGACACAGGAGACAGAACATGTTCCAGCCCTGGCAGGGTGCTGAGTACGCGGGTTGGGTGCGGTGGGCAGGTTTGGGGGAGACAAGGAGCAGCCCGTGCAGAGGCAGGGAGCTCGATGGGGAGACTGGTGCCCAGGGGGAAGGGTGCGCAGCCAGAGTGGAGGGAGTTGAGATGAAGGTAGAGCCCGGGCAGGAGGCTGTGCAGGGCTGGTGAGGGGAGCTCGGAGGACGTTTGATGCACCTGAGCATTTAGAAAATCTATATTTTTTAGGATTTTAAAAATTTGTAGTTATATATGCATAACAGAAAAGTTGCTGTTTTAACCATTTTGAAGGGTACTGTTCAGTGTCATTAAGTACGTTCACGTTGTTGTACAACCGTCACACCACCGTCATCTCCAGGACTGTTTCATCTTCCCGCACTCAAACTCTCCAGCCAGGAGGCACGCGATCGCCATTTCCCCAGCCCCTGGCACCCACTCTTCTACTTTCTGTCACTATGAATCTGACCCCTCCAGGAACCTCATGTAAGTGGAATCCCACAGAATTGGACCCTTCGCGACTGCCTATTTCCCTGAGCATACTGTCTTCAAAGCTTGTCCATGTTACAGCAGGTATCAGAGTTTGTTTCTAAGACGATACTATTCCACTGCATGTATATATCACATTTTGCTTATCCATTCATCCATCGGTGGACACTTGGTTCGTTTGCACATTTTGACTATCGTGAACAACGTAAACGTGGGTTTACAAATATCTATTAGGTCCCTGCTTTCCATCCCTCTGGGTGTACACCTAGAAATGGAGTTGCTGGGTCATCTGAGCGTTTTAAAGCACAGCAGTTCGTGTTTGAATTTCAGAAAGCCCAGTTGGGGCCCATCTTGGAGGGTGGGGGTCAGTGGAGGCAGGGCCCCCAGGGTGGAGGCTGGGTGGAGACCAGGAGGCCTGAGCTAGGCTGGGCGATGGGGGTGGAGAAATGCAGGATTGGGGGTCTTTTTTGAGGCAGCCCAGATAAATACAACGGCCCTGGGCGGCGAAGAGAGGAGAGGATGAAGTGGCCTGGATTGCAGCTGGGCGGCCTGAGCGTCTGACAACGACACCATTTTCCCAGATGCAGGGTGCGAGGCCTCCCTTGTTGGCAGGGAGGAAGGGGGAGATAATGAGTTCAATTTGGCCGATTTACTAATTTCTTCCTTCACGAATTCAACAAACATTTCTGGAGGGTCCATTATGCGCTAAGCGCTGTGCTGGGTGCCCGGAAAACACAGCCAAGGGAGAGAGGTCGCTGCCCCCCAGACCCCCAGCTGGAACTGCCTTGTAAACACACGCGTAGTCTGCATTGAGATAAGAGGCGCCGTCGGGCAGGGCCTGCTGCGGGTCTGGAAAGACAGAGGGAAGAATAAGGGGCTGCTGGGCAGGCAGAGGTGGGGCACTGGGGCCTGGGAAGGCCACTCTAAGCCCCAAAGTTCAGGGACCAGCAGAGTGTCAATGGTGCATGAAGAGAAAGATGGGAGAAAGGGGGAAGCGGGGAGCAGGGTGGCGATACGGGGGCCTTGCAGCCAGGGCTGAGGGCTTGCATTTGACCAAGGTGATCGGGAGCCACGGACTGTTCAGGAGAGACCGTTGTCACTTTGGGTGGATGCCCGTGCTAGGGTGCCAGTTCTGTGAATGGGCTACTGAGAGGGGGCGGGCCTGGGCCACGACAGCGGAGGGCACGGGGAGGCAGGACAGGAGAGCCCCCTGGACGCTCTCTGGCCTCAGTGGTGCAGGTCAGGGTGGCTCAAGGGACCCACGACCTCCCCTTGAAAGATGCAACCAGGAGGGAGCCCTGCCCGCTGCGTGGAGCCCCTGACCGTATCTCTGGGGCAGGCGGGGGCCCCTCACAGGGCCCGTCCATCTCCCCAGGGGCTACGGGGCCCCAGGCTTCCCACTCTGCCCGGCATTGAGAGGGGATGACAGCAGAGAGCCGGGGCGCGGGTCAGGGGGAGTGGGAGTCGCTCCCAGTGCGGCCCGAGCTTGATTGTAGCCCAAGAGCCAGGCCCCTGGTGGGCTTGGGGAGCTGGGATGGTGCTAGGACACGTCGTAAGTTGCGGGTCCGTGACCCGGACGCTCCCGGGATGGGTCGCGTCAGCCGCCCCGTGTAGGGGGCTGGGCGGCTGCTCAGAGCGATGGTGCGGGGAGGTGGGGGACGCGCTGGGCGGTGGAGGGTTAGCGCCCATTCAGAGCTGGTCAGGTGCACGGGGGGCTTTGTTCAGACCTGTTTGCCTTTTGTCCCCGCCTGCAGAACCCCCAGGATGCATGATGTCATTTCAGACGCATTAAGCTGGAACAGTTCAAAATTGAATAATTAATTACACTCAGCTTCAAGCGCAGTGACTAATTGATCAGGGGCTGCCAGCAGACACCTGGACGGGATTAGCTGTGCACAATGAGAGCTGCGGGCAGGTGGCGTGGCCCCTCCGGACCCCCGGTCCCTGTGTGCGACTTAATTAAGACTGACTTGATTTCTCTGTTCTTGCCGGAGATCTCAGGCAGGCCCCATCCCTCCCAGGACCAGGGGCTGCATGCCGGCCGGGCGCTGGACCTGGACATGTGAGCCGCCTGAGGTCTAGAAAAATGCTGGCCTCGGTCCACGCCTGGGTCCAAACCCTGGCTCCACCGTCGGGCAAGCATTGAACCTCATGGAGCCTCCTCAGCCATCCAGCTGAGGCTGGCACTGCTGTGCCCAGCCTCGAGCTTGCGCTGCTGCTGTCCCTGAGGTTGCTGGGTCCCCTGGGGAGGACCTTGCTCTCAGCTCCCTTGTTTGGCTGCAGCTGGAGCAGCTGGCATCCCTGCCTTGTCCAGCAGCCCTGCAGCTCCTTATTCACTCCCTGGAGAAATTTCTCCTTCAAGGCTCCACTTGTGGACATTACTGTCTCCTCATCTGTCCTGTGCCACCTTCCTGTGTTCACAGCAGCACCTGGCTGTTTGGGGGCCTGGCTCACAGTCCTGCTCTTGAGAATACACAGCCACGTGAGTGTCACATCCTGCTCCTGCAAAGGGCTGGCGTGTACAGTTGGGCAGGTTGTGCACTGCACAATTCAGACTCGGCCCGATGTGGCCTGGCCCACAGCTGCACAATGGGGCGCATCAGCCTGTGCTTGCACTGCAGAGGTACTTCTCTCTGTCCATCTCCTCACTGTTTCCTGGTTTTCTCAAGTTCACGCCACCTCAGCCCTATACCCGGGATGGAGCTGCCACGCCGAAATCACGAACCTCACACCTCACCTTCTGCCCTTCCGGCGCCCGGCATGCTTGCTGGTCCCGGTGAGGGGGAGCCCCCGTCTCCCGGGGCCTCTGTGTTCGCCATGCCGCCAGACCTTGTTTCTGCTCTCTCCATGTTCCCCGCCCCTCGTGCAGGCCCCTTCCCCTCACCTGCAAACACACTGGAGACTCCCTTCCTGCAAGACTCAGGCTCCTCCAGCTGCTGCCCTCTCCCAGGTGGGGTTTGCCCCCCCCCCCCCCGCCCCGCAAACACTTCCCCCACTGGCTGCCGCTCCCCGGTTCCCCCAACAATATTCTCAGGCCCTGTGGCCACTCCGGGGGACACACTCAGCCCTTGTTGCACCTGAGGCTTCTGCAGTCTCGGATGCCACCAGCCCTTTGGCCCCCTTGAAGCTCCCTCCTCCCCAACGCTGACTGACAGTCTCTGCTCTGCCAGCCTCGCCCCTGACCTCCAGCCCCGGCCCGCTCTGCCCTTCACGGTCGCAAGAACCGACCAGAGCTTCCGTCCTGGGCCTTCCCCGCTCACCAGGTGACCGGTCAGCACGTCCACCACAACGAGCTTATTTTGTTCCTCACCGTTCTGGTTGCAATCAAATTCCTTTCCCTCTAAAACCTGGGAGCATCTGGGACGTGCGGATGGTAACGTCTTGTGCCCTCTCTTGGGGTACAGCAAGGTGCTCCAGCTCTCTCACTCTCCCATCCTCCTTGCCTTCGCGTCCAGCACACCCCCAGCCCCAGGCTCCCAGGCAATGGCGTGCCCAGGACATTGGGGCAGGGGCTTTGCCGAGCCCCGGGCCAGAGCCTCACGGAATCCACAACCTTTTTGGCCACCCGGCCCTGCGGTGTCCTGTGTCCTGGTGCCGTGTTGGTACCCAAAGTACCAGTCCCCCATCTAATCCTGGTGACCTGGGCAGCCCCCCTCCTCTACCCTTGGCACTGCCCAGGGTACGTGTCGGGACAATTTCCCTTGCTTTTTTTGGCAAAAATCAGCGGTCGTTGGATGTGGATTTCTTAAGACAGAGAGAGGAGGAGACCAGACAGTGAATCTTCCTTCAACTGTGTGTCTTTGTCATGTTCCGAGCCCCTTTGTATCCCTGAATGAGACTTAAGGGGCAGGGACGGGCATCCTCTTAGCCACAGACAATGGGGTCCATTATCTCCCTCTAGGGGCACTTTCAGAGGCATCCGCCCTGCCATCCACCACTTCCAGAAAGAGGGAAAGGCTCAGCCCGTCAAAATAGAAGCCAGCACTGGACAGTGTTGTCTCTGATGCCCAGCTCGGCTGGCAGATAAAGGCCTGAGTCTGTGTCCAGCACGGTGGGCAGGCAGGGGACCCTCGAAGCCGTCCAGTGGCCGGACCACACACTGGGGGCATACTTCTCAACCTGGACACGCAGATGCAGTATTGATGAACACGTGGCCAGAACCCACGGGGCAGATAGGGGGCACTTTCTTGGATCTGTGATTTTATCCCAAGGTAAGTAACGTGTTTCTCATCTCTCTTTTTATGTGGCAGAAGCGGAACTGACTTGTTGTAACAGATTCAAATACAGAGGAAGGTACGCTCCCCCAAAGTAATCACTGTTAAACTAGTCGCTGTGGCTTCCAAATATTTTTAGGCACATACAGTCATTTAACTAAATATGTACCTATGTGCACCTTTTTTTTTTTCTTTTTTAATAGATGGGATCAACCAAACCATGCAGTTCTTCCTCCGCTCCGTGGTATACTAACTCCAGGGGGTGGCCGTGACCACCCATCTGTCCATCCTCATTTATCAACGTTGTGCAAAGCTGACCCCACTGAGTGATTTATTGAATTTCTTAAAAGACCCTCTGCAAGTGGTGAAACGTGCCTGAGGTTTGGGGAAGAAGGGGTCTCTTCAACCCAGTTCCATCTCCAAGGGGAATGCTGACACCCTTCTGAGAAAAGAGACCAAAGCTTTCCCCATGTTTCCTCTCTGCTGCCATGCCCACTTCTGAGGCACGTCCTGGGTGGCTCCCCGTGGCGGGATTGGGGGTGCCCCAGCTCTTTCCAATCCCACTCTTTGGTGGGAATCGAACCCATCAAAAGGCAGGAAGAAAGGTCTGTGTTTCTCTAGTTGGCTGACCTGATCAGAAAGCATGCCCCAGCCCGGGGGAGGGACACTCTCCCCAGACACGTGGTGACGTGGCCTCCTGCGTGGCCACGTGGGGGCGAGCACCTCTGCCCTCTGGCCACCCTCCCGGCCCTTTAAGACTAGGCAGTTGGCTTTAAGCAAAGGGTCACGGGGCCCCCTGCCCTGGACGGCTCCACTCAGAAGTCATATCCTGCTAGTTCCGGGCTGGCTAGGAAGGGTGGTCCTGAGGCGGCATGTGTCTTCTGATGGCTGCTTCAGCGCCCCTGTACGCACACACACGGCCCAAGAATTTTCTTCCTCTGGGAGGAACTGGTTAGTTTCCATTTCTTAGCACAGGTCCCTCATGTTCCCTGCCTCAGTTTCCTCACCTAGAAAGCAGAGCTAGTGCCCATTTCACTTACCCGAGCGCCTGATGCAGGGCCAGGGGGCTTTCAAACGCGGTCCCAGGCCAGGCTCTGGAGCAGGTGACCGTGCATTTCCTTTTCTAATTGTCTGTCTCCCTGACCTGACTGACAGGACAGACCTTGCGTGTCTTGGGGCCCACTCACCTCTGCACCCCCAACACCTCCTCCAGCCCCCTCGATCGCCCTTTGAAAGGGTGGGAAGAAAGAACCTCCGGACCTACCTACCTCAGGGCCTGCAGGAAGATTAAATTCCTCATATAACACATGGGCAGTGAATGTCTTGGTCACTAGAGTCATCAACAAACACAAGGGTTTCCTGACTGTCCCCGAATGGGTGTGCATGGGAGTCCCCCACTGATTGACACAGAAGAAGTATTTTTACTAATTCGCCATGAACATGTGTGTGTCGGGGGAGAGGCGCCTTCTTTCTTTTAGCGTCAAGAGCACCCATCCCCCAGGGCAAGCCCAGTCCGGCCCCAGGATCCAACTTTCTTATGTATTTATTTAAACCCTGCCTCATTCCGGGGAGAACTTAGGGCCTCACCATGAATACCATCTTTGTGTGGCCTCCCAGCGCCAAAGGCAGGGAAACCCAAGCCAGGCACGTCTGGAGGTGGGGCCTCCATATGGCCTGAAGGCCTTGGCCAATCACGCTGGGCCGCCACCCTGTCCTGCCCTGTCCTGCCCTCAGAAGGGACAGGGCCTCCCAGCAGCTCCTCAGCGTACAGCTGTCCTGGGGGGCTTCCCCTCCAGGACTGCCCCAAGCCCCCTCTGGGGCTCTCTGACCCAGGAAGGAGGAGTTGCCAAGTCCTCTTTACTGGAAGATAAAACAGATCCCGGTTCTCTTTAAAACCCGTGGCCGAAGCGAGTGGCGCCCTGGTGGCCATGTATGTGCACATGAAAGCCGCCCTCCGGCCTGGCGCTGTGACAGCTGTGGCTGGCAAGAGAAGGGGTTTGGGGGAGGCCGCCTGCTTGGGTCCTGTGCAGCTCGGGCAGCCACTTGAAGGGAGGCACAGCCCTCATCCCACCCAGCAAGGGGCACGACAGGTGGGCAGTGGGCAGTGTCCACGCACGTGGGCCTCCCTCACCGGAAGCCTGCCCCGGTTCTCAGGATGGTGCCACCTGCCCTGGAGCTGGGGATCCCTCCTGACTGGTCAAGATGTTCCACAGTCCTGCTATCCACCGTCCCCCGGTATCCAGCGGGCAGCTGTTTAAAGTCTGAGGGATCCCCAGAGCTGCTGACCTCAGATTCCTTTTATCAGCTGTGGGATGCACAGCTAGAATGTGGCAGCTTGGAAAGTAGATGGTCCTGCAGGGAAGGTGAGCTCAGGTCCAGGATGCTGTGGCCACCAGTGACGTCCGAAAGGAGGCGTCAGTTTCATGGACAGGCTGCCCCAGGGGAGAGCCTCACTCCACGCCCCCAGATGGAGCAAGGAGCAGAGTGGCCTTCCCTTCAAACCTTGACCTCAGGGCTTCCCCGGTGGCGCAGTGGTTCAGAGTCCGCCTGCCGTTGCAGGGGACGCGGGTTCGTGACCCGGTCCGGGAAGATCCCACACGCCGCAGAGCGGCTGGGCCCGTGAGCCATGGCCGTTGAGCCTGCACGTCCGGAGCCTGTGCTCCGCAACGGGAGAGGCCACAACAGTGGGAGGCCCGCGTACCGCCAAAAAAACAAACAAACCTTGACCTCAAATCTCTGAAATGCTTTGATTTCAAAACCCGCCACCCTCCAGGAGAATCATGCAGCTTTTAAAGACTTTCCACGTGGAAAGAAACCTTCCAGAGACCACTGGGCCTAGAAAACTTCCCTCAAAGGCACCCCCTCTGTCATCGTGCCCCCTTCTGCTTCTGATGAAGAACTGGGAAAAGTCTGCAGTGACTGGCGATTCTGTCGGGCCCGGTGCCGGCCAGTTATTAATAAAACCATAGTGTGGGTCCAACCAGGGAAGGCAGCTCTGAAGCCAGACTCCAGGCGCACATGCGTTTCCATCCAGCCCCTCCGCTCCCCACGGCGCCTGCTGCTCTCGAGCAGGGGACGTTTGGGTGGTCCCGCCACCTGTTGGAAGTGTTCAGATGCCTGTAACCCAAGCAGGGCCTGAAAATAGCTTGAGACATGGCACACCGCTTTGGTGCTGCCCTGGACCGTCTGCTAGGAGGTGGCTTTGGTGTAGTATTTGAAAGGCGGACATTTCTGGACCCCCAAAGAGAGAAGCTATGGGTTTTAGAGAGACGCAGGTCCGAATGAAAAGTTGTGGGCACAGCCGATCTCCCGGGGGTCCTGGAACCCTCCCTCTGCTGTGGGATGGGGAGAGGAGACCTTCCTTGCTGGGTTGTTAGAAGCATTAGGGAGGCCTGAGTGGACACAGCATGGAGTCACTCGCGGCGCCACAGGCCAAGGCCGCCACCCCGCAGACCCCACTGCCCCAGCCTTAAATCAAGCACAACGAGGTCCAGCTTGGGAACCGCGGGTTGATCGTGAGCCCAAAGAGTCACATCAGGGCAGAGTGAAAGCCATCAGGCTTCCCAGACGGAGGATCATCTGCTTGGCCGGCTCCTGTGGTCTAAAGGAGGCCACCACTTTAGAGAAACCTTCCGGAGACGTCCAGAGGTTACAGGCTGTGGACAGAAGGTCAGAGAGTGTCCACAGGTCCTGGGCTTTGAGCCACCTGACTTTCTCCAGGCACAGGGGCTTTTAGGTGAAGACCCTCAGCTTCCTGTCCCCACCTGCCAGGGAATGAAAGGGGGTCTTGGGGTGGGCTGAGGTGCTGGCAACTTCAGAGAGGCCCTGCAGTGGTCCTGGCCACATGCTGAATGTGCATGAATTCCTGACACCCAAAATAGCCTGGGACATGGGACACGGCGCCAGGAAGCTCTTGTTCAACATCTCGGCAGCTGGTGGCTCCAGGCTGGGAATAAGGAACCATTATTAGCAGCATCTATGGCCCTGGAGGGGAAGAGCGGACAATCTGGTTGGAGACAGAACTGGGTACAAAGGTCACATCTGATCATCGCTGGCCGTGTGAACTTGAGAGCGCTAGCTCCCAGCCTCAGTTTCTTCCACTGGGAAACAGCGAGCTCTCGTGCGATTCTTGCAAGAATCGGGCAGGATGCGCACGTGCGATGTGAAATCAATCAAGGCCGTGCCTTGCCTCCCACCAGAGGAAGGCCCGGCTGGGCCCCCCGAGCCCCTAGTCTAAGATGACAATCCATGAGTCCGCCAGGAGAAGCAGGTGGCCTCTGCGCTGCCCCTGACTGTCCTCTGGGGACACTTAAAATCCAACAGAGGACGGCGGCTTTAGAGAGAAGGAAATCGCAGCCTTCAGAGCGTGGGCTGAATTTGTACAAAGCAGCTTTCTGGGTGCTCTGGGTGGATGGAAGAAACTGAATGATGTCTGTGGGGCTTTGGGAATGAGAAAGTTGGCAATGAAAGCACTTGGGAGAAGGACAAGCCCCCGAGACCCACACAGATTGAAGGGCAGAGAAAATGTGAACGCACGAAAAACACGCAGCTCCGAGGACCCGGGTGACTTTCCCCAAACCCACAGGTAACCGGTAGTGGAGCAGAGACACAGGGCCGCGTTCGCCTTCACCTGCCCCAGGTTTGGGAAAATGCAGGAGGTGGCCCCTGAGAGTCCGCGAGGAGACCCCATGGCTGCTCAGAGAGGTAGGACGCTGTGGACGTGGGCTATCATGTCCTGGTCTATTTTAGGGCCTCTGCTGAGAGCACAGGAATCCAGGCACATGGGCCCAAGGGCCGGGCCCACCTGTCAGATCCTTCCCAGCTGAAGGCGGGGTGTGGATGAGTCAAGGCCGGAAAAAGGCAAGGCCACCTCCAAGCCTTCCAATTTTAGACCCGCGCGTCTCCAGCTTCAGGACACAGAGTCTCCTGCTGGGGCCTAACAGGACCTATTTAGGATCGAGCAGACCCTTGCCCCAGATCCAGGGCAGCATCCCCTCAATCTTTCATTCACCATCTCCGATGCCAGGAGGCAACCGCGGCCTCCTTTTACTTATAAGGTCTGGAGGGAGGCGGAGGGTCTTTCAGTACCCTGCCCGGTACAGACACACTGCAGAGGTCCAGGAGTGAGGGTCTGGGGTCCAGGACACTCCTGGATGCCACTCAGCAGGGGAATTTGGGGAGCAGAGGTTCTGAACTCTCAGGGGCGGTGAAGGAGACATTCGTGGCTGGAGCATGGGAAGCTTCAGGCTGACCCTTTGGTTTGTCCCGTCTGTCAGCTGAGTAACTTGGGAACTCTGGCTCTTTATCTGTAAAATGGGGCCAAGAACCCACCCTTACCGGCCTCTTGAGGGGATTAACTGACACCCTGGCAGCTGTCTGGCTGAGGCGGTGCAGCTCCAGGCCGTGTGAGGCCCCAGCCTGTCCCGCTGCAGCCCTGGGCGGGCTCTTCTCTCCCGACTGGCTCCTGCGGGGTAGAATGGGGGCAGGGGTGAGGTTCCAGGCCTCAGGGCTGCCCAGGAACAAGACAGACCTTCAGGAAGGAATTTTCCCGGGGACCCTGGCCCACCCGCTGCCCCTCTCCCAGTCCTGGTTCCCCTTCCTGGCTAGAGATAAAAGCTGTTGGTATGAATGGTCTCGCTGCAAGGCAGAAACAGCTTCTCTGTCGTCCTGCCCATCAGTTCTCACCCGCAGAGTGGCTGCCTCCCATGTTGGGGAAAAAAACCTCTTCTGGGGGTTGCCCCCTCCCTCCATCGTGTTGATAACCCCCGTCTTCCCCGTACCGTTAGAATTTCTAGACTTCCATCCATCTGGTCTCAAATACCATTACTATCTGCTGACCCCTTGGCAGTTCTGCGGAGCTGAGGCTTGTGTGTTAGTCCATGCCTAAATTGTTTCTTGTTTTTCTGGAGAAAGTAGGGGGCTGTTTTCACAGCTAAACAATGGGCGTTCCCCACTGGCAAGTTTCATCCTTCTTGTCAGGCTGAATGGAATCTGGATAATCAAAGCTGTGATCCTGGAGAGGTGAGGACGCATCTCAGCCATATTCTGCGGAACCTCCACTTTGGGTCAAGACAGAGAGTGATGGGGAACAGATTTACACTCCCATGTGAAACCACCAAAAACACCAGACAAAATGTGTATAACGAGGGTTTTCAAGACGCTGGACAACACTGAAAGTTGGGAACCAAGTGAGGTGAGTCCTCCGATTGCCCCAGCTTACTCCCTTGGGAGATTTCTAGGCTGTGGGGCAAGGAGGGAAAGGGAGGCAGCACCTGGAGGGTCCCCGAGTCCAGGAGAAGGAACTGAGGGGCTGCGGAGACCAAGGGAGCTCGAATGCTTAGGGCAGAGTGAAACGCTTAGGGAGAGAAAGCCCTGGAGGCCCGCAGGGGTTCTCCCCAAGGACCCGGCAGGGGATTGAGCAGTGCCCACGTGGAGGAAACTACCTGAGGTCGGGAAAACCAACTTGCTCAAATCCAGGAATTTAAAAAAACCCTTAAGCCATTCAAAAAGATTAGTGGGAACAGTCCCAGCGCTGACGTAGGGCTGGGAATAGTGTCTATTTCCACCAACCGGACTGGAAAAATTCATATTCACAGGGTATCAAGTAGAATTCTCAAGAAGGTATGGCCTCAGCAGTGGGAAATAAGTAGCCTTGGACTAAATGCTGCTTCAGACCTGCCTAGTAAATTATAAAAACAAGATCCAAAAGGATGAGACTGTTTCCAAGTAACTTGACTAAACACTCAGACTATTTATAGGAATATAAAGATACACAGCACACAAACAGGGTAAAATTCATAACGTCTGGCATCCAATCAACGTTTATCGGGCATTCAAAGAGGTAAGAATCCACAGCCCACGATGAAGAGGCTCATTAATTAACCCAAACCGTCCCAGAACTTACACAGATGTTAGAATCCACAGCCCACAATGAAGAGGCTCATTAATTAACCCAAACCGTCCCAGAACTTACACAGATGTTAGAATTAGCAAAAAAGAACATTGAAACCGCTATTATAACTATATCCCATATGTTCAAAAGGTTAAGTAGAGACATGGAAGATACAAAGAAAAGAACCAAATTGAACTGCTAGAGATGAAAACTACAATGTGGGAGATGAAAATCACACTGGGTGGGATTATTAGCGGATTAAACATTGCAGGATAAAAGATAAAGGACTTGCAGATTTAATCATAGAAACTATCCGAAATGAAACATCCAGAGAAAATAATCCCAAACATTAAAATAGTATCAATGAATCATAGGACAATTTCAAGCAGTCTAACATACAGGTAGTTGAAGACCCTAAAAGAAAGGGGTGGGGGGCAGAAAAAATATTTGAAAAAGTAACCAGCAAAATTTTCCAAATTTGATGAAAACAATAAACCCTCAGATCCAAGGAACTCAATGACCCCACGCACAAGAACAAGGAAAGAAACCGTATCAAGGCACATCACAATCAAATTGCTCAAAACCAGTAATACAGAGAAAAACCTCTTAAACACAGTCAGAAGAAAGAAGACATGTTAGTCCAGAGGAACAAAAACAGGATGAATGCAGAGAGTTCTTATTAGAAACAATGCAAATAAGAGGCCAATAGAGCAGCAATCTTTAAAGTACTGAAAGAAAGGAAAAACTGTTAACCTAGAATACCTTCACTGATATACTTGGTGAAAATATCTTGCAAGAACAAAGGTGAGGGACTTCCCTGGTGGCACAGTGGTTAAGAATCCGCCTGTCAATTCAGAGTACTTGGGTTTGAGCCCTGGTCCGGGAAGATCCCACATGCCACGGAGCAACTAAGCCTGTGCGCCACAACTACTGAGCCTGTGTGCCTAGAGCCCGTGCTCTGCAACAAAGAAAAGCCACTGCAATGAGAAGTACATGCACTACAATGAAGGGTAGCCTCCGCTCACCGCAACTAGAGAAAGCCTGCGCGTAGCAACGAAGACCCAGTGCAGCAAAAAAAAATAAATAAATTTATTAAAAAAGAAAAAAAAAGAACAAAGGTGAAATAAAGCTTTTTTCAAGATATACAAAAGCTGAAAGAATTCTTCACTAGCAGATCTGCACCTACAGAAATGTCAGAGAAGTCATTTGGGCATAAAGAAAATGGGATTCGAAATATGGATCTACACAAATGAGAAAATACCCCAAATGATTACTCTGTAGCTAAATAGTCAAGATTGGTTTTTATTCCTTAAATGTCTTAAAAGACAGTTGACAGTTAAAACAAAAATATTAACAAAGTATTGTCAGGTTTAAAATATATGTAGAAGTAAAATTTATGACAGCAATGTCATGGAGGTTGGGATTAGAGAAATGGAAGCCTAGGATGGAAGGTTCTTACACGATCTGTGAAGTGACATTTACGTGAAGGCAGACCGTGATAAGTTAACTTGATAACTGTAAACCCTAAATAATGACTAAAAGAATAAAGCCAAGAGTTATGGCTAAGAAGCCCACAAAGAAGATAAACTGGAATAGTATAAATAACGAGTCGTCCCAAGAATGCTGAAACAGGAAAAAGAGAACAAAGGTCAAATCGAAAGCAAATAGAGGATAGGCTTAAACTTAAGTAAAATCCGTAATCATATTAAATGTGAGTGGTCCCAGGATCCCTATTAATAGACAAGCAGGACCCAATGTCGCTCACAACAAACTCATCTCGAATATAAAGACACAGACAGGTTATTAAGCGGAAAAGGATGGAAAGAGATATGACATGCTGTCATTAAACAGAAGAAACTTCAGGCGGTTTTAATGTCAGACAAGTAGATGCAGAGCAAAGAATATCACCCGGGCTAAAAGAGACGATCATGGAGTCATGAATCAAGAGGAGGGAACCGTCCCAAACATTTATACCTCGAATAACAGAGCTTCAAAATACGTGAAACAAAGACTAAGAACTGCAAGGGGAAATAGCCAAATCTGCAACGGGAGTTGGCTATTTCAACATCCTTTTCTCAGTAATTGATAGAACAATGAACAGGCAGAAAGGAAGTAGGCAGAAAATCAGTATGACAGAGTGGACTTGACTTGCTCTAACAGCCAGCTTGACATAACTGACATTTATAGAACACTCCACCCAACTACCGCAGATACACATTCTGTTCAAGGGGACATGGAACATTTATAAAGATAGGTTGGGGCTTCCCTGGTGGCGCAGTGGTTGAGAGTCCACCTGCCGATGCAGGGGACGCGGGTTTGTGCCCCGGTCCGGGAAGATCCCACATGCCGCGGAGCGGCTGGGCCCGTCGGCCGTGGCCGCTGAGCCTGCGCGTCCGGAGCCTGTGCTCCGCAACGGGAGAGGTCACAACAGTGAGAGGCCCGTGTACCGCAAAAAAAAAAAAAAAAAGAAGATAGATTGTGTTCTGGGCCATAAAACAAGCATCAGTATGTTTAAAAGGATACAAGTCCTACAGAGTATATTCTCTGACCATAGTGGAATTAAATTAGAAATCAATAACAGAAACATCTCTGAGAAATTCCCAAGCACTTGGTAACTAAATAACACATTTTTAAACAACTCAGGAGTCAAAGACAAATAAAAAGGGAAAGTAGAAAGCATTTTGAATTGAATGAAAATTAAAATACAACTTATCAGAATTTGTGGGCTGTCTCTCAAGCAGAAATTAACAGCATCAAATGGCTGTATTGAAAAGGTCTCAGATCAAAGCCTCCATTTATAAATTAATAAACTACCCCCCCCCCCAAAACCCCGGCAAATTAAACTCACAGCAAGGAGAAAAGAGGAAATAATTAACATCAAAACAGAAACCAGTGAACCGTACAGCAGAAAATTGATAGAGAAAATCAATGAAACCAAAAGCTGATTCTTTGGAAGATTAATAAAATTGATAAACCTCTTGCCGGGCTGACCAGGAGAAAATACAAATTACCAATATCAGGAATGAAAGAGGTGACATCACTACACAGCTACCGGTATTAATAGGATAATAAGGTAATTTCATGAACAACTCTGTGCCTATAAATTCTGCAATTTATATGCTATAGAAAAGTGCTTTGTAAGAAACAAACTATGAGAGCTCATTCAAGAAGAAATAGATAACTGAATTAGCCATGTGTGTGTGTATATATATATATGTATATGTATATGTATATATATATATATATATATATATATATATATATATATAAAAGACATTGAATTTGTAGTTAAAAACTTTTCCCACAGACAAAACTCAAGGCCCAGATCGCCTCGCCAGAGAATTCCACCAAACATTGAAGGGAAAAATAATATCAGGGCTACACAATCTCTTTAGAGAATTCAAAAGGAAGTAATACATCCTACCTTATTCTATGAAGTCAGCATTAACCTGACACGAAAACCAGATAAAGATATTATGAGAAAAGAAAACTAAAGACCAATATCTCTTTTTAACACAGATGCAAAAATCCTTAGCAAAATTTTATCAAATTGAATCAAACAATAAATATATAAAAAGGAAAATATTCACCACCAAATGGAGTTTATTCCAGGAATGCAGGATTTGTTTAACATTTGAAAATCGAACAGTGTAATTCACCACATTAACGCACTAAAAACAGAAAAACCATAAGAACATTTTAATAGGCACAGAAAAAGCACTTAATCAAATTTAACATCCATTTGTGATAAAAACTCCCAGCAAACTAGGAACAGGAGAGAACTTCCTCAACATGACAGAGAGCATCTACACAAATCCTACAGCTAATATCGTACTTAATGGTGAAAGATTGAATACTTCCCTCCGGAGGACAGTAACAAGGTTGCCTGTTTTCACCATTTACACTCAACATTGTATTGTGGGTTCTAATCTTTCCAGTAGCCTCTCTATTAGAAAGAAAGAATGAAAGAGAGAGAGAGAGAGAGAGAGAGAGAGAGAGAGAGAGAGAGAGAGAGAGAAGGAGGAAGGGAGGGAGGGGGGAGGGAAGAAAGAAAAAAGAAAAGGCATTCAGATTGGAAAGGAAGAAGTAAAACTCTATGTGCAGATGACATGGTCATCTATGTGGAAATCTCATGGAATCCGTACGAAGCTAATAGAATTAATAAGTAAGTTTAGCAAGATTGCAGATTACAAGAGCAATATAAAAAATCAATTGTTTTTCTAGCAACAATCAGAAATCGAAATTAAAACGCCATTTACAATAACATCAAAATATATTAAACGTTAATGGATGGATCTGACAAAAGATGTGAAAGACCTGTACAATGAAAACTACAAAATCGTTGAGAGAAATTAAAGATGTAAATAATTGGAGAGATACACCTTGTTCAGGGGTTGGAAGACTCAATGTTGTTAAGGTGTTATTTCTCCCAAAATTAATCAATAGATCAACAAACTCTCAATCAAAATCCCAGTTGGATATTTGAAAATAGTAATTGATAAAGTCATTCTAAGCTGATTCTAAAATTCATATGGTAATGTAAAAGACCTAGAATAGCCAAAGCAACCCTGAAAAACAGGAATAAAGTTGGTAGGTTAACATTACCTAGTTCCAAGGCTCATTATAAAGCTATAGGAATTAAAACAATGTGGTATCAGTAAAGAGAGAGACAAAATAGATCAATGGAACAGAATAGGGAATCTAGAAACAGAGCCCATGTATATGGAGACCCGACTTTTGACAAAAATCTGTTCATCATTATTATTAGGAGAATGCCAACTAAAACCACAATGAGATACTACTACAGAACTATTAAAAAGGCAAAATTCTAGCCTGATCATAACAAGTTTTAGTGAGAAACTGGAACTTCAGTACATCCAAGTGAACGTAAAATGGTGTAAACACTTCAAAAAGCAGCTTGGCTGTTTTAAAAAGTGAAAGACAGGTACCATAGCCACTCCACTCCCACCCATGCATTATCCACAAGAAATGGAAGCATATGTTCACTCAAAAATTTGCACATGAATGTTCATAGTAGCATTTATTTGTAATAGCCCCAAACTGGAAACGATTCCTATGTCCATCAACAGGTAAATAGATAAACAAATTGTGGGGAAAAACAATTGTGTTATATCCCTCCAATGGAATGCTACTAAGCAAGGAAAAAAAAAAAAAAAACCTATTCATAGAGGCAACAGCATGGATGAGTCTCAAAATAATTATGGTGAATGAGAGAAGCCGGGCTCGAAAGAGCACATACTATGATTCCATCTTTATAGAACTCTATAAAATGCAAAGTAATCTACAGAGACAGAAAGCAGGTCAGGGCTTGCCTGGGGAAGAGGTTTGCGGCAGGGAGGAATTACAGTAAGTCCCCCTGCATACGAACCTTCAAGTTGCGAACTTTCAAAGGTACGAACGAACCTTCAAGTTGCGAACTTTCAAAGGTGCGCACGTGCTACTACCCAGACTTCACTGGATCAGTTTTTCAAGAGGGTAGATAGAATTGAATCCAGCAAGGAACCAGAACCTGTGCCATCGACGTCAGGCGTGAGTGACGTTGCAGCTGGCCCTCCGTCTCCTATTGCTGACGATCCTTCCGCTTTGCCATCTCCCACCTCCTCTCCCTCCTCCAGTCAGTAACTCTTCTTGCCTGTTCACTTGATGCCAGCCCCTGTGTGCCAGCTGTTGTACTTTACTACTGTACTTTTCAAGGTACTGGACTGTAAGGTTAAAAATATTTTCTTTATTTTTTGTGTTTGTTTATTTTTTATGCATCATTCCTATGAAAAGTATTTTAAACCTGTTATAATACAGTACTATACAGCTGACTGTGTTAGTTGGGTACCTAGGCTGACTTTGCTGGACCTATGAAAAAATTGGACTTACGAACGCGCTCTCAGAACAGAACTCATTCGTATTAGGGGGCTTACCGTACAAAGGCGGATGTGCAAACTTTGGGCAGTGATGGGTGTGTTCACGACCTTGACTTTTCTGATAGCTTCATGGTTGTATACAAGTCAAAACTTTATTCTGCAGAATTTAAATGTATTCAGTTTCTTGTATGTCATATGTACCTCAATATGGATAAAAATATTTGGCTACAAAATCTTGTCCTCTTGGATGAGATTAACTGGGAAGGAGGTAAAGTGGTCTCCAGGCTTTGAGTGGGAAGGAGCCTTCTGGAGAGTTAGACTTGGAAGAGCCTTGTTTGCCTTCAATAATTCTGTGGCAGGGCTGGGAACTCTGGACAGAACTCTGTGCCCTGCTTTGCCTAGGGTGCACATAGCTGGCTAAGTGTGGGTTCACCAGGGGATGGGCCCTGCTTCTGGGGCAATATCTCAGTGGGGGGGGGGGTCTCAGGGTGAGTGATCGAGGGTCAGGATGAGGCTGGTGTGTGTATGTGTGACACAGAAGTTCCCAGAAACACCACACATCTTCCGTCCAGATCACTTTTAGGTTCAATTTTGCCTGAAAATGCTCTGAAATGCTTATAAGGCATCTGCCCCCAGAGGACCCTCCTGGCAGAGGGTATCTCAGTGGGAAAGGGAAACTTTCCCTGTGGCTGGCTCTCTAAGGTTGTCCCCGAGAGCCTCTGACATATGAAAAGCCAAAGGAATTTGCTGGTCCCAGAACTCGCTTCCTTTATTCCCAGACATGGACCAATAAGCATCTGTTACCATCGGCCGTTATGCCTGGAACATTCCGCTTTGCAGCTATTTTCACTTTCTACTCACAAACTTCCCTACCGTCTAAGTTTCTCACGGGCACGGGATAAATGATGTTTGTAAACTGTAAATTAAAACTGCCCCGCTGCCGTGAGGCTGTTACGATGTGATTTCCTTTGTGTTATGATTCCAACTCATCTTGTGTGAAACATATAGGATTTCAGCTACGTGACGGAGTTGAAAATGGAGTCACCGTGGCCAACGTGAACTCCGTGTTAGTTGTTTTGAAACGTCCGGTCTAGGACTGTGGGTGTCTTAGGGTGATAAGCGCGTTACTTTAGATAAGGAATTCATTTGGCAACGTCCGCGGAAAGACTTCACTGGAACAGAAGGAGTAACTGATAGTTCCACGCGGCCGAGAGCTGTTCCAGATGGCCGCTCCAGAGGCTCTGTCAGAGCAGAAGGCGACTTCCCACTCATCCTTGTTGGGAGACCGCTTGCTGGACCGGATGTCAGTGCTCGTGCTTGAGACGCCTCCTTCCCGGATTTCTCAGTGCAGTGATTCATTGCCCCCTTTTCTACTTTCCCTACTTCGACTGACCTGTGCTGTGGGCTAGTTGGATGCAATAAGCCTCGTGATTCATGAATTGACTCCTCGCCATGCTTTGGATGTCTCCAGTCCGGTGATTCTTTCCTGGCCTCCCCGCTGGACCCTGCGACACACAGAGGCCTAAGTGGGAGATGATCCTGTCCAGGGAATGGGACACTGTCAGCGTGGTGTGGCCCCCATCCTTCTGGCTGTGTTGGTCTAGGACCGGGGAAGCCCCTGACCCAGGCAAGAAATGAATAGGGTGGGGATAGGACACGACCCCCGTGAGCCCCACGTGGTGCCCACCTGCCAGACCCAGCCCTGTCCCCCTGCACAGGTTCCAGGCTGAAGGTGTCCACTTAGCAGTGCCTGGGGTGCCCCCTCCACTGGCACCCTGTTGCCGGGGGCTTTTCCTTCTGACGGCTGCCCCAGGGCTCCTCCTACCCGGCACCTAGCAAGCCCTCAACGAGTGTTCCCTCTACTACCTTCATCTTTTATTTTCAGAGGATGTTGGGCCGGTGCTGTAGGTAGGTCAGGGATTGTGTTCTAGTGTCCTTCCTGCTGCCCAGGACAACCCTGACCCCTGGACGCAGACCCTGACCTTGGCGTTCCATTTGGACAGCAGATGTGTCTAGATCTCTGCGGCTGAAGAAGGTCAGAAGAGGTTCCCGGTGTGAGAGCTCTGGTGCTCTGTGGTCCGGGGCCCTTGGAGAGTGGGTCCCACGCGTGGACCTTTACCAGGCTCCACTTACCTCCCCGCACCGACTTACACCCCAAGAAGCCCAGCTTCCCTTCTCCCTCCTGTACAACTTAAAGACCCTCCAGGCCTTTCGGGGGTTGTTGGCAGGGCCACTGGGGTTCACTGTCCAAAGGGGGAATCCTGGGAGCCTGGCATTCAGTGCAGCCCGTACACCCCATCCTCACCCTCCAGCCACGCCCAGAAGTCCCAGCTTCGGGCCGCTGTAGAAATGCCACACACTCCATGTCCAACAAGCGTGCTCCCTCATGGTTGGCCAGAGGAATTAGAGCAGTCAGCCCATGGCTGCCAACCTTCCCCCAAAGACACACGGGAAGCTGTGAGGCCGAGCTGGTGCCCTGTCTCTTGAGGGCTCCTGGACACATGGCTTCCCGCCCGGGGTCTGTAATCAGAGCAGATGGTGAGGGGCAGCCATCTCGCTGGCTTCCTCCCGACTCTCCCCACCATAGCAGAGCCCTGGGGATGGGGGCGGGGCGCAGCAAGGGGGGGTCTGGGGCTCTCTGGGGCCCTGCCCTCCCTGGGTGGGGAAGACAGCCGGGAGGTGGTAGGTCTGGGGTTGGGGCGGAGGAGACCGTGAGGGAGATGGAGAGGTGAGAAGTGAGCCCAGGGAGGAAGGAGAAATGGAGTCCCTATTTTTCTAGGGCTAGTCCGGCCGCAGACACCTGGCTGACGGGAAGTGAAGAGTGGACCCCCTCCAGGCTCTGTATCTTTGCTCAGCTGGGTGGTTTCCACTCGACTCAGCCGCCTCTCAGTTCCTCCTTGGTTAAAAGGGAACCTGCAAGCCTGCTCCCTGGACACTGTGAGACAGAAACTGGGCGGGTCCCCAGGGGACCATCCCCTTTAGTTCCAGACCCAGGAAGGCCCATCAAGTATTCATGCCTCTGTTTGCATTTCTAGAGGGAGAAGATTGCTGGGAGGAAGCGATTCCGAACTCGCATCTCCCTAAGCCAGCGATGTCCCTCTGCTCCCCAACATTTCGGGGCTCGCCCTTCCCCCCAAACCCTCTGAAATCTACCTTCTCAGCAGAGCTGATCTGAGAGGGTTAACTGCCTTCACAAGACACAGCGGGGGCCCCCTGATCTGCCAGCATCTTCCTTGGCCCTCCCCTTAGCTCCTTTTTGAGAGTGGGAGGGGCACCCTAAAACCCAGTGTGTCCTCTGACCCTCCAGTGATGCCGTGGACCCTGTGGAGAAGACGTTCTTCCATCCACTTCCACCCTCCCGGCCCCATCACACCTGGGATACCAGAAACCCACCTGGACCGGGGTCCCCCCAGCTCTGGCTGGCCGGGGAGGGCGTTTAGGAAGGGGGCTGGGAAATCGCGCTTTTCAGAGTCACACACCACTGCCAGCTTTGTTTTTTGTTTGTGTTGTTTGTTCTTATCTTTTTTTTTAAAATAAGAAACAAGAATTATTCCTGTAATTGTCTTAAAGGTTAAAATATTATGACAGTTCCCTGATTGGGCTGTGGGGAGAATTAAATGAGATGAGGCTCCAGGGAACTTCAGAGCGGCTTTCTGGAGCGTTCTGACTGTGCAGGAAAGAGAACAGCCCTTCTGCCACCAGGATCCTTTGCCTCAGTTGTCTGTGGGGAGCTGTTTGGTACCCTAAGCTTGTCACTCATTAGACCCTGGCTGCTGGCATCTTCCACATGACAGATTCTCCTACAGGTTCTCCAGGGAGGCCTCGCGTCCTACTGGAGCACTCAAGTCTTTGAGTGGAGTTTTCAGTCATAAAGAACTTTAGGGGTGCGATTCTTATTAGAATCTTCAACCTCTCCAGACCTGTCATACTCCCATCCAGCCTTGCTTCTCCAACCAGGGCTCGGATCCCAAAGCCTACCGCCTCGGCATTGCTCCTGGACACTGCCCACCCTAGTCTTTGCTCCAAGGTCCTGTGCTGGGGGTTCTGTGACGCCAACTTCACCTTCCAGGCAGCACACAGGCCTTGAGACAGTCACGAGACCGGAATCCAACCATTTTAGCAGAGCCCGTACAAGAAGTCAAGTGCCTTCACTTCTGTGGTTTAGGCATCTGTAATGCAGAAGAACAGAAAACACACCTCCAGGGACAGTCGTGAGGATTCGATAAAATAAATGCCAAGTTAAGACTCCTGCGAGCGCAGTAAACTGAAGAGTAGGCAGCGACCAGATGCCTGGGGTCCCAGCAGACTAGCAGGTTCGGATGGAGTGAGGCCCCTCCCCTGGTCCCAGGAGGCAGCCGGGAACCTGCTCAGCTCTGAGCCTGGAGCCCTGCAGGTACCCTCCCCCAGCCTGGGGCAAGGGGAGAGAATGGGAGCAAGCACCCCCGGGTGGGTGGTCTTTAGGGCTGCTCCGGCTGTTCCTTTAAGAAGGGGAAGAACTCCCCCTGGAGCTTCCAACAAGCAAAATCCACATTTTCTGGCCCCCAACCAGGTCATGCTAGTTTGAAAATGCCAGAGGATGGGCATTGGGAAGGTGGGGCAGAGGGGGCAGGGGAAAGACTGGAGGCCAATGAAGCCCCAAGGTTGGGGAATTGGGCTTTAGGTACCCGCAGGGGCCACTCCAAGCCCGCCCCAGGCCACTTGGGTGCCTCTTGCCCACATGCTTACCCTCTGGAGCAAACAGAGGGGGTCCTGATGCCCAAAGGTGTGGTGGGGCTTCCTGCTGGCACCAGGGCTAAGATGCACTGAAGGCACCAGGTGTCTAAGCTGCGACTTCAGTCGTCGCGGAGATTGTGAGAGTTGACACTCCGCAGTGGTGCTGAGGCTTGCTATGGCCTCTGTGCCGTGGCATACCGGCCTCTTGGGCCGTGGTCCCCGGCCACGCTGCCCTGCCATCTTTCGTGGTGCCGTGGTCGCCTGGCTCCCCATCACTGGCTCTTCTTGTACCCACTCATGCTCATGAGCTACCGAGAGCCCTGTGATCGTCAACTCCTAGCAGAAACACCCGTGGGACACGAAGTCTGGAGGGGTGGCGGGTCGGGGGGAAGGCATAGAAATTGCGGCAGCCCTTTGCCCTGAATCCATTCTCAATGGAGAGCCTGGCTGTGACCTCCGATAGTTTTTCCCCGGGTCTTTATGGCCCAGCCCTCCCCAAGCCTGAGACAGACCAGCCTGGGATTCTACAAAACTGGAGACTAGAAGACCGATTTCCTAGGTCTGTTGTGTTAAATAAATGCTAAGGTCCAGTAGCGCGGTATACCTTGTAAGAGTGTGCAGGAACCAGACATCCCTTTAGGTCTCCCAAAATCTGATGCAGAGAGTAGGCTGTAGGGAGGAAAACGACAATAGCCTCTCCCCAGATATGAGGAAAGGACGGTTTAGCCAGAATTGTTGTTGAATGCAAGTCTGTGTGCCCGACACACAGTGAGGCCAAACAAATTGAAACGTTGGAATTTGGAGAGACAGAGGTTTATTGCAGGGCCAAGCCAAGAGACCGGGCAGCTCACGATCAAAAGGCTCGAGCTCTTCAATGGTTTTCAGGGGAGTATTCTTTTGTTTGTTTTTATTTTTTTAATTTGGGGTGATAGCCACAGGTTGCATGACCATCTTCTGATTGGCTGGTGGTGAGGTAATGTGGTGTTCCAGGAATTTTATCAACCTTCTGGTTCAGACCAGTCTGGGGTCTCAGCAAATAGTTACCATCCTCCACCTGGGTGGGGGCCTTAGTTCCGGCAGAACAACTCAAAGGTTGTTATGTATATATATCCCTCGAGGAGGAACTAGAACTCTTGTTTTATTGCTCCACTTGTTTCTTGACTGCTCTCCCTTTGTTCCTGCATTCCCTTACTTCCCTAAGTACGAAATACTTGAATCTGTACTTTGAAACTCAGGGTAAGTCTAGGAGACTATAGCCTTTTCCTACAAACAAGAAACAGGGGACATAGAAAGGCTTTGGTACCTGGGAGGGCCCCACGGGGTCCTGCTCAGTTTCAGAATGACTTAATGTCTCTCCAAAAGTCTTTGGATCGAACTCTGTGTGTCCCCATCAGGGAGATAGTAGAATGCATACGTGCATACACTACACACCCCACTGCCCTCCATTGCTCCAAGGCTGAACTCGGTAAATTTCAAACTTTAACTGCCCCCCTAAGCCTGCCTGGAGATCCTCTGCCCCTTTAAGAGAAGACCCATTGGGTAGGGAAAGACCAAATGGCCAAAAGAATTACCATATTCCCTCCTTCTGTCGGGCCCTCCTGCTGCTTCGTAATGGCTCTGTCTACCGGAATGCACAAAGCCCCCCAAAGAATGAGAATGGACCCACCGCTTGGTCGAAGAGAGCACCACTTTCCTTTTTCCAGCCCGGGGGCCTACAGAATTGAGCTTTGGGATTCCCGATGTGGTCTGGCACCTGCTGGGTTCCCCGAAGATCTCCGAGAGCACTGAGCCCAGGTACAGGATTGGGCTGCCAGTGGCTAGGAAGTGAAGAGGATTTTTGTGCCGCAGACCCTAAATATGGATTGCAAAATTTGCCAGACTGCGAGAGGCAACTTCCTTTGGGCTGTGGTTCACCAGTGGCCCGTGGTCAGGGGGCACGCAGCACCGTCATCCTGCACAGATGCTGAGGTTCACCACGGTCCTCTGGCCGCGCTGCACCGCCCCTGCCGGACCATGATTTGTGCCCATGCTTCATCACGATTTGCCAGGTTTTGTAGCATTTGCTCAGATCTCCGATGCTTGAAGTGGCCTGTGACTACTCCCCAGGTCTGGGGGACCAAAGGATCTGGGTACACTCTGCACTTCCCGCCTGGGGAAAAGGGGTGAGACAGTGGTGACTGCAAGGCTCTCTGGGATAACTTGGTAAATTTCATCCCTAGGGCAGTTCCTTAGAGCCTGTTGGGGATGCTCTGTTTCTTTAAGAGGAAACTCAAAAGCCCACAGAATTCCGAAATAGGCTCCCACACCCCTTACTGTTTTGCAAATGGCTCACTTAGCCTGAGGTGGGTCTGCCTGGGAGACAGGCTGCATCCTTCTTCTCTTTGAGTCCTGGGGTCTCAGGAATTGAGTCTGGGGTCTCTGGGGAGGTTTGGAGCGTCACTCTAAAATCATTAGCTACCCCTTTGGGCAAAAAGAGCACAGCCTGCTGTCGAACCGGGGTCTGCCAGTCACCCATGGCCCACCAGTTGCCTGCAGTCCATCAGTGGCCCGTGGCCCACCAGTTCCCCAAGGTCCGCCAATGCCCCAAGGATTGCCAGATGCCTGAGGCCCGTCAGATGCCCGTGGCTTGCCAGTTCCCTGAGGCCTGCCAGTTGCCCGCGGTCCGCCAGCCAGTTGCCCGCGGTCCGCCAGTTGCCCGCGGTCCACCAGCCGGTTGCCCGCGGTCCACCAGCCAGTTGCCCGCGGTCCGCCAGTTGCCCGCGGTTCACCAGTTGCCCACGGTCTGCCAATTCCCCATGGCCCACCAAATGACCACAGACGGTCAATTCCCTGGGACCCGCCAGTTGCCCCTGGTTCGCCTGTTGCCTGCAGTCCGCCAGTTGCCCGAGGCTGGCCAGATGCCTGAGAGCCGCCAGTTGCCTGAGGCCAGCCAGATGCCCGCGGTTCGCCAAGTTGCCCGCCGCCCGCCAGATGCCCGAGACCTGCCAGGTGCCCATGGTTTGCCAGTTGCTCATGGTCCACCAGAGGCCCACGGTCTGCCAATTCCCCATGGCCCACCAAATGACCACAGACGGTCAATTCCCTGTGGCCCACCTGTTGCCCCTGGTTCGCCTGTTGCTTGCGGTCTGCCAGTTGCCTGAGGCCGGCCAGATGCCCGCGGTTCGCCAAGTTGCCTGCCGCCCGCCAGATGCCCGAGACCTGCCAGTTGCCCGCAGTTCGCCAGTTGCCCGTGGTCCGCAGCGGTCTGCCAGAGGCCCATGGTCTGCTGGATGCCCACGGTTCACCAGATGCTCGCAGACTGCCAGTTGCCCAAGGCCCACCAATTCCTGGTGGCCCGTCAGTTGCCTCAGTCCACCAGTTACCTGTGGCCCACCTGCCATCCTGCAGCTTTGTAAGTGCCACACGGGATCTGCCCTGATCCCCTAGGTCCCAGGCTTCTTTGCTTCTCTGTGATTCACCTGTTGCGACTTCTTGGATCCCCGTGATTCTCAGACCCGCAGCTTCTCATTTCAACGTACCTGTGTGTAATCACGCCTACTCCAGTGGTTCTCGGGCAAATCTGTGTACCCTCTTGAGGATCTGCTGAAATTCTGCAGTGGAAACTGCCCCTTCCTCCTACTTAGGGAAACTATTTAGGGGGCTCCAAAGATCCAGTTCTCCTTCTGACAGCCTGTGTGTAACCCTAAATCTTTCCCCTGACGGTTGGTATGGTTCTGGGCCCCCCTGCCCAGTGAGTGAGAGAAGCCAGTTTGGGATTCTCCAAAACTGGAGGACAGACAACCCATTTCCTCGCACAGTTGTGGTAAGCAAATGAAGTAAGTGTTGTAGTGTGGCTCCTGAAAATGCTACGAACTGTGTGAGCGTGCCAGAACCAACGCCCTCAAGAACCACAGCGTGGTTCTCTCCACGTCTGGGGAAAACGGTGTCACCAGAATGGCCTTGCCTGGGCTGTTCAGACAGCGGACCTCCCGCTGAGATGAGCTCCTTCAATTTCAGCCTTAGATGCTGTTCCCCGCAGCCCACCCAGGGACACCTTTCTCCTTTAAGAAGAGAAAGATGGGCTAGGGAGAAAAGACTAACTCACCTCCCGAGCTCCAGAGGTGGGGTGGCCCCCCACCTGGCCTGCTGTTTTGCAAATGGCTCTCCCCTGCGGAGGCTGAGCTACGAGGTGGGGGGCAGGGGGACGGCCCGGTCTGCTCCAAGAAGGAGGTCGGCGGCATCTTCCTCTTTCAGGCCCGGGATCTAAGCTATCGAGTTTTGGAGGAGGTTTGACTCCTGCAAACCTCCACTCTTCGAGAAAAGAGAGGACAGCTCTGCCGTGCCGAGGGTAGGCTGCTGGGTGGCTTGGGGGCCAGGGCGATATTCAAGCCCCAGACTCAAATTGGGGATTGCTAAGGGTTCGTGGGTCTGAGAGGAGGCGGCACTCGCCGGGGTGAAGTCCGCCAGCTGCCAGCGATCCGCACCGTAATCCTGCAGTGCTGTACCTGGCACACAGGTCTGCCCTGACCCCCTGGCTTCCTGGCTCTTCTTCGCCCAGATGCAGTTCTCTGCAGCATAGCTCCCTGCGATTTACCACAATTCGCCACGGTTGGTGATGTCATGGGTCTCCGCAGTTCTCGGTGCTGCGGGTTATCTACGGTCTTCGGGCAACTTTGTGCGCAGGCTCAAGTCTTCGCGGGTAAGGCTGCGGCCAAATTGCTCCAGGCCCTGGTCCTGCACCTCCCCCATCTGAAACTCTGCTTTTCCAGAAGAATTGATACTTGACTCTTAGTCGACCCTCCCACCCGCCCCAAGGCTCTTGGTTCCCCGGGAATCACGCGCCTGTGGCGGGGGGGATGGTGGAGTCAGACGGAGGTGCAGCCTTGTCTCCGGCTCCCAGGCAGACTTCAGCCCTCTAGGCGGTTTGGGCAGAGGTGATCGGGTCCTGGGGGCCCCCGTCAGCACTGGGCTATGGGTATCATACTCCTGCAGGCGTAAGTCTGAGCAGTGTCCGGCACTGCAGCCCGACTCACTATCACTGCCTTCACACACACGTCTGGGCCAGCTCCATCCCCGGGGGTGGACCTAGGCTGCTTCCTAGCGCCGAAGGTGCAGGGACTCAAGCCCCGTTACTCTGAGGAGGATCAGTTCTTGTTCCCCAACGCCGAGCGGAGTGCTGGGTCCTGCTTTTCCAGAAGACTCTCCTGCAGCAGTGAGGAGAAAGCCCTGGCTATCTGCAGACTGGTCCTCGTCTTAGCCCTGCCAAATCATAGCTGGGGAACTTGGGTGAACCTCAGCCGAGGTTTTCATAAAAGTGAAGAGTGGGCAGGATTTGGAGGTAAATACAAGAACACAGCACCATAGCACGATCCCTTAGATCTCGATAAATTGTAAGGAGAGGCCTGAACTGGTTCCCTGGGGACCCAGAAAGAGCCCTTCTACAGTGGTGTTGGATGGGGTGCCAGCCCCTCCCCAGGCTGTAGCATGAAAACTGCACAGCCTGCGGGGTCTGTGGGTTCCCTCCCCGAGCCTGGAGTGAGGGTAGTGCTGCTTTTAGCCCAGGAAGTGACTGAAAACGAATTCCCCCAGGGGAGGGGGTCTTTGACCCAGGGGCTGCTCCCAGCTGGGGTTGCTCTGTTACTTTACTAAGGGGAAGAACTCTCCAGCGTGGGAGGTTTCAGGCCCCCAGCCCGGTCAGGCTAGTTTGCAGAAGACTGTGTCCTCCATGGGGGAGGAGTGAGGCTGAAGGCTGCCCATTCCCCACCTCCTGCTCAGCCCCAAGGACTGAGGAAAGGGCTTTAGGGTCGGGGAGTCTCAGAGGAGGCATGGCACCTGCAGGGTTCACCCCAGACCTCCGAAGCCCCTTGGACACTTGCTAGCAACATTTGCCCATTGTGCTAACGCAAAGGGGGCTTTGGGAAGCACCGGTGTGTGCCTGGGCTGCTTGATGGCCTTGAAAATGCGGTAGTTTGAATGCTGTAGCCTCCAAGGCAGTGATTTTGAACCACTTAAGGTCCTGTAAGAGGCCAGGATCCTGGTGCGTGCGCCTTGCTAGTTACCCCTGTGCTGCTGCGCTTCAGCTCGGCGAGCTTCCCCGCACTCTGTGGCCTCCGGGGCCCTTGGTGGTGGGTGATGCGTGGGCACCTGCTGCCCTTGCCAGGGGGCCTCTGTGTACGACACCACGGCTCACTCGGACGGCAGCATTGGGAGCCCCAGGATTGTGGAGCTGGGGCCCTCCTTCACCGCACTCCCTGCGGCGCAGTTCACGGCAGCTCGGTCAGTGACCCCTGGGGCCATGTCTTGCCCCTTGTGGTATTTGCTGAAGAGTCGGGGTGGGAGCCGCTACAGGCCTTTCTCCCAAGTTAGGGAAACTGAGAGACCCAAAGACCCAGTTCCTCTGCAGAGGGTCAACTCAAACTGATTTCTGCGTGGAGCTCCGTCGTACACCAGAGTACCCTCCAGGCGCAGCGATGCCACCTCCCCTGGCCAAATATGGGGGTGCACGTGGCCCTTATCATGGCTGGAGGAGAGAGGGATAACTCCCAGCCTGCAAAGTCCTGAGCCCCTGGGGGTTCCCTGTCAAGACCTGAGTTCAGTGCCCTCCCGGTGGGCAAGGGGTGGGGGGTTGTGGAGAAAATGTGACTACAGTGTGACAGGGAGGAGTGCCTTGTGGCCCGAATCCCAGTTCGGCTCTTCATTAGCCGTTCCTCGGTGCCTTGGTTTCCTTATCCACAAACGGGCTTGATCAAGTACATGGGTGAAGGTTAAACAGGCTATTAAATAGGTACTAAAAGCCTTGAGAACCCACCGCGCACAGTTTTTGGTCTGCCGACTGACAGCCCCAGGCCAGATACCCCCGTGGCTCTGCATCTCCGCCTTGCGCAATCCTTTCGGTGGGAATCGTTTCTAGAGGAAATGGCTGGGCTCAGAATCTTGTGCATTTAAATGTTTGGTCTCTTCTGCCAGAAGGTTTTTCAGAGAAGTCGTGCCTGCTTAGATTGCAGACGCGGTATCAAGTTGATGAGGGAACCTGCGTGTGTTTGTGTGTAGGGGGTGGGCGGAATTTTATGGTGAATCTTCTAACAGTTTAGTAAGAGAACGTAGATCTCAAACAAACAAAGTCCTGCAGAGACATCTTGACGTGGTCCAAATCAAGCGTTTCCCTTTTCGCTTTGTAGCCCTTCTGCGGGATGATGCTGGCCCGGGACCCAGAACCCCACAGGCCATCACTCCTGGCTGCAGGTCTGGAGTGAGGGGTGTTAGAGAGTCAAAAAGCTGCATGTGGCCTCAGCACACGGTTTTGCCGGGAGCAAGTCAATCTTGGCACGGAGTGGAAGGACGATACGGGGTTTTTCACTTTATTTAGGAGGAACATGGGCTCAAGTGTGAATCCTGACCTAGGGGAACGCAGCTCTGCGTCTGTGCTCTGCTCAGGACGAACTGACACCCGGGCGGCTGCCTTTTGGCCTGAGCCCACGTCCACGGTTCAGAGAGGCCCGCCCCATCCTTCGGGGTGAGGCCACCCTGAGCCCCGGAGCCGATGTTAAAGTCCCTCACATCTTCCTTCTGCCTCCCTCTGCCTTTCTTCCGTTGGGTTTGAAATGTAGGCACGGCGCTGCCTTTAACATATGGGAAATGGCACCAACTTCCCAACCCCCATCCCGAGGCCTGCCTCAAGGTTGGGCCCCGCCCCCCCCACCGGGAGCGCCTCCGAAAGGCTGCAGTGTGAGTTGCTTCCTGTCTTCTGCTCCAAAGCATTTTTGAGTGGGAGGGGCACAACAGGCCCCGCCTTTTGGGCTGCCCTCCTGGACCCCCCAATCCTCCTCTTAATTCACAGAACGTGCAAGGACCCTGGGGAGGCGCAGAGTGAACAGCGGCTGCCTCTGATCTCCAAGGTCCCCCCAGCTGTGGGTTGGGGTCTCCCTTCCCCAGTGCCGGGACAGCCTCTGATGGGGTATACGACCCCAGACCTGGGACCCCTCTTTCTCCAGTCCCACATTGCTCACCGGGTGGGACGTGCAACGTACATGGCGGCAGCATCTCTGCCAGGCTCCCAGGCACCTGTTCCATCTTCTGCCTCATTCACTGGGGATGTTCGTTTTGAGCCTCTGCTCTCTCTGGCGAGCTGGACTACGGGAACTCAGCTAGGATGTTTTTTTTTTTTTTTTTTTTTTTAGCTAGGATGTTTTAATGGGAGACTGCAGTGACTAGCATGCTGGGAACAGAGGGGCTTCTCTTAGGACTTAGAGCCTTCCTCCTGGCCCCCTCGTTGGTCCACATTTCTTCTGCCATGGTCGCTCCTGGGTGGGATTGGTCAGCACATCCTTTAGACAAGGTCCTGAGATGGGGCAGGGTGGAGCCTTCTGGTTCCAAGTGGAAATGCTCTTCCCCTGCGGAAACCTCGCCCAGGGAGGGGACTTTGAGGGGGCTTGCCGGTGAGCACCCAGTCACCTGGACCACCTGCCCACCCTCCCCATCTTCCTATCCCCACCTTCAGGCCCCCATCTCATCCCAGCTTCCTCTCCAGCCTGGTGGGAGATGGCAGCTTACACACGCCCGCAGCCGCTTCCTGCTCCCCGCCCTCTGCCCCAAGTCGAGATGCACTCAGGCTTCTCCAAATTAGGGCCTTGATTTGGTCTGTGGAAATCAGTCCTAAATCCGGGCCTGGGTCTGCACTGGCTGTTCAGGGAGTGTGTGAGGGTCCCGTGCGAACCCCCAAAGCAGGGGGCCGGGGGTATACACTGAAACCTTTCAGGGACAGTTCAGGCCGGGCAGCCAGACAGTTTTGCTTGGATCTCTGGGGTGGCCACGTGGCCATACGTTCAACGTTCTGAGATGTCTGTGCCCCGAGCCAGCCAGAAAGTGACTTACAGCCGAAAGCAGAATTTGAAGGGCTTCTGCTGTGTGGGGAGGCCCCTCAGAGTAAACAGTGAGAATTTCTGGGAAATGTACATAAGGCCAGACTGTCGGGAAAGGACATGGGCCCAGGATTCCTGATACTCAGAGCTGGGAGAGAGGTGCCAGCTTTTCAGGGGCAGCCCAGCCCCAGTGGCTCTCTGTTTTAGGTAAATGACAGTCTGCCACTAGTTGGCTCTTCCTTCTAGGGAGGGTGGGGCTCACTCACTTGCTCTCAGGGCCTGGGCTGAGCACGCTGTCCACCTGAGATGGGAGCAGAGACAGCCAGAGCTGAGCCCGGCACACAGTAGGGGTGCAGCCCAGCTCCCGGAACTCCCAGAGGCAGGGAGCTTGCCCATCACTTGCCGTTTTATCCCCGGCACTTGAAACTGCTGGTCCTAGGCACCCAGTTAGTGTTTCTTGAACTGAATGAATGAACGCATTAACAAAGTTATCTGGAATTCATCTTTCAAGGTTGACAAAGCTCGGGCTAAAGACGCAGACCCTCAGCGGTGTATTTGGGGGGCAGCCAGTTCTGAGTGTGCCTGGCCTGGCTCCCCTGCACGTGTGCCCCTACCCGGTGACTGGTTCAGAGAGAGACGCCACCACCCCAGCCCTGGACGTTGACCCTCGGGGTCCCTCCGAATAAAGCAGGAGGCTTTTTATTTTTAATAGTCTGTCAGTCTGTCTCAATCTGTGTTCAGGGCAGACCCGTGGTGTGAGTCCTGATTTCCGTATTTTTGCACTGGAAACCGGAGCTCCGTGGGGTGAGTGGGCAGGACCCTCCTCAAAGGGCCTGGGCCTCCCAGAGTCTTCCTGAAGCCCTCCACCCCCACCAGTTCACAAAGGCAACGCTGTCTCTAGGTTGGAGCAGGCTTTGAAAGGTGGCCGTTGTTTGCTTTTCTTTATCATCAAATGTGCAAGGGCAGCTCTGTTTACCTAAAGGCAGGCGCCTTTAAGCTCATCCTTTCCGCAAACACCTAAAGGGTATGTTGAACATTTGAGCCACTGTCTCGGAGGGCGAAGCGTTTGCAGAGCGTAAGCCCAAGCAAGTGGGTAGATGGGGGCGAAGTGCGGAGACCCGCGGTGACCTGCGGTGTTCAGAGATGACCCTCGGTGACCCGCAGTCACCCCCGGCAACCCTGGTGGTGAAGTTGCCCTTCAAGGAGTGGTGGGGGGAGCTTTTCAGGGGCTGAGGCTGCAAGATGCGCCTGCATTCTGGCTCTAGGAAGGGCACGCAGCAGGGGCTGGCATGCAGGGCACCTGGCCACCCTTGGAATCTTTGCCACTGTCCCTATCCTGGGAGTCCCAGAATGGAGAGACTCACAGCTCTCATCTGCCAGGCCCAGGGCTGCTCCCCCTGAACCAGGAGACTGTGGCAAAGGTTTCATGCCCTGTGTCCCTGCGGAAAAGGTGACCTTGTTAAATCAACTCTCTCTGTGGGCAGCAGGGCTGCCTGCGTGGGCAGGGGGAGGATGCCACCTTGCTTGGTTTACTGAGCCTCTACTGGGTACTCGGGCACGGTTCTGAGGGCTTCACATGTATGGCCTCATTTCGACTTCTCAAGAACCCTCGGGGGGCAGGTACGGTTATTATCCCCATTTTATAGATGCAAAACCCGAGACACACAGAGGCAAAAGAGACTCGCTCAAAGTCAAGCTGCTAGTAGGTTGGTGGTATCGGAATTTGAACGAGCCTGTCTGATGTCAGAGTCTGTGTTTTCACCCACCTCTCCTCGCTGCCTCCTCGCAAAATGTTTGGTGCTGGCCGCAGAGGGCTTGTGTCCTACCACGGACAGGAGAACAGCAGGGAAGTGGGGGGAGGCAGGCCAAGTGTTCTGGGAATATTTTTATCTGGAAGATCTATTTCCCTACTGAGCTTGCAGGCTGCATCTCACATCCCGGTCTTTGGGACGGGGGTCCTGCTGAGGAAGAGAGCTGGCTCTTGTTGGTGGTGGGGATGGAGGATACTGGTCCAGGTGGCTGCACTAGGGTGGCCAGCCTGGTCCACAGAGAACCCACGGGGCTCAGCAAAGAGGCTGAGAGTGGGGACGCATGTTTCTCTTTACTCCCTGGCTGACTGTGCAGAGCCCATCCCCCAAACTTCAGCTTACAGCAGCCAAGCTCTCAGGACTCATGGAGACAACAGCATTCAGGGGTGTCCCACCCACATAGGAAGGGCATCTCCATGTCCGTGTCAGGGCAACAGGGCACACGTGGCACAGACCTTGGCTCACTTCTAGCACGTATGTTGGATTTAACTTTGTAAATTACAAAATAAATGTATGCTTCATAGAAAGCAGCATAGAAAACAAGAAGGTCTCTCCCCATCCCCAGCCCTGGTGTCAGACAGACTGGGGACACGTGGTGACTACAGCACACATTTTTTTCTGCCCACTTAATCTTCCCTCCCGAAGGAGGCATTTACCCTCATTCTACAGATTGTGCACTGAGGTTCAGGGAGGGTAAACAACTAACTCAAGGCACGTGGGTAGCGAGTGGACTTGCACCTGAGGTCTGAGCTCAGGGCCCCAAACCCTCACCCACCGGCGAGACTGCTGGTCTACCCGAGAGCTGGGAAACAACGCTAGCAATCGGCATCGTGATTATGGGGTCTTAGCCCCTCACTTCGGGTGGCACTGCATAAAGTGGCCCCTACCTGCATGCCACACTCTGCCCTCGGTTTGTTTCTTGTCTCCTTTCAACCCTAGGAGAGCCCCAGGTTGCAGGTTATTATCACCCCCTTTCATGGTGAAGAACCTCGCCTGTCCCTCCCCGCTCCTGCCCCACGTTCCTCCCAAGCCTCTCATTGGCAGATGAGATTCAGAGCTGTGCTCTCAGGCAGGAGTCTTGTGAGTGTGGTTACTTCTGGCTTTTTGGTGAAGGGGCGGGGGAGTTCCTCTGTTTCTGGGTGACCTCTCTTGGGCACCGACTATGACGTGGACGTCGGCAAACCTAGGGTCAGCCAAGGAGGACGGTGTGCGCCCTGGAAGTCAACCTCTGAGGGCACACGGGCTCCAACTGCAGAGTCCCCCAGGCACCCTTGATTCCACCAGTGGGCTAGTGGCTTCTGGGTGAGCGCCGAGACTCAGGTACCACCAGGCTTGGCCCAGGGAAGCCAACCGTGGGCTTTGGAAGGATCCAGACCTTGAGTGTTTAAACTGAAAGCGAGCCTGCAAATGGTCCCCTTGCCCTGGCCCTTAAGGAGACAGGTCTCTGTGACCGTCTTTGCTGAAATCCAGCACAGATGTCTTCTCTTGGAGCCTCTTGGGTGGGGTGGCAGTTTTTCAACTGTTAGCAATCTTTTAGTTAAAAAAAAAAAAAAAAGCAAACTTTCCAGTCCTGTTCTACCTGGAATACATTTTCTCCTGGGGGGGGCCTCCCCCGGCCTCTGCAGTTCTGTCAACACAGTGAAGCCAGCCCCCTCCCTAGCCTCAGGCAGTTGAATGAAGCAGTTCTTTGCTCCACCAAAGGAAATATTTCCATGGAGTTGGGCCAGGAAAACCCCTTGCTTGAATCCGGGCTGGCCCACGCCCAAAGCCACGGGGGCTGCATGTGGGCCGGGTGGGGCAAGGTGGCCACCTTCTCCTGGGGTCAGGGTGTGACTCCTAAAATCCACCTCACGGTGGTGGGCTGCTTCGCCAAGACCCTGCTCTCGGCCTGCCTCGTTCCCCCAGTAAGTGGGTTTCCTGAGGCCCCTCCCGTATGAAGGCAACCATTGAAGTTCATTTTCTTTTGCTGCTAACAGCTTGGAATTTCTTCACCTCTGCGGCAGGTTCAAGGGAGCCCTTCCAGAAGTCGGGTGAGGCTGTAGGGCTGCCCCTGGACACCCCCACGCCCACCCCATGCTCCAATGCCTCCATCTGAGGACGGTGCCTCCAACTACTCAGGACGGGGTGGGGGGGTCCCGAGTCTCTTGATTTTTATTTACTTATTAGAAAAATACTTCCTATTTGCAGTCCATCAGAAAGAGGCAGAAATGGTCAGTCTTCTTGGGTTGTTGCATAAAAAAAAATACACATAATAAAAGCAATACGTGTCAGTAGAGAAATCCACAAAAGTAGAAACAAGAGCAGATCATTCAGAATTTATTCACCCAGAACAACTAATGGTTTGGGGTGGGTGGTATTTGGGGGTATTACCTTTCAGCTCTTTTTCATTGGCTCTAGTCATGAAAAAGATCCCTAAAGAGCGATGCCCACCCTCCCTCCCACATACCACACACCCCAGAGTCCAACACGTAATGCTCTGCCTAGAAGGCCAGCAGTCTACTGGGAAGTCAGCTTTATCCGTGGCCTTTTATGAAAGGCGCTGAATTTTATTTGTCTTTTAGTATCTACAGTTTGGCAAACTCTTCTATGCAAAGGTTGGGGCTGAACCCGGAACTTAGCTTTCCTGGGTAGAAAATCCACAAGTGCCCAGGCGGCCGTGGTGCTCCCACTTACCAACCCCAGGATCACGACGCACGGCAGGGACCACCAAGCATCCAACCGGCAGGAAATGTGGGTAGGAACTGTGTTTGGATAAGTGACCAGAAAGAAAAAAGGGAGCCCCTCCTACAAGTCCTTAAATGCCAAACTCGAAAGTGTAGACTTGGTTTTGAAGGCAAAATCAAGTTCCTGAAAATTGGCTAGCATGGGAGCCACAGACTAGCGTGCATTCTAGAAGAGGTATTGTCAATTCCAGGATCCCAGAAGACAGGACTGTATTTGATCATTTCCTCCAAATCCTTGGGGGCTTGATGCCCTATAGAAGGCACAGAGGTGGTGCCCGGCAACTCCAGGCTCCCTCACTCCAAAGCAGCTTCATAGGAAGACCCTCTGTGTGCCCTTCTGCTTCTCTGACTTGGGATGAGGTCTAAGGGTGCTGGGGGTGGTTCAGGGACGTGTGATCTTGGGTGGTTTGAACTGACAGAGGCTGGTACTGGAACTAGGGATCAGAAAGGCAGGAGCGTTAGCCATCACTGTAGCCACCCTCGGGATGTGTGGAAGAGGGCCTGGAGGAGAGACCTCTGGGCTACACGAGCATTTTACCTGGAAGGCTGGGAAGGCCTGCTTAGAGGGGCAGGCACTCAGGGGTCGCTGTTCAGTAAGAGCCTGAGTATTGTTTTTGAGAAGAGACTACATTTACCGATGCCTGGAAGATGGCTACAGGAGGAGCTTGTCTTCATTTCCTGGCTGAAGCTTAGGACGTTTGTATACTTGCCCACAAGTATGTACATGTGGATAGGAGACTGCTCACACGGCTTTTGAGGGTTCCCAAGTATGAATTAAAAAAAAGAAGAAAAATGTATGCTTTGAATTAGATCTACGTGAAAAAAAAAAAAAAAAAAAGAGGCAGCAGGCTAAGCCCTGCGCCTGGGACACTGGCTCTCCTCCAGGGTTCTTCAGGAGAGTTGGGTTTCAGCATGTACAGAAAGAAAGTGAGCCGTTTCTCAAACCTGGATTTCCTTGTCTGTTTTGCCCTATAGATATGAATCTGAGTCCCTCAAATGTCCTTTTCGAGCAAGTAAAGCATTCAAGACGTTGTTCACATTGAGAAACAGTTCGGGTCCAAATATTACCATAGATTCAGCTCTTTCAAGTTATTTCTTTTTTTTGCTTTGGACCAACAAATATTTGAAAAGTTAGGTTCTGAGCTCCAGAAAAGCCAACGAAAACATTTAAACATATGGATTTTGTGTGTGTGTTTGTGTATGGTTGAACCATGCTCAGTAGAGATCAGTTTACAGCAGTCTGTCTTTCTCTCTTTGCCTTCTCCCCCCCCCATCTTTTTCTTTCTTTCTTTCTTTTAGGAAGCCAGAAGGATAAACATGTTGCCATGGAGTTCTGTTTAAAATAAAATACAATGGAAAGAAAAGCAGCATGATGAAGTAACCACATGGACGGCAGGACGCACCTGATACTAATTACTGTCACGCAGAATGTTCTGGAAGACATTTGACTCGCCTGATGTATACATTCAACTCAAGCAAAGCAGGACTGGAGGGCTCCTTGGGGACCATCTTGTCCAACTCTTTCCTTTTTCCAGATGAGGAAATAGGGGCCCGTAGTGAAGGGCCTGGACAGCAGCCTCCCAGTTAGGAGGGAGGAGAGCTGGGAATAAAACCCGCGGTGCTTTCGTCAGAAATATAGAATTTCCAGGGTCTTTTACCTTGGCCTGTCAGTGAGACCTTGAAAAAGAGGAGTGGGATTTACTGTTAAATGCTGAGCAGCAGCCGGAGGAGTCAGGGAGTCCGGAAAAAAAAAAAAGCAGAGAGGCGGCCTTTGCGCTGGGAGGCCCACCTCTCCTCCCGGGGGCCAGGCCTTGAGGGCAGAGATGCGCATTGGCCATCTGTAGTTTCTCCTTCCAGGGCCTCTCAGAGGCACCCCAAACAGCCGGGGGCTCCTCCCAGAGCATCACTCATGTCCTTTTGGGGCGGCAGAGATGACGCCAGGAGGCCCTGTCGCTAGGACAGCCTCCAGCGACCCCAAGTTCGTGACTACTGAGCCTCTCCGGTGGCCGCCTCGGCTCTCACGCAGGCCTCCCACGCGCGGAGGGTGAGCTGGCGCCCCCATGACAATGCGCACCCCTCGCCTCTGCCCCCGAGAGGCTAGCAACCGGGCCTGCGGGTGTCTGATTGGCCGCGCCGGCTTGACGACAGGGGCTCCTGGCCGCTGATTGGTCCCCGCTGGCTCCGGCTGTTTCCTAGCTATTAATACCGTGGCTAATAAACGCTCTCCTGTTGACTAGGATGCTCGGAGCCATGATTTTTTGAAGCTTTCTTGACGTCCGCGGTTGGTGCGGGCCTCTCTGTTTCGCAAGTCCCGCTGCTGCGGCTCTCGTCTCTGGGGCGCCGTGCGTGCTCCGCAGGCTGTAAATGGGGTTCTCTCCCCCCTTTACGTTATCTGACACTTTAAGGTAGCTCCCCGCCATGGCCTCCAAAGGCCACTTTATCTTCATCTCCCCAATAGCCCGCCTGCGCATCTATAAATGAGCCCTCCCACCAAGGCTCGGTGTCTCGTGCAACCTGGTGGCCCATTTTCACCTCCCTGTCGCTAGCCGTGGGCTTACAAGTAGATCTGTCCCTTCTTTTCAGCCCTGGAACCTCCCAACTGGGCTATAGTTACCTACAGGATCGCCGGGCATGGGGGGCTCGCTCTGAAGCCGCTGCTTTGAAGCCCCTCAGAAGTGCGGGGGAGCTGTTCTAACTTGATACCCCCGCGGGGCCCCTCTGCCTTTCCCCTTTGGGACTCATCACTCATCCTCACCCCTCTTCTGTCACCAGGCGCTTCATCCTTGCCCTCCCGGCTGCCACCCACCTGTCGCCCTAAGATAGATCCTTAGTCCCTTTCAGCAGCATTTTGACCTTTGCGAGAGGACATTTGATTGACGGTTCTGCCCGCTTTGCCACTCAGTGCCCGGCAGAGCTGCCGAAGGCGCCACCTGTTAAGGATTAAATCTCATGTGCCAAGTCCCGGAGCACGAGGCCGTGCAGCTATGTTCTGCCGCAACATGTGTCGCTGCCTGTTTCCCCCGGGGGCGGTGTGTGTGTGGGGGGCTTTTCAAAGTGTATGTGTGCGGACGTCATCTCACATTTGGGGGGTACTCTGTGCATCTCCTTGTGGGACACAGTCCTCCTCCAAAAGTACTTTCCCTATAGGGACACGGCTCGTGTCTAGATTATTACAACCCTGGTTAGGGGGTACCCCCTTGTTAACGTGGAGGAAGCGGACCCCCTGGCAGAGGAGGGGGCATTGCAAGGTTCAGGGCACGCAGGTTGTAAGCGGCAGAGCTGGGGACTCAAAAGCCAGTTTTTCTGACTCGGAGACGCAATATCGACTCTCCCAGTCGGAAATGGACGAGTGGGCTAAGAGGGGGGTGACAGACGCTGACTTACATTTGGGTACCGCTCATCTTGCCCGGGGCATTTTATTTCCCAGGACAAGAAGCAGAAAGCATCGTTTTCTTTTCCTAAGCCGCAACCTCTGGTGGAGGTTCCGAAATAGCCAGGTGTGTGATCTGCTGCCTGCGGTGCCCCAGCTTTACCCTCGGCCCGCCTGAGGATAACCACCCCTTGTCCAGTTCTCCCGGCAAATTGTGCACAGAAATCTGCCCGCCTGGCGCGCGGGGCTCATGTAAGAAAAAGCACCAGCGAGCTCAGGGTGTTGGTCATGGCGGCGAGGGGCACTGCGGCAGAATTTTTTCCTCCCTTCTTTGCTGCAATCTGGGTGCGGCTAGAGCAATTTGTCATAGAATCTGGGGGGCTCATTTTTCCGGCCAATCGCTTTTGGAGAAATGAGCGCATTGCAGCAGAATGCGCTGACGTCAGAGACCACCCCTTCTGCGCCTCGATATAAACCCCACCCAGCCAGCCCCTAGCGCAGACGGCGGAGAGCTGGGATGGAGCGCGCCGTGGCCCGCTGGCCTTGGCCGCAGCTCCTCGGGAGAGCCGGGGCGCCCGCGCGAGAACCTCCCTACTTGGTGAGTGGTTGGCCATCCTTTGCCCGAAAGGATGTGCAAAAGGAAGACGACACCCCCTTCTGGGCTGGGCTCCGTCCTCCTGGACATGCCGCAAGATAGATGCCGGGACCTTCTCCTGAAGGCGGCCACTTCGCCTTGTCCCCGAGCATCGGCAATGAAATTCTGTCAGGAAGGAAAATCTCGAGGCACATTTTCCTGGGGGGGTGGTGGTGGTGGTGGAAATCACAGGGCCACTTTCCAGTGCAGCCCTTGAGGGAAGGCCGGGTGGTAGGAGCTTCAATGAGGACGCGTGGGAGGAATCTAATCAAAGCCCTGTCAGAGGCCAGTGTGCCTCAGTCCCTGGGGTCCAAAACCCAGATTTTCTGTGTTTGAAGCCACCTTTAGAATCACGAGTGGTGGGAGATATGGCGGCGGATGTATTCTGCATGCCGTAGATTTAGGGGGGAGAGCACCCGAAAACAAGAGTCTCCTGGGCAATGTTTTCCTGCTAGTTTTTGGCCCGGTTCTTGGTGGCCGTAGGCGTGAGGAGTAGAGGTACTTACCCGCTAGGGATTCTGAATCCAAGTGCACAGGTTAGTGCAAAGCCTACTCCAGTCAAAATTTAGACAGTAAAATTGCTACCTGGTATCATCTGTTTATTTAAATAGTGGAGATGTGGCGCTCAAGTGCAAACCTACCAGAAACCCCCCTAGGATGAGTTCGGTAGAGAAGGGCGGCTGGGGGGAGGGTCAAGTAATAGGGGGCGAAGGCAGAATAGAAGCAGGGGGTGGGCTGGGGTGGAGATAAGGCTGTGTCCTTGGGTCTGGGAGAGGCTAATTAAGAGGGAAGAGAGAAATACAGAAAAGGGGGCGTGTTGGGGGGGTCTGGGTACTGGGAGCTGATAATTGGGGGTCGGGGGTCTTTTCAGTGTTGCGTGGTGGTCGCTGGAAGATTCTGACATGTTGTGGGCTTTTGACTTTTGATAAAGTCGCCTTTTGCCATTTCCTTTGTCCCTGTCAAGCTCCCCCCCCCCCCACGTCGCCCCCTCCCCACTGTGGGCCGGCGGGCTTGGGGAGGGGAGAGTGAGAGGGTTGCTACGTGGCAGGTTTCTGGAAGGTTTTCTTGCTGGCCGCCAGAGGGCGCTGGTGGCACTGCGGAATTTTGGGGGGCGGGGTGGGGAGGGGAGGTGGCCTTTGTTCTCCTGCTGGAGGGGGTCGGGCGCGGGATTTACTGGAGAATTCTGAATTCATTTACCTAAGGGGGAAATGTTTTAAGACCCCCGGGTTCACTGGGGAGCAGTTGCAGGTTTCGCGCTGGGCAGAGATGCCGGGATCGGCACTGGTTGCATGACCTAGGGTGTCGTGGAAGAGCGTGGACGCAGATTAGTTTGTTTTCGGTCGGTTTTGGTTTTGAGGGTCTTAGGAAGATGTGGCTCATTTGAGTAGGATGTAGAGGCTCTAAGATGGTTCGTTAGGCGCTATCGTGCGGGGGTCTTGAAATTCTTACTGTGACGTGGAAGGGAGGTGAGATTTGGGGTGGGGGGCTCTATGGTGGTCTGGATAATTTTAGGCGGTTTTGGTCGCCTTTATATTATTTTCTAGTGGTACCATATTTTGTAGCATGCGTCCAGAGACCATAAGTGAGTGAAAATAGTCTATTGAGAACTGGGGCTTTATAATTTTAATTAATTGATGTTTAATTGCATTTTCTGGAGGTTGGAGCCAAGATTTCTGTGTTTTTACCTATTAAAAGTGGAATCTTGTCCTGGAAAGACCCTTATGGCGACTGTCTCCTTGAAATCCTCATATCTCTCTGGTGCAAGATGACAGTTGGGGGGCGCAGAAGGACCCCAGGACGTGTATGGGGGCGTGCTGCCTGATGTCCACAGGTGGATTCTGGCTGGTGATGGCAGGCGTGGCGTTTAGGGGACACAGCGGCCCTGCGCGATGAGCTGGGGTGGCCCCTGTCCCCCCTTCCTAGCCTGAGACCTGTTGGGCCCCCCATCTTATGCCATATATGCCCCTGGCAGCTGCGGGCCAGGCGCGGGTGGCGGCGCAGAAGTTGTCTCCCGCGCGCACGCCGCAGGTGTCTGTGCTCTTGGGCTCTGGGTGCTGGCCGCGCGCCCCCTAGCGGTCTGTGTCTGAAAGCGGTTCTCGGCCCGCTAAACCGGGCTTCAGGTTGCGCATGCGCACACAGCGAACACTTGTGCCCTGTCAATCAAATTTTCCTTACCCCCTCCCATTTCTCTCCCTCCTCCCCTTTGCTCTTCTCTTCCTCCTCCCCCTCCCTTTTCTCCTCTTCCCCCACCTCCCCTCCCATTTTCGTCCTCCCTCCTTTCTCGTCCCCTCCCTCTCTCCCCTTCCCTCCTCCCTCCTCACCCCTTCCACCTCTCCCTCTTCCCCCCCTCCTCCCTCCTCTTTCTCACTACCCCCTGCCTCCCTCTGACTGCCCCCTCCCTCCCTCTGCTGTTCCTGTGCTGGCCATTAGAGGTCATCAAGATGGTTTCTAACCCCACCCCCTCCCTGCCATAGGGTCTCTGTTCAAGGATGACATCATCCGCTTGCCTCCCTGTCTTCAAGGACCACCTCTGGATGCCAAGCTGATGCCAAGGTGCTTGCTGCTCACCTCCAGCTCATGGTACTTCAACCCCTCCTTGTGGCAATTTACACACAACATGGTGGGCAGAATCCCTCACCCCTGCCACCCTCCTTGCACCACCCCCAGACCCATTAGCAGTTAAAAGGCAATTAAAAATTTTAACGAATTAGTTTTAGTTGTAATTAATTCATTTAAAGTTTAATTAATACTGAGACTTGGGCTTGTAAGTGGGTCCTCTAACCTTTGATCTATTGCAGAGGATGCTGGGAGCATGGATTCCTGGATGCCACCAGCATACAAAGCAGCCACTGGCAGTGACCCCCAGGACCAGGACGACGAAGGATGAAGAGGACCAGAACTGACCAGCTGTCCCTCTTGGCTAACGGCTTAGACCAATGCCCTAGTGAGGGGGCATTGGTCATTAACGCCGGACCTTTGCTATGCTTCTGCCTTGATGCTATGACTGCTTTTCTATGTGTCTCTGCTTGTGTTAACATGTCAGCGACCTGGAGGGTTTCCAACCCCAGGGAGGTGTCAGTCTTTCTCAGTCCACCCCGTTGTTACCCCCGTGATGTTCGAATGGAAGAGTCCCTGTGGGCACTTCTCAGGAGGGGGACCTGGGCCAAGGGCTTGACCAGCATCTCACTGGCCATTCCAAGGCCCAGGGTGGGCTTCTGGAATGAGCGCGTGTCCCAACGCCATGCTACTGAACCGCCAAGGACATCCCCACCACCTTTGAGATCACCCTGTCCTTTCGGGGGAACGGGGTTGAGAAGAGCAACCTCCCAGGGTGTTGTGAGTATTGAATGAGTCCAAGCAGCCTCGCGTAGGGCCAGGCATAGAGGAGGCAGTCAACAGATGTTTGTTGAAACAGTTTGGCCGGTCCATCCCTACCCCTCTCACCTGTCTTACACCTCTTATTTATTCTCCCACAGCGCTCCGGACAGCCCTAGTCCACGGGGCTCTCCCTGCACCAGGTAGGGGCTGCACCCAGATGGGTGCTGGGCTGACTTGAGTAAGCACATGCATGGTGCACGTGGTCATTTCCAGAGCACTTTCGATGTTCTGTGCCTATGTTATTTCTATGTCCGATGTCCATGTGAGTGAGGTCGCCTCATTTACAGGTGAGGATGAATTTGGCATCGATTTGAGTAATTCTAAAAGATGGAGAGCGAGAAGACGTATTTGAACAGAGTGCCCCTCCCTAGGGGACGGGACTGATTCACGTTTACAGTGAGGTCGCTGAGGCTGGAGGAGCGTCGTTGCTGGCAAGAGAAGGGGTCAGAGTTGGACCCTGGGTGCCATTTGTGGCTGCCCCTTACCCCCTGCCCCAGAGTTACACTAAGAGCCCTTTGATTTCCAATCAAATGTTTGACAATGGGGCAGCCTGTTTGAAATCCCAGCTGCCCAGGGTGGTCTTGGGGGTCTTGGGTGGCCCCAATGCTGGTACCATGTGCTGGCCTCACCTCTCAATAATGGTGTGACCTTAAATACGTTGCTTAACTTCTCCAAGTCTCAGTTCTTTTCATGGCCTAAATGGGGATTAGGGAAGAAAAAAAAAAAAAGGCAACACAAAAAAACACCCGCGTTTATCTACCCCACAGGGCGCTTTTGAAGGCCAAATGATGTAACCACTATGAAAGTGCTTTGTAAATTGCTGTGGAAATTGCGAGATACTTAACACCAGGAAGCTGTCCCTGATTATCGCATGCCCAGCCCTGTCCCCCCTCAGTTAATAACAGCTAGCACCCACTAGGTTCTGTGCTTGCGCTCAGTAAATAAATTCCAGAAGAAATAAAAACAGAATTAATTCAACAAACATTTTCTGGACCGCCTACGATATGCCCCGCACACCAGGCCTGGTATGTGATACAAAGATGATGAAAACAGTCTCTTGGAAGCTAATTGGGGTCCTCGTTTGACCGGCACTTTCTTTCGTCCCCTTTTAAGCCAACCAGTTTTGTCCGGACGAGACAAAAACAACTTGGGCTGCTTTAGAGAAACCCGGCTTGGTGTAGACAATAGCTCCCGGGCTTCTGAAAGGGGCTGATTGGATTATGTGGCAAATGAAGGTGGAAGGATGACTTGGAAGGTGACAAATGAAGTGGGCGGAGATCTGCTGTGAGTTAATCCAGGCTATTAGGAGGGACCTTTTGTCTTCCAGAGGCTGGCAGGAGCTTTTACCACTGGGTTTTACATCCTTAATGTAAAGGACGCATAATTTATGGTCAGTGAAAACCCAGGCCCCAGTGAGATTTGAGTGGGCTGTAAAATCGAGCCTAGTGAGTAATTACAGGGAGCATTTATGTCTCCCTTTGCAGTTGGCAAAGACCTTTTTGCAATCATCAATTCATTTGAACCTCACAACTCCCTGTCCGGACCCGGGGCTGGCCTGAGCCTCCTAGGGGAAGAGGCCGTCAAGTGGCCTTCAGATTGGGGCGTCTGAGGCATCTGACACGGTCAGGGGAGAGGCGTCCCCTGCCCTGGCCTCTCCTGTCTCAGACCTGGCCTTCCGGCCAGCAGCGATTCCCTCCGAATTCCTAACTTGGCTCGGTCGGCAGCTCTGAGCCTCCGGGCCCCTCCTGCTCTGCTTTCTAGCCACTCTCTCTTTCCTTTCGCAGCTAAGCTTCTCGAAAGGCCTGTCTACACTTGCTGTCTTCCTTCCTCACCTCCAGTTTCCTCTCCAACCCACTGCTTCCTGACCTCTTCTACTCCGCTCATCGGCTGTCACTAAGGTAATGACTTTCCTGGAGGTTAACCCTGGACACCCTCATGGGCACATGACGCGCAGACACGCATCCAGTGTTTCACATTTTCCAGCTCCAGTCACTTCTATGGACAGACACGCCCCTGTAGACCTCACAGAGTCACCTGCTCCTGGCTTTCCTCCTCCTTAGTTTCTGCTAGGAACTGGAGTATCCAGACCTCTCACCTTCCGGAATCTGCCTCTTAGCATCTCACCCTGGGTTGGAGTCTAAACCACCTAGAGCTGAGGCCTTGGGGTAGGTCAGTTTTTCCAAGCCACCTTTTTCTCAGTTGCAGTATAGGGTGTCTTTACCTGGCAGGTCAGGTGGGCGGTCTTGCAGGTAAGATTTTAAGTCCCACTCTTTGAGGGACTTGAAATAAATTCAATAAAGTGTTCATGAGAAAATACAATTGAGGTCATCGTCAGATTTTCTTGTAGGTTAAGTTCCCACAGGGAGGACCAAAGGGAGAAGAAAGAGGTGGGGGGAGGGGGCAGTGGGAGAGAAAGAAGCAAAGAATAGAAAAGGGCACCAAAGACAAAAAAAGTAGGAAAGGGAGACTTAGAAAATATGAAAACCCACCAAAACAAACAAACAAACAAACAAAAAACCACATCCAGAGGAAGGAGTTTCTTCTTGGGTTAGGCAAAAAGAAAGTAAACAGGAAAAAGGTTTAAAATTCATTATCCCAGTGACAAATCCCAGGAAGCTTTCAAATCAAATTGCCCCATTTTGGGTTTTTAACTCCTTCTATCAGGTTTAACCTCTTTACCTCCTCCATCCTGGTTAAACGCCCCCTCGGCTGGTGATTAAATCCCGAAGCTACACGGAGTCTTTCAATGAATGAATGGCCCACAGAAAGAGACCCCCCCTCCCCCCAGCTGTGTTTTTCAGTTTTATTCCACTTTCCGCCCTTTTCCGTTAATGAACACAGGGCTAATCTCGGGCCTCGTCGAGGAAGAGGCTGCAGACGTTAATGAGGTAGCTGCTGGATTCCAGTATTCGCCCCTTAAGGAGGCGGCTTTGTCTGGGAAGGAAAAACACGCTGATTATCATAATAAGTGCTGCAGGGCCGCGGCCGCGGGGCACGGGCTCCGTGGGTCTGAAGCCACACTTCTAATTTTGGTGCTGGAGCCCAGGATTCATTTTGCTTCCCATTTAAGTCTCTGCCTCTGTCCCAGCTTGCGATCCCTTGAGCGGGGTGGAAAGTTGCGGGCAGCTTTGGGCCACAGATAGGGCTGCTTTGCAGAAAGTTCCTTTGTTCGACCCTACATGCAGACCAGCAATGGGCCAGGGCGTTTCAGGCCTCTGGGATCCGTTTTCCCAAAAGCAGAGAGATGGGGGTGCACGTTTCCAACTCTGCCTCACACCAGACTTGTTTTTAGGACTCACTGGTGTTGAGCCTTTAAGGTCCTCAAATGCTAGAAAAGCCAAGGCTTAGGCATAGTCCCCGTAGAATGATCGCAGGGTCAGTGCCCGTGGAACGCTCCTTCCAGGTCAGGAAACGGATGGGTATTGGTACCCCAGTCCCCCCACCAAGGGAAGGGCATGGTTGGGGCTCACATTTGGCCCCCACATAGGATGAGAGGGATGAGAGGACCAGCGATTTGTCAGGACCACTCAGATCCAGCACCAGAACCTGTAGTCACTCCTTTTATCCCCTAAATGTCCCCCTCCCATATGTCCTGCACGCCCCCCCGCCCCCCCCCCCCAAATTCTCCCTTTCTGTCCTGATCCTTAGACTCCCAGGAGCCCATGAATGTCTTTATTTTTAATTGTTATTACCTTTTTTTTTGGCCGCACCCTGCGGCATGTGACATCCTAGCTCCCCGACCGGGGATCGAACCCGCGCCCCCTGCATTGGAAGCGCGGAGTCTTAACCACTGGACCACCAGGGAAGTCTCCCAGTAATCTTTTTAGAGCAAGTGTGCCTGAGTTGGAAACTTGCCCTTATGAATCCTGAGTTTTGGATGTTTCTCACCCCAAGACAGATCAATCAAGATGAGATCACTCCAATTAAACTTCAGGCTCTACCCAGACCTTCAGCCAAATGGCGGGGGGCGGGGGGGGGACAACTAAGGGAAAAGTGAGGTGTTTGGTGCAAGAAAACTTTTAGTTGAAAACTTCCTTAACTTACTTGTTGGCTAAAGGTTCCCTGGCATTCATGGATCAGAATTTGATACTCTTTCCAAGTTAACAAAACCAACCCTCGTCCAGCCCCCTAAATGGAAATGTTGAAGGAGGCCCAGGTGGCCAGTTGGGGCAACTCCACTCCTTTTGGTGGCAGTGACCCAGATGTTGCCTGGACTTGGGGACTGGATGAGGGTGAGCACCTCTGAGAATAGGGATCCCACCTACACTCCTCCGTGCACTTTTGGGAGAGTAAAATGACAGAGCAGTTCCTGGTGTTTCTAAAAGAGGATTTATTTTAAATAGGAAAAAAAAAATAACCCATAGGACCCTTTTCACCCTCACATACATACTAATTAAAATACGTGTCCCAAAGTCATCAATATTCCAGCACCTGAGAACCTGGGGAGGGGGTGGAAGGCAGTCGAATTCAACTTCTGGGGACACCAGCAGAGGGGTCTGTGCTACTTGCTCTTGAGTGTATGGCAGCCTGTTTTAACCTGCATCCTCGTTTCCGTGGTCCCCCTTCTGTGCCTGGATGGATGCTGCTCCCAGCTGCCTATGCACACGGGACCCCTGTGCCCCACGCTTCCAGCCCAGAGGTCCTGTCAGGCTTCCTGAGTGGGCCCTGTGACTCCCAGGGCCCACTGGTCTCGGCATCCTCCGTTAAGTGAATCCCAGAGGCTCAGGAGATCCCCTCGACCCCAGTTCTTCTGATTTTCTGTTTTTTCTGCTTTTATTGCCCCTTTCTCTTCTCCATCTACCCATTCTTCTCTACTTCATCACCATTTCCTCATCTGGTCCTCTGGGGGGGTGTCCTAGGCCAGCCACTCCTCCTTTGGGTGTCCCAGCACCAGCCTGGCACAAAGTGGGGTTCAGTAAGAGTATGTGGGGTGTATGTTTGGACAGGTGAGTCAATGAAGGAACTTGACTGCCATACTTGAGCTGCTAGGCGGGAGTTGTTGAGGATGCAAGAAGTTTTAGGTCAAAAGGGTGGAGGGTGGATGTCCTTTTACTGAGAGGAGTGGGCATTGCCCCACCCCAGCCCCATTTGAGTGGGGGCCTCACCAGTCTCACCCCTTCGTTCACTCATGCGTCCATCCCGTCATCCAACAGTTGATCCTTACTGAGCAAGCCCACGGTCCGGCCCCGGGCTGGGCACCTGCCACCCTAGCGCATCCCTTGATGGCCTCTGCGTCCCCGGGGGGTGGCGGGCCAGGGGGTTGCTTCTGCCCAGGGTGGCCTCGTGGCTCCCGGGCGCGGGAGGAGCGGACTCCCGCTCTGCAGGCAAGGCAGGTGGGGTGGGGTGTGAGGGGCGGGCCTGGTTTGGCCGGCTGGCCCCCTTTTAGTTCACACCCTGGGGGGGGGCGGGGGCGGGCCTGGAACCTGCCCTTCTCTAGGGCTCGCCGCAGGTCCCAGCCAGCCCCTCCGGCCCTCTCGGCCTCCCACCCCATCCCCTAGCTGAGTGCTCGTGGCTGAGCTGGACCCCCGTACCTGAAGTTCAGGACTGAGGTGGCGGCGTACGGGCAGCTGTGGTGTATGTCCCCTTGGGCTCTGGCCACACAGGTCTCCCTCTTGAGTTGGGGTCCGTGAGCTGGACCCCTCCCTCCATGATGCCTTCCTCCCCCTGGGGCTAAGTCCAGCTCCTTTGCCCCCGACTTGTGGGCTGGGGCGTGTCCAACGTCAAGGGCCCCTGGCCGGGAACCTCCAGGGAGCACTACAGGCCCTGCCTCTGCCTAGCTGCCCACCTGCTCTGCTCTCCCTGGCGGCTCCTCCCCTGGCTCCCCCCTCCCCCTTGCTAGGTTGACTGCCCACCTGTGGCTCCGCTTTCCCCACCTGACCCATTTCCCCTTCTCTGTGCCCCAGTCACTGGGCTTGGGACCCTCTGGGTCTCACCCATCCAGCCCTCTACCTAACAGGTTGGTTTTCCTCGCTGAGCCCACACCTGTGGTTACCTGGCCCTGCCTGCTGCCCCGCCCACCTCCCACCTGCTTGCCTTTCGCCTGCCTCTCCCCCAGGGCAAGGAGGCCCTCCCCCTCAGGGTCGCCCAAGTTTCCGGTTGGTCTCCAGTGCTCGTGGCACCCCTCCCCTACCATCCTCAGAGGCCTCCTCCCATGGGCCTGGCCTCCCGGGCTCTGAGTGCCTGTGGGCTGCTGCCAGACCTCTGTCCTGCTCCCTTCCCCCCACCCCAATCCCCCCAGACTGCTTGTCATCATGTCCTACCGGGCCTGCCTGTACGGCCGTCCTGTATCCACGAGTCAGGCTCTGCCTTGCCCCCGGCCTCGTGGCCGGTCTGGGGGCTGCCACCTGGCCTGTCGCTTCTGTTCTTGTGCTTCTCTTCTTGTACCTTCTCCTGTCATTGGCATCCCTACGAGCCACCTCCCTCCACCGAAAACCAGGCTGCAGGTGAGACTGGGCCCCGTGTGTTTTCTAGGGGTGTGTGTGTGGCTTTTCTGGGGTCTCGCCTTGCCGGCGTTCTAACTTTCTGCCCCTCCCCAAGGTCAGCCCGTCCTCGACACCCTGGCGGCGACAGTCGGCTGAAGAACTGGACGGAAGAGGCAGGAGAGTTGCCCTGGACCAGCGCTCCTTCAGAACGGTCACCTGGCATCTCATGCCCACCTGGTGCCCCGTGACTCCCTCCTGGTTTGGGGTGAGTTTCTTGCTGTTTTGGGACACTACGATTTCATTAGGTTCAGCTCACATCTCTCAGTTCAAGGATGTACACATTTAACCTGGGAGGGGTCACTTCCAAGGGCAAGTCCTCTTCTACACCAAACATGGGGCTGGGGTTCTGGAAGCTGCCTAGAGCTGAGACCCCTGTGGGCCAGCATGGTAAGTGGGGAGCGTCCCCCCCTTAGGTCTGGGCCCCTGAGAACCAGCTCGGGCAGGGCACATAGTAGGTCCTCACAAAGCTTTACTGAGCATGTTAATGAAATGAATAATGGTGCATTTGCCCTCCTAATCCCGGCTAGTGGGCTGCTTTGGAGATGTGGAAACAGGAATGCTTGTTTGCTGTGGAGCTGGAAAAACATTTCTCCCCACAAGCCATGGTAACGTCAGTCGCTGTGAGAAAGCTGGTTTCTCACACATGAGGCCTTGATAATGTCTTTTAATCAAATAGTGGTTTTTTGAGTGAGTTCTTCTCTTGGCCTCTTCTCCTCACCCCTGAAATTGCAATGAGATGGGAACGTTTTGTTTGTTTAAATAAAATCAGTAATGGTAGAGCAGAAGAAAGCAGGGGATTACAACCCCACGATTCACTCAGGGACTCCTCATTCGTTTATCTGGGGTTCACTTATTCAAGATGCGTTAATGGAGCCCCGGGAGGCCCAGGGTTGGGACTCTTCTCTGGGTGCCCAGGACCAGCTTTGCCTTAGGACTAGAGGGTCTAGTCGGGTGCCCCGGGAGGTCCCATGCGGTGACGTGGCTGTGTGGCAGCTAAGCAAGGCGGACAGGGAGAGAGGGGGCTCTGCCGAGGGCATCTTGCTTTCTACGGTCCGGGCGACTGAGCCCATGGCGGGGCTCACGGAGGGGCCTGGGGGTGTTTTCAGAGCCAGCAGCCCCAGTGGACTGTGGCTGCCTCTGTTCCCCACAACTGAGACATTCGGGGTAGCTACTGGGGCACTTAGACGGCCGGGGTGGTCCGGGGGGAGACGGGAAAGGCCTGGATGATGGGGGGCGAAGTTGACTCAACTCCCCAGATGTTTATGGAGGCTCCAGTGGGCCCAGCACTGTCCTGGTCCCGATGCCAACACCCCCCCAAAACCACCTTGATGCTCATACACGGCGTCTGTCTCTGTGACAGGGAAGTTGATGGACGGGGCTCACGTCAGAGCCGGGGGCCCTGCCTCGGGGTACGCCCGCCTGTGTGTGACCTGCTGCCCAGTGGGCAGAGCGGCTGGACCCCCTGCACTCCCTGAGGGCCTCCGGTTTCCAGCAAAGCTTCCATAATGCTCTTTCGTCAACCAGATTTTGGAGGCAGCTCTTACGTAGCCCTGCCCTTCTCCCCTGAATTGGAAATGGGGTAGGGATGGTATTTTTTAATAACACCTGGCAGTGCAGGTAAAGAGAGGTAGAGGTATCCAGACCCGGGGGCCGATGCCTTTGTCTGCTTGTTTTCACTCCCCGGAGAGCCCATCAGGCTGCAGAGAGGTGGAGAGGGTGTGCCCAGGTCTAACTCCAGGGAAGGGGCACCGGGCAGACTCTGCCCCGTGACATTTACTCCGCAGCTGGCTTTTGCCATCTGCAAACACAGTGACGTGGAAGAGAGGCCCGGGAGGGGAGCTTTTCAAAGGGCAGGATGCGGGCTCTGGGGTGTCATATCCAGAGCTTACCAGAAAGATCCGTGTAGCTCATTGGATGGAGCCAAATGCCCACGGCTCCTGGACTCTCCCTCGGGGATGTCTCGGGACCCCCTCAAGGTGGGCTGGGCCGAGGGGCAGAGTCAAGGTGGAGGCAGGCCCCCAGCCAGCCCCAGACTTTGCCAGCCCCCCGCCCCTCATCCTCAGCGTTTGGGGTGGCCTGTGTTTGGGGTGTGTTGTACTTTAGAGACACTTGTGAATGCTCCGTCTCAGGTATACACATATTCTGGGTTTTGTGTGTTATTACGCGGAAAACAGAGAAAAATAGGTCAAGTTCTCCATTTAAGAAGTCGAAACATAACATCATCTATTAGCTTCGCAGCCGATCAGCCCAAGAATTGCAGAAAGGCCGTTATCAAGTGTTGAAAGAAATGATCATTCTCAGGAAAATTCTGTTTTGATGGATTGGCCCATCCCTGAGCAGTAAGGGGTGGAATGATACCCTCGCTGGCCAGGCAGGCAGAGGACCCTGTCCTCTTGGCACGAGGGGTTCTCTGGCCGCTTGTCTTTGTGCTGAGCTGGTCCCCGGGGCCACCTCTAGCTGAATGCTTCCACGTGGGCACAGGTATCAGGGAAGAGATTGGTGGTCTTGCCCGAAAGCTGGCCCTCGGGTCCCACCTGCTTCCCCCCAGGTGGATGAGGAAGGGGGCCGAGAGCGTAGCCCAGCCTCTGCGCTCCCGGAAAGAAAGAAAATGCCCCCTCTCTCACCCTCCAATTTCCCACCTGCGGGGCCCCTGACCTAGAGCCTCCTGACTTGTGATTCAAACCCCAAATGTATTTCCAAGTACATTTCTCCAAATAATGTCAAAACTGGCAAGACTTAAGGGCAACAGCATGTGTTTCTTATTCATTCATTTACATGAAGGAACTTAAATGTGGTTTTTTTAATGAGCAACCTGACTTCCAGAAAGAAAAAAAAAAATCACCCGTCTTTAATGAGCTTGCTAATGAATCTTTCCTTGAAAAGAGGAAGGCGGCTTTACACAGAAGGGGGTGTGGAGGGAGACAAATTAAGGCCCCAAAGGGTTAAAGGGCAGTGGACAATGTCGAATCCCGCATTGTCAGCTGAACCAGGAAGGCTTTGGGGCACTGGGAGCATTTTCTTTTCAGAAGACTGACATTTAACAAGTTGCAAATGAGTCCCAAGAACTGGTTGCCTTTTCCTTCTGCGTCTTTGAGCCCTGTCCCCTGTCCTCAAGGAGCTAAGGGAGTTGAGTCCAGCCTGATCTCCCATCCCTGGTTTGAGCAGATGGAAAATTCTGGAAAAGAGTTGTATCTTTCCGAATGAGGCCATCTCAAGCGTGGGGTCCCCATTTTGAGAGGGGGAGGCCAGTCTGGGTAGGGAAGGAGGGGAGGCTTTTTACTCTGGTGCCCAGTTCCAATGGGCAGCCCCGAGTCCCAGCTGCCTGAGTGTGTCTTCAAGAAGCCAGGCCCTTTCGGGGAGAGGGGTCTGCAGGAGGGGGTGTTGCAGAGGTAGCCTCCCCTCCTGGGTATGGAGTGAGTCAGTGTTTTGGAGCCAGGAGAGGAGGGGACCAGGGTGCCCTTGGGAAGCCAATGGGAGGACACCGGCCTCCGACGCTATCGCCTACCAGTCATCCCCACACCCTGCAACGCCAGTGGGAGAGGCCCCTAGTTCATTTGGATCCTGTGCCCAGGTGAGCACAGAGAAGGGCCCGAGAGGCCCGTCTTTGGGATTCCCGCACGGCCTGGAATTCCTAGTGCTTTCCAGATTTTAGACACTTGGTCCCTTATCCCAGTCTTCATTGTGAGGGCTTTGGCTGTCCAGAGCAGAGCAGGTGCCGGGCAGCCGAGGCCGGGGTTGGCCCTGACTTGGGGGAAGGGTGTGTGAGAGAGGAATTAATTATGGGGGAGGAGGGTGGTGGAGGGTGTAGTCATGACTCTCTTAATTGCTCTCCAATTTCTTTGGGCTTCAGAAAAAAATCCAGATGGAGAGTTCTTAAGTCCTCCTTCCTGGGAGTCGGGGGGCCGGGGTAGCGGGGGAGGAAGGCTGCCCACCACCTTTTGCCTGGCGTCTCTTTGCGGAGTGAATAGGGGTCTTTGGCAGGGGCTTAAGGAGGAGACTTAGCCTGGGAGCTCCCAGGGCGGTGCAGATGGAAACAAAGGCCCAGCAGAAAGGAATGTGGGGAGCCCCCCATGGAGAACAGCCACCTGGGGATAATTGGGAGGCTGAGAGCAGATGAGTTTTCCCAGGTTCTGTGAATACATTCTCTCAATAGAAGGTGCCTTTTCTTCCCATGAAAAGAAGGAAACCTCAATTACCTTCCCCTGAAACAGAGTGTGTGTGTGTTCCCTCTTGGTGGGGGGAGCTGGGGCGCTGCCGAGGGCCCCTCGCCCTTGTGTGTGTGCCCTTGTGTGTGTGTCGGGAGCTCCGAGGCGCGCAGGCGAGAGGTGACACGATGCACGTCTAACCAGCCACCCCGTCGGCGCGACCCTGGACTCGCCCGTGCTCCCCCGTTCTAGGGCTTTCTTTTTGTGAGTTTCTCAGGAGGAGGCATCGGGGTAGCTGTGCCTGTAAACAAGAAGCTGATCAAACCAGACCTGATGCCCAAGAGACAGCCAAGGAGACGGAACTCAGGGGTGGAAAGTTGGGGCAGGAGGCCAGTCAGGGGGCCAGAGACTGACTGCACGTCTGTGCCGGCCATCCGGGACCACGGCTGTGCCGGTCCTTCTGCCTTCCCAGCCCTTTCTCAGCGCTGTCCTGTGGGTGGGGATAGAGGCATTCCTACCGGGTTGAGAAATTGGGGGTTTTGGGGCTCGGAGATCACAGGGCTGGTGTTTGCAGTTAGAAGGGGTAAGGGAGGGGGAGTCGGCAGGGCCTGTGGGGTTGGGGGCAGCCCTCAGCAAGGGGATCCTCTGAGTTGGAGGGAAAACAGTTTGCACCACCACTGCCCCAGACAGCCCCGAGGGCTCAGGCCCCTTCAGAGGAACCGGGGGCAAAGTCCCTGCCATGAGGGGAAGGAGTCCTGGGTCTCAGTCTTGGCCAGTATCTTTGTTACTGCTGGCTGCTGGGCCTCAGTTTCCCCATCTGTAAAATGAGGCAGTAGCCTATCAGTTCTCTGTATTCTATGAGGCAGGAGAAGCATGGGGTGTCAGCGCTAGAAAGGCAAGGGCCCTTTCCCCAGAAGAGGGGAGGGAGAGCCCCAGGTGTCCAGATAGGGCCCCCGCTGGCCTCCTGGCTGAGAGCAGGGCACACCCCTGCTACTCAGGCCTTGTCAGTCAGAGGAGAGAGTTCAAATCGGGTGCTCCGGGCACCTGAGAGTCAGGCAGCGGCCCTGAATTGGCCCTCTGGGACCTGGTTCCAGCCTATGTTCAGCTCACACTGTGGGTGTGACCTTGGCCCTTGTCTCCAGCCCTCTGGGCCTGTTTTCCCATCTGTGAAATGGGACAGTGCAGGCTCGAGGTCATCTGAGGGTCTTTGGAGCTCTGGATTCCTTCCAGTTGCTCAGTGGTCATCTGTGGGTGGTTTGTTTGCTAGGTCTTTAGAATCAGAGGGCTGGAGATCTCTGCTCCTTTGCCTTCCAACCCCCCTCTACTTTATTATTTTTTTTTGCCGTACGCGGGCCTCTCACTGCTGTGGCCTCTCCCGTTGCGGGGCACAGGCTCCGGACGCGCAGGCTCAGTGGCCGTGGCTCACGGGCCCAGCCGCTCCGCGGCATGTGGGATCCTCCCGGACCGGGGCACGAACCCGCGTCCCCTGCATCGGCAGGCGGGCTCTCAACCACTGCGCCACCAGGGAAGCCCTACTTTATTATTATTATTTTTTGGCCGTGCTGAGCGTCATGTGGGATTGTAGTTCCCCGACCAGGGATTGAACCCTGGCCCCCTGCAGTGGGAGGCGGAGTCTTAACTACTGGACCGCCCAGGAAGTCCCACAACCCCCCTCTACTTTAGAGACAAGGAAACCAGAGACCCGAGAGGGCCGGGATGGCAGGCTGTGGATGTGAAGCCCACCGCCCATGGCCAGGCAGTGGGGGAGCGGTCATCAGCCTGTCTCCATGGTCAGCTTTTCGTGAACACAGATCTAATGGGACTCGCACTCCAAAGCAGCTCCAAAGGGCTGCCTGCGTGCTGCGGTGCAGGGATTGCATTTATGGAACATTCTTCCACACAGGTGGGCTGCCGGCCAGGCCTGGAACACCTTTCTGGGCCGTGTCATGAGCCTGGCCCCGTGGCGGCAGTCCCAGGAGGGCGGGCCTGGCCGCACCATCCCCTGTGGCTCGCCCTGGGCCTTTTGGTGCTCCGGCTTTGCTCAGCTGAGAACTTCCTGAAAAAGCTGTCAGGGAGGCAAGTTCTGGAAAAGCCATCAGTCACCGGGCCTGCCTCGGCTGCCCATCTCAGACTCAGTTTTGCAAACATCTCTCGCTGTCTCTTTGTGCTTCAGAGTGTGGTCATAAAGCGCTCACAAAACCCTCGGTCAGGCCTACGCCCGGTGATTACCACGGTGGGCTGCAGCCTTTGTCTTGTGACCTTGGTTGCTACAATACCTGCAAGCTGAAATGAGGGATGGAAAAGTTGCCCGCTTCAATTAGACCGGCAGACTGCCTTTCCCAAGGCTTCCTCTGCCACTCTATCCATTAACGGTAAACATAAGCCAAATAGGCCTTAATTCTCTCTAATTGCCCACTCCTGAAGCAAAGAGTGAAATTCCAGGAAGAGGCGTATGTAAACATCCTCCATAGCCCGGCCAACTGAAATTAGAGGGCTGATGGGGGCCAGCAAGAGCGAGGAGGACATGATTTCCAAAGCTGTCCCAATTACCTGTCCCATTTTCATAAATGAGCCCATGTTGTCTAGGGCCCTGGCCTTCACAAAGGTACAGGAAATTAACTCCGCAAAGAGCCTGCATTTGTCGGGGAAAGTTGTAAGAGGGTGCTCGTTACTCAACAGGTAGGGAGCGTGAGATCCGAGGCGAGGCTCGTGGCTGTTTGTATAAACTACAGGCTCTATTTCTGAGAATCACCGTTTTATTAAAAGTCATCCTTTTCCACCTTTCCCTGCTCTCAACATCCACAAATGATTTGTACCAAAGACATGCCAGATCAGTGAGGCCCCATTTGCCCCCAGAAAAGAGGAACTTCAAAAATTTTGAGAGGCAGAGCTAGAGTTGTCTAATCCTCTTAAGCTCCAGAGGACGTTTTCGGTGTAAAGCAGCAGCGCTTCCTGCGTGGATTATGGACGCAGCACACGTATTTATGAGGTCTTCGATCAGTCGCTTGCGACAATTGTTCCTCTGGATCCTCCAAGGAGGCCTTGTGTTCTCCTTTGGTTCCAGACACTGACTCATCTCCGCAGTGTCTCCATCTGTTACGATTTCAGCCTGGCACCGCGGTGCTCATACATCACGGCAGACCCAGGGCTGGGACACGCAGCTCGGAAACCAAGGCACAACTTTGCCGGGGCTGCGTCTTCAAGGAGCATCCTGGGGTCTGCACGAAAGTTAATTACGGACAATCAGGAACTCTGAGGGTTCCTGGGGCCCCTGGGCAGAAGCAGGAAAAAACCCAGATGCTCTGAGCTGCTTTTGATTTCCTGGGTCCTATTAAGAGACATCAAGGAGAACCAAACTGGAACGACTCACCAAAGCCCTTTCCCGTGTTTCTTTGTCCCACGGGAAGAGGCAGTGGCTGTGGTCCTGCTGCATTGGCCTCCCCAGGCGCTCACAGGCTCCTGGGGAGGGCTGGAAACTCTCCCGGGGGCGTCCAGCGCAACACGGGCACCCAGAGAGCCCTTAGAAAACCAGTCTACCCTCGGTCACCCATGGGCTGATGACCGCTTGATTAACACTGATTTTTAAAAAAGACTTTCTGTTTCTTGGTTATAAAAGCAGCCAATTAGGGGAGAACGGTGTTTGGGAAGCTGAGGGCCAGGGAAGGAATTCTTACAGGGATTGGAAGCAAGAGGTGAGCCCTCTGTGCCCAGCCAGGTCTTGGGCACCCCAGTGAGTGAACCACTGGGAATAGGGGGGCAGTGGCAGCCGGGACGGGTACCCAAGTGGCTTAAGTCAGGGCAGGGGGGTTGGAGAGGGTCTCTTCCTTCCTCGGGGTTCCTTGGAGGACCACGGGGCGCTCCTTTTTCATTCTCCTCTTTCTCTAGGTTTTGTTATCATTCTAGCCCCTCCCCTTACAGGGCTGTTCAAACCTCAGCCATCACAGACCATCTGTCAGCCACACCTGCCCACCTTCACTAGAGCCTGCTGAATGTATGTTCAAAATCAAGTCCCTCAAAATATTTTAAATAAATGAACAGCCTCTTTTTTTTTTTTTTCTTCTGAGCAGTTTTAGATTTACAGAAAAGGTGAGTGGCAAGTACAGGGAAGTCCCATACCCCGCCCCCCCATCCCCTGATGTTAACATCTGGCATTAATGTGGCACATTTGTTACCACTGAGGAGCCGACCTTGATAACACAGTTATTCACTGAAGTTCATGGTTTATATCATTCGGGGTCACTCTTTGTGTCCTACAGTCTGTGGGTTTTGACAGGTATATAATGACATGTGTCTATCATTATTCAACTTTAAGGCAAATGCTTGAAGTCAAAGACCTGATGTAACCGGTCAGGCTTTTATATGGTGCTGATGAAAATTTGTATGTAATTGTTAAAGTGAAGGTGTCTGTCCAGGCAGCCTCATCCTTCATCTTCCATCCCATGGTTTTAGGACACACTGCCCATTCAAGACTCCACAACCCTGGTGTGGTCCACAGCCCACTTCCCTTGTCTCATCCAGGGCCAGGCGCCCAGCTGACCGCACTCCCATCATGCCTGAGCACATGCTAACGCTGGCCTGGCTGTGCCCCCCGGTGCCCTTCCCTCATGGTGGAATGTCCTGCCAGGAAGACTTCTACCCAGCCTTCGGGTGTGTACAGCTCAGCTCTCACTCGTGAAATGGCCCTGAGCCTTTGGGTTCCATAAATGGGCACTTAGCATTATGGGTGGCACCAACCAACCCAAGGGCTCTTGGGTTGAGAGCCGTGTCCACACCTCCACACCTGCCCCATCGGCTTCAAATACCCCCGGAAGCTGTGGTGGGGAGCTTGGCGGGTGAGAGAGTGAGCCAGTGCAATGAAAAGCGAAATGCTTGGTTTCACCAATTCCACGCTTGCTAGAAGCTGGGGCGTCCCTGCTTCCGTTGGGTGAGATTCTATTTCAGTGACCCAGTGCTTTCTCATTCCAGCTGAAGCCGTCTCGAATCCTCCGTGGGACAGGACCGTGGACACGCAACCCCAGTACCCTCCAGCTCCAAAATCGTAAGTTGCTGGGCCGTGGGGAGCACCTCTGTGGTTGGTCACCAGTGGGGGCCGGCTGCCACCCAGAGCAGCCTTGTGGGAGGGGCTGGTGAGCGCTGGTCCGTGGTCCGCTCACGGGGAGAGGGGTGCCCGGTGAGCCTAGTTGAGCGTGGACCTGGGGGGCTTGTGTTCGGAGGCAGGACCCCCCCCCCCAGCCTCCTCGTGTCGTCTCTGTGGCAAAAGAATTCTATAGGCGGCTTCAAGTGCCGGACCCCCAAAGAATGTTTCCTCTTTCACTCCTCTAAATGAATGGCCCTTTCATTGCTCAGTCTCCCTTTGGCTCTTATGCCGCAGGGCAGACTAGGATGGAAGTGGCCTAGCTGGGGGGCCCTTCAAAGGGCCAAGGAGAAAACGCGGGCCAAGAGACCAGCCTCTCAAACGGGCTTCGAGCTGCAGTGACCTTCACTTACCTTCCCCCCCTTGAAATGTCTGGAAAACGGAATGGACAGATTTTCTGTCTTCAAAGTTTCCGGCTAAACCTCTTCAAGTTCTTTATTGTTTGGGACTGAGACACTCAGCAATGGTAATGGGTAGTTCCTTTTGTATTTGCCTTGAAAGGCCAAAATATTTTTATATGGCTACAGACAAAGCCATCTGTTTTAAGATGAACTCTATGTCCGTCGTTTCCCACCGGGGAGATCGTGTATACCGTGTGTGTCTCTGTGCACTCCTGGGTCTTGAAACAGGTTTCTCATGGGGATGGCCATTCACAGGGGTCCACGGGGAAGCACCTGCCCCACCAAGGGGGCCTGGGGACTCTGACCCTCATCTGTGTAGGATGTGACCCCCGGGGGGGCGGCGGGTGTTCTGGCTGCACTAACATGTACTCTGCCTGTGCCTGCATCCGCCATGCATATGTGTCAAGGACTGTGGGTTGTGTGCACCTTGGTGGGAAGAAGCTGGAAGGTCAAATATACTGTGAATGTTCTATTGTTCTGGTCGGGAGGTCATTTTGCTGGGTTCTGTTACCTGGTCCAAATAAGTGAATGGATGAATAAACGAATGAAGGCGTGAAAGAGTGAAGAAACTAATAAATAGGTAAAGAAGCGTACCCTGAAGGAGATCCAATTTGAGGCACAGGAGCTCGATAGATAAGTCAATAAAGCATTGAATCAGTATATAAACAGGGCCAGGCAGGAACCGATGTCAGGTCATCGTGGACTAAGGGAACACGTACAATTCAAGTATGTAGCGCCTAAAGTTTGTCCATAAAAGAATAAAGCCTAGATGAAAGAATGAATAAGAAGTCGAGAGGCATAAACCAGTAGTGAGGGTGAGATTATGCGGCCCATCAAAGTGAAAAGATGCAAGAGAAAGGGCACGGACGGTTGAAAGGAAGAAGAAAAACGGAAAGACGCAAAATAATAACTAAGCAGGAAGATCACTTTTAAAATTAGGGGGTGAGAAAATATATAAGGAGGACTATGTCAGGTTATTAAGAGCCAAGCATTAGGATTAGTCCAGATACATGCTCCAGCCATAGAAAAAAAAGAGAAACAACAGAGGAAGAGTTCAAAAGGTAGTTAAAACCGAAAAAGGACCCAGGGGACCAGAGGTGAGAGTTAACTTTAACCAAATTTTTTCTAACTCTGGGCACACATAAATAAATAAACACTGAAAAGAAAGAAAGCCAAAAAAAGAAAAAAAAAGGAGAAAGGAAAGGATGGGATGAATAAGTAGTGGACGTACGTGGACCCAGATGGGAGCGTGGCAGGAGGGGTTTCGAGTCATCCAGTCCTGGGACCTGAGGTCTGTTCCACGAAAGGACTAAAAAAGAGAGAGAACAAAATAAAGCATCTAAATAAAAACCAAGAAATATGGAAGAAAAAGTAACAAGTGTTCAGTCCAGGAATACATTAGTGGGTGAATAAATAAACATATAAAAGAAGGTGGTGCTAGGAGTCGAGGTGCAGGAGACTGTCATGAATCAAGGTTGGTCCAGTTCTAAAAGCCGCAGTACTATCAGAACATAATAAGCATCTCCATAAACAAGTGAATGAGCATCTAAAGAAACAAAGACACGATGAAGTGAGGCAGGGAGGGGCCATGGCCACAGGCACTCCTGAGGGGCCTGTTGGAAGGTTGTAATTAATCTTCGCCACTGTCTGGGCACCAAAGATCCGGGAGGAGGAAAGAAGACAGACGAGAAAGGAGGAGATTTGGAAAGCTGCAACGAAAGAGAGAAAGAAAGAGTTAAGAGGTGGTAAATGGGTATATTCTTGGAAGAGGGTTAGGCTAAGAGTGGTAAAAAAGGACCAGCCCCAACTGTAGATCACAATGGGTCAAAATCTGGGCACTCGTTCCGTTAGTAGAGGAGTGTATACCTAATAAGAAGAGAAACACAGCAGGAAGGAAGAATGGTATGAAGGAATGAAGGAAGGAAGGAAGGAACGAGACGTGGAGAGGCAGGGCCCCAGGATGCCGTTTGCAGGTAACGTTATAGGATTCATCACTTCATGGCACCTGAGCGCCGACGAATGAAAGAATGCAAGAAAGAAAGAGTGAGAGAGCGAAAGAGAGAAACAGTGAAAATGGGAGAGAAATGATAAATCAGAGACTAAATTAGAAATGAAAAAGGAAAAAAGGAGAAAGGTAATATATTAACAGACAGATAGATAAATACATATATAGGAGAGAGCAGCTCTAGGAGTAAGAATGAGAGGGGGGCCTGAACCAAGCACAGTGACGAATTCACATCTGGGCTTCTGAGATGGGCCGCCACCTACCCAACCAGGAGGCAGTTCAAAGCTGAAATGCATAAGGGAGGACCTCAGTGAGGCCAGGGAGGGGAAGGCCCACTGCTTGTAGATTATCATGTATCCAGTTAGGTGCCCCTGCCAGCCAGAAGTGTAGAAACAATCACCAAAAAGAAAGAAAACCTGAATGGATGCACAAATGCGTGAATGCAAGAGTGAGTGAGAAAAAAGATTTGCAGTGACCAAGGAGGCCGGTCTTGCAGGGGTGTTAGGATTCATCCAGTCCCTGGTGCCTGATCTCCAAGAGAAGGAAAGGCGGTAAAAAAAGAAAGGCTGAGAGACTGGTAGAAAAAAAATTTGAGATTGGAGAAAAAAATAAAACAATTTAAAAAAGGAGTAAAGAAGGTAATAAATTAGCAAGCCATGCAGTGAAGTCTGTGAGAAGGGACTGGTTTAGCACAGACCATCCACATTAATTCAAATCTCCGGCCCCGAAGTTGATAAACAATAAAAACAATCACATAAATAAATGCCTGAAGGGATAAATTCACACGTTCCATGAGAATGTGAGAAAAAGTTTGAAAAATTATAGGAGGGACTGGGAGAAAGAAAGATGAAAGAAAAGAAAAGAAAAGAGACCTATGGAAGAAGAGGCACTTCCTGGATAAGTACTTACATATAATAAACAAATATTATTCATTAAATACAATAATTAGTAAGAGCTGAGGTTCATCATAAAGAAAGAATAAGTAGAGGCATGGCTGTGTGAACAAATGAATGAGAAGGATGATTTTGATTAATTCACGTCTGCACCCGAGGCTCACGGGAATAAAAGAATGCAAAAAAGAGAGCGGTGAAGGAGGGGCGTAGACAATTATGACAGGATGGATATTAGCAACAAAAACATATTGAAGGAATAAATCAATACGTACATAATTCTACGAGAGAGAGGGCCATGTTAGAACAAAAAAACGAGATGGCACCGCGAGCCAGGAATTATGACTGATTCAAAACTGGGCTCTTGAGATAGTTAAATAAAGCCTCAACCAAATCACCAGTATGAGGAATTAACAAACAAAAGCGAGCCCCACATGGACCGGTGCTGAGAAGGCTCCAGGAACCACAGATTATGGTTAATCCAATTCTGTGCACCTGAGGTCCATAAATAAAAGAATAAATATTGAAATAAAAGAGTGACAGAAAGAATGAATGGACCCATGAACAACTGAATTAGAAATGGAAATGCCTGGAACGGCCAGGAGTGCGTTGCCCATGGGATTGTCACTCATCTCACTCCGGACACCTGAGGTTCCTAAGAGTGAAAAGATGCAAGAAAAAAAACAACAAAAAAACCCATCAGGGAGTCAAAGAAAGAGGTGAGGGAAGGCAAAGTGAAACAAAGTGAAAGAGAAAGGCGGGGTGGGGGAGGGACTAATAAAAAGCTAACGAAGATATGGGTGTGTCTGAGAGGAGGATGTGTTAGGATTAGGGATGAGGTCATCATCAATCCTAATGATGGATGAGATCATCCAATCCCCCTTTTTAGGGCAAGGGAGGATGGAGAGATGAAAAAAAAAAGAAGTGAAAAAAGGAGAAAGGAAGGATGATAAACCTCCAACCAAGGTGATAAATGGTTAGTTAAAAGAGAGGTTGTCTGAGCAGGGATTATAATTAGTTTACATACGTACTCCTTAAATAGATAAATACATCACACCTTTCCAAGAATAAATGAAAAATAGAGGAAATACCCGACCCAAAGACAAGGCTGCATCTTCCAACCTTTTATCATCTTTATGTAATAAAATATATGCAATTGAGGTCCATAAATAAAAGAATAAATAGCAAAGTGTAAAAGGTGACTAAAGGCGAGGAAGAAAGATAGCAAAGGCAAATAAACACATGGGCCAACGATGGTTATTTTGCACATGCAGTTTTGACTAATACAGTTATTTCCCAGGAGACTGGTAAGTAAAAGAATACCCAAAATAAGAAAGAAAGGAAGGGCAAATGCACGAGTGCATAAGTGAATGAATGAATGAGTGAGAGGTGGTGCTGCCTGGACCAGGGACAGGAGGATGTCGCTCGCGGGAGCCTGATTTATCCTTCTGTGCACCTGAGTTTGTAAGAATGAAGGAACGGAAGGAAGAGTGAGAGAAAGGGAGAAATACAAAAGAAAGGAATAAGGAATCAAAATAATGTATAAACGAATAAATAGGAGAAGGGAGAGCTTCATGAACGAGGGGCTGTGATTAATCGAAAGTCGTGCTGTTGAAGTCGGTAAATAAAGGCGTCAAATCTAAATGAATGAACGAATGAGTGACTGGAAGAAATGGACGAATGACTGGAAGGAAGTGAGGGAGGAAGGAAGGAAGGAGGGAAGGAGGGAAAGAAGGAAAAAGGAAGGAAGAAATAGTAGGCAGAGAGGGAGGGAGGACTCTTCCAGTTTGGGGTCCCTGGGTTCCCGCCAGCCGAAGGGAGTGGGTACCAGGGAGGCGTGGCTCTTGGCATGTTGTGTGCTTGTTACCTGCACTTTCTTGGCGGGAGGAGCTGGCTCAGGAGGACCCTTGCCTTGGAGCGCCACTGTCACACCCTGGCTGTGGGGGCCATTTCACTTCATTGCTCTCATTCTCAGTTTCCCCATCTGTAAACTCGGAATGGCATCAGCTCCCCGCTTGGACGGATCGTGGGGCAGATGCTGTCCTGCGTGTTGGCAGTGCCCCGTCGGAAGGGCTCAGGCCCCGGGCCCTGCCGAAGGTTGTGGGAACTGGACGTGGGTCACCTGCGAGGGAGGCTTTTCCCGCCAGGGGGCAGCAGAGGGTCAGGGAGCAGGAGACCCTGGGGGCTGTGTGGGCCCCGCCGGCTGCGCTGTCCTGGGAGGGGCGCCACTCACATCCAGGGCCTGTGCAGGTGGCTTGGGAAGGGGGCCAGTAGGGGCCAGATCACCAGAAATCGTGTTCCCGCAACTTTCCGAAATGTGCCCGGGAGCCCACCAGCCCGGTCTTCTACGGGGTAGGCTGCCTTCCCTTCTCGAGTCAGGGGGTCCCGGGGCAGGTGCCTCTCAGCCCGGGGTTTGCAGAAGTGGTCCCAGGATCCCGGCCCCCTTGCCTTGGCATCCCCAGAGCCGGTTTCAAGGCCTTGCTGTCTTCTCGACTGTTTTCCGATGTACTCTCTGTATTTCGGCGGAAAGCGCGTTTGCACTGTGTGTTGTTGAACTTGTCCTCTCCCCTCCTGACCTGCCTTCCCCCGCCCCCCCCGCCCCCCCCGCCGGGGTTGGGGGCTGTTTGTACTGGCGCTTCCGACCCCAGGGACGCCCTGGTTCTGTGCAGTCTCCTTTCTCTGTACCGGACAGGATTTGTGCACTTGTGTGTTGTGTGCCTGTGTTTGTCTCTAAAAATGAGGACCAGAGGCCCTCTGGACTTCTCGATTCCTATTTGGGACATTAAAAAAAAAAACTGGATTCCTAACAAGCGCCCTGAACAGGAGGAGCCAGCTTGGCTGGACCCAGGATCCGTGGCTGGGAGAGCGGGGAGCGCAGTGGGGGTCGGGTGCGGCTGGGGCTAGCGTTTTGCCTGGTGGGTGGGAGGTGCCATGTGTCTGGGCCACGTGAGCAGGGCCTCGTGGGCCTGAGGTGGTGCTGGGGCTTCAGGGCTCTGCACGCTTATTAACCCTGAAGACACCTGCTCAGAGAGGGTCTCCAGAGAGCCCCCCAAACAGCCCAGGTGTCATTGTGTGGACCAGAGTGGGGGTGGCAGGGACTTGGCGCAGGAAGAGCCTGGGAGGGTCTTTTTGGAGAACGCTTGTGTGGCTTTAAAAGTCAGCTGAGGGTCGAGAAGACTTAGAAAGTATTGGGGAGAAGTTGGGGGCCACGGCCATGTGCACAGAGGAAATAGGGAGGGACAGGAGAGCAAACCTCTCGGGGAGCCTTCTCCCCAGGTCCAAAGGGCTGTCGAGGGGGTCACGTGGATGGAAATGGGCTGATGGGAGAATGCCCCAGGGGGGAGGGTGGGTTGGGATTGGATGAGTTCTGTCTGTTTAGGAATATTGAGGGCCTGAGGGTCATCGGGTCAGAGCTCTTAAGAGCTTGGGATCCAGCATTCTAAGGGTCTCCAGTTCTGAGATGCTGAGTTTCAGGACAGGGCTTGAGGGCTGTAGAAGCCGGGGGTGGAATTTCCACATGGGCCCCCATCTGGTTCTGTCCACGCTCGATCCATGAGGTCCAAGATGGGATCTCAGCACTCCTCTCTGATCAGGGCTTATCTCAAGTGTGTGTTTCTTCTTCTCACTCTTTGAAAAAAAGACAAATTTTGTCTGTTGACTTTGACCTTTGCATGCACCCCTTGCACAAATCCTTCCCCTGGTGACACCAGGAGCTACAAGTCTCCTTGGATTTCTGTACAACTCCCAACTCCCTCCTCAGGAAGCTTGGCCTCGGGGCTGGCCTTCCAGAGGGTGGAGGACGGAGGCTGGGCCTCTGGGGCAGATGGGCCAAGGGCTCCCCTGTGATCCTAATGTAAACGGTGTGGATAGCACATGACCTAGAGCAGGAGATCACCCATCATTCGACATGTCACCCGTTTTTATTTCTTCCCTTCCGATTCCTGTTTACGAGCACACTTTTTTTAATGGACATCTGATTTTTTAAATGAGCGTTCATTTTTTAAACCTAATTGCCATTCTTCACCACATACACTTCTTTTTTTTTTACATCTTGCCTTTTCCACTTAATATTCCATCGTCAACATTTTTCTTCCTTCCATAGACTTCGTCACATCACTGGCTGCCTTGTGTCTCATTGAGAGGCTATGTCAATCATTCACATCAACCTGCTATTGTTACTATTGCTAGGCATAATTCATCTTTTTTTTTTAATGTTACAGATTATGCCACAGCTAATGGCTTAGCACACCCACTTTTTTTTTTTCATTCTTACCAATTATCTTCCCACACCTAGAAATGATCATGGTATGTCAGTTTCATGGTATGTCAGTTTCTCCTGCTAGGCTGTGAGCCCCTTAAGGGCAAGAAGCTTGTTGAATTGATCTTTGTATCTCTAATGCCTGAAATGTTGTAGATGCTAAATGTTAGATGCGAGGATGGAAGGATGGATGAAGATGTGAGTGAGTGAGTGGTTGGTTGGCTGTTAGAGGAGAGGAGGGAAGGATGGGTGAATAAAAGGATTGGTGAATGAACAAATGAACTTCTTAGGGTTGAGTCTGTTGAATGAAAGGCCGGGAATTTTTGTATGGATATTGACTAATAGCGGAAGGCTTACAGCATTTTATAACGTCCAGCGATGTATTAGCATTTTGTTATGATATTGCTAGTTTATCTCTGTTAAAAAGTGTTTTCTGTCATTTTAACTTGCATTGCTTTGATTACTAATGACGGTTGAACATTTTCACGTGTGTTTGTTAAAAATTTGCATTTTATCTTCTGTGAACTGTTTGTCCAAGTCCACCGGGTCATGGCTTTGTGATGAGACTGTCAAGGATGGAACGAGTGTCCTCAGGACGTAGTGAGCCCTTCCTCACTGGAGGCATTCAAGGGGCAGGCCAGGCAGATACCCGATGAGGGTGGCTTTAAGGAGATTCAATTAGTGGGAGTGGGGTTGGCCTAGATGACCCTTCATTTGACTTTAGGATTTTGCTTCTTCCTGGGAAATGGGCATATTCCCTCTGTCAGCCCAGCAGTATCTAAGGCCACGTCCCCCTGGTGGGCTTGTGCATTAGTGGTTTATGAACTCCAACCTCATCCTCTATAACTCTTGTGGGGCAGGAATATCTCTTTGACCCTCCAGGCTCCAGAGAGCTGTGCTACCGTCTTGTAGAGTTCAGTGGTGGACTTCCCACCCGCCCCCCTCCCCCATTTCACCTCGAGGAGGACAGGCCCCTGCACCTCCACTTGCCACCTCTCAGCGCAATCAGCTGAGGCGATCAGCTGCCGTTTACGTTCCCGGGGTCCTGTGAGCAGATGTCCCCTAGGCCTGCGTGTTGGTCTTTGGGGTTTAATTGATTAAGGGGACATGTCGGATCAGGTCTGATAATGAATCCTCCTTCAGAAATGGGACAGTTCAATTCCGTGAGCTGAGGAGCAGAAGGGACCCCATGTTCTCCTCGGGCTTCCCCTCACGGCCCACCCCAAGGCTAGCCGGGGCTCAAAGGTCACCGTGGCCATTCGGGGAGGGCGCGTGACCCAAGGAGGGCTTGCCCCTGCGTTCCAGAACACGCTCTGCTCTCAGCTAAGGGCCGCATCTTCCCGCCGACCCTCTAATATAGCACCGAGTGCTGTTTGCCTGTATTGGAATTCCTCACCCACGTGTTTGCCCCAGCATCGAAGCTCGGGAGGCCAGTGATGCTTCCCGACATGATTTCGATCCATCCATCCATCCATGCATTTGGCCTACGTCTCCTGACCTGGCGCTTTGGTCTTTCCCTTTCCTGAAAGCAAACCTTTTCCTCTTGGGCAGGCTGTGTAGTGCCATGGGCTGTGGTTATGAAGTGAACGCCCTTATTTGTGGCTTCTCCCTCCGGGGTCACTGCTCTGAGCACGTCCCAGCTGGATGTCATCTGCCACCGTCACCCACACGGCTTCCTTCCCCGTGGCGCTTTCCCATGCATCACACACCGTGAGGGAACCAAGGCCGGGGTCCGAGAGCGGCCCCCCTCCCCCGCCCGTGAGCGGAGATGTCCCCCCACCTAGGCCACCCTGCCTGGTGCATGGTCCCTGTCATGAGCTTTGCCCTCAGCCTCCTCCCACCAGATGGCAGTGGTTGTAACTCATCCCTTCATTCTTTCGTTCACTCAGTCCACAAACGTTTGAAAAGATCCGCCGGTGCTATACTAGAGCTGGCTCACAGGACACGTTCCAACCATCCCCTTTCCAAGGAAAAGATGAGCATGTTTGCCAGGGGCCATGTTTGTGTGTCAGTAACAAGGCGGGGCCATTGATTTAGCTCCCACCCCTAGACCCGAGTTCTGTTGAAAGTTTGGTAGCCCTCTCCAACTTTGTTCCTCCCCAAACTGTTGATTAGTAACCGGCAAACTGTGTTTCTTGGTGCTCAGAAATCATAGCCTGTAGCCTCCAGAGGCCAGAATGAGAGCTGGGGGGTCTGAAACGAAAGGCTGATTCTGCCCGTGAGCAGGCTTTCAAGTCATTAGAACACCCTGATCTCGCACAAAGGGGACCTTAGAGTCATTCCTGTCCCTTTGAGATTTGCTAATTCTGGGCTCTATTTAGAGAAAATTGGGGAAGGTGATTGCTTGCTTGGATGGCAAGGATCGTGCCCCATGCGGGGTCTGCACAGAACAATCTTTCCGAGGCACACAGCGCTTGGCGAACCCTGGATGCAGCCCCCAGCATCCATGCAGGTCCCAGGCCAGGCGGCATCCACCCCACCCCCGCCCCCGCCCCCCCGCCAACTCCAACTTAGCTCACTGCTACCTGCTTGGGACAAGGCGTAGATCTAGGGGCTCTACTGAGAATTCTGTATTTGCTTTATCGCCTTGGACAGTGGGGGTGGTGGACAAAGCCAGGACCCTGGAGCTGGACAAACGTGCGGTTTAAACAGATGGCGACAGCTTGAGTCTGTCTCCTGGTGATACCATGGCACACCCACCTCGCAGGGCTGTTGTGAGGCTTGATGTAACTAGGATCTTGAACTGCGATTCTGAAAGGGTGTGCGCGTGCCCCCAGGGGTGGGTTGGGGGTGGGTTGACAGGCCAGGAGGGGCAGCCTGATTCGGGCAGGTTAGTGGGAAATCTTTTTGTCAAACATGCAGTGGGTATTGTGGGAACGAACGCTAAATTTGTATGGCGTTCGAAGGTTAGATGGTTGTAATTTGGGCAGGAACCTTCATGCTGGGTACTGACGACCCCTTTGGGCAATGCCCTGGACCCCCTGGGGTACGCGTTCACACCTGTCTCCGGAATCGGAATCGGTTGGAAGGCCCCATCTGTGTCTTGCCTACCGCTGTGTCTGGCCTGTGGGCGGCACTTATCCTCCACGAGAGACCCCTCCCAGCAGTGTCCTCCCCCCAAAATATTAGGCACCAGCTGTCAAAGACACTATACCTCTCCCCACTAATGTCCCCTCACCCCATTCACAACATTTGGGCTCACATGTCAGCAGCCTGGGTGCCTAACACAGTACCAGGCCAGTGGTAGGGGTCACCTTCCATTTCTGTTGAAAGGATGGGTAGGTAGATGGTCAAATAACAAAATTGTAACCCAATGCAAGCGACGGTTGTTTATAACCTTTACTAAGAGATTGTATTTTGTTCCTAATTAACCTGTTAACAGTTGTTGTATCTCACGGACTTTTGTATGATGTGTGTTGTTTGAAAACCAGGACTCTTGCCTCTGGTGTCACTCGATGGAACTTTCGCTGTGCGATTAACGAGTCAGTGTTTTGTGTTAGAAATGAGAATCTGGGGGGCGCTTAACTAACTGTGTGGTGTTGGGCAAGTCACTCCTCCTTCCTCTCTGACCCTCGGTCTCCTTTTCTCTAAGCCGTGGGTCACCAGAAAGCTTACTACCTCACAGGGTTGTTGTGAGGGCCCAGGGCTGCTAATGAAATGCTGGCTGTCACTGAGAATGGTCGCGTGTTGGGGGCTGTCTGGAAGGGAACAGGGAAGCCTTTCCTAGTTCCAAGTGAATAAAAAGTCAGCCTTGATCTTATGCTAAGATTGGATTTCCACCAGTCAGTGGGATGTGTAAGGCAGAGGCCCAGCAGTTTGCTGGCGTGTAGCGATGTGGGCCCAGGGTAAATATTGGTTTGGTTCATGAGTGATGGCTCTTTCCCTTCCTCGGAGCCTGCCTTCCTCTCCCCTCGCATCCTGAGCTGCTTCTTGTCGCGTGCAGGGTGACTGCTCTGGGTTTGCCCTACCTGTCGCTGCCTGGTCCGTGGAGGGGCTTCTGCAGACATCTGTGGGTGCCCCGGGGTGTTTCTTAGGGAGGAAGGCGGGGGGACAGTTTCGAGAGAGCCCGAGCAGGTTCCTGGGTAACATCTTTAGGGACTAAAACACTTTCTTCTGCCTTTTAAGGGAGAGGCCCGTGCTCCTAATTTCCTCCACCCCCTTCCTTCTTTCCCTGACTGTAAGGTAAATAAATGAGTCTTCAGCCCCCTCCATGGGCCTGGAACCAAACTTGGGGCTGTTCCACGCCCACGAGCTCCCTGCTTGATTGGCGTGTGGGCCCATTTTACAGATAAGCAAGTTGAGAATTGGGGACCGCGGAGCGTCAGAGCCAGGACTGAACAGTCTTCCATGAAAAGCCGTGGGGCACTCTTTCCACTTGGCCAGACAAGCCCTCCCGGTTACCGTGGCCAGCCTCTGTCAGCCCAAATGTGCCCCAGTGTGTCTCTGTCCCCATCACGTGCCTGGCAGTGCTCCCGTGGAGGTCACGCTCTCCAGAGCTCTGCCCTGCTCTGGAGGAAGTCCCAGGAGGCACCCCTGCAGGGGTCATTTTGGATCGGGGGTCTCCACGTGACCACGGAATTCCTTTCCTGGCCCTTGTCTCACGTGTGTGGGACATCAGTGTTCTGCTAGAACATCCCAGATTCCATCCCAGGTGGGCTTGAGCTGGGGATCTTGTTGAGTCCCTCCCTCCCGGCCCCTCCCTCTGTGGAAGCCTCACCACCCTCCTGGTTTGGCCTCTGCCTTTCACAGCTGCAGTGGGCTCTGTCTGCACCACGGCCACCCCATGTCCTTGAGAACTTGTCCGAAGCTCCCGAGGGGCGGGCCCCACTGTAGGGACAGGTTGGTAGGGTCCTCCTCTCAGTAGACTGTGGGCCTGTGTGTAGGTGTCTGCTCCCTGATGGACCTCGGTCCTGTGTGACCCAGGGGGAGGGACTTTCTCAGGTGCCTGGTGTTTTCAGGGCCTTGTCCTCTTGAGGGGGGCAGGCCTGGGTCCCTGCCTCTGGAGGGCAGGTAGGGAGTCGAAGCTCAGTGAGGTCGTGTCTAAGCAGCTCTTAGACCCCCTCCCTGACCCTGAGACCTACGCTTCTCTGACCCTACACCCCCTCCCTGACCCTGAGACCTATGCTTCTCTGACCCTACCTAACAGCCCTGCTGTCTGCACTAGTAGGTGCCTAATAGGCGCTCGCTGACTGGTAAGGCAGGGTTTTAGTGGATGTGAAAAGCCGAATTGACTGTTGGCTGATGTACACGTTGAATCTGCATGCGTTTCTGTAAGAGAAAAAGGTGTGTTTTCTTGGCAAAGACTCTTCAGGGCAAAGCCTGAGGGTCTTTTGTCTGAGCCGGGGGCTCACCCCAGGGGGCGGCCGCCGGACAGACCATCCTGATGGAAATAGCTGTCTTCTGAACATTGTTGGAAATATTTATGTCTAGAATAAAACTTTATTTGGGCTAAAATGTACTCCTATGTGTAGTGGTCCAAGTGATTTTTTTTATTAAGTACAGTCGATTTACAATGTTGTGTTCATTTCTTCTGTACAGCAAAGTGACTCACGTGTACATATATATGTTCTTTTTCATATTCTTTTCCATTATGGTTTATCACAGGCTATTGACCATAGTTCCCTGTGCTGTACAGTGGGTGGTCCAAGTGATTTTGATGACGTGGCATTCGGCAATTCCCAAGTGGGAGGTGTCCTGGCCCCGCCCATGCCCTCTCTGGGCCTCGGGAGCCCTCGCCTTGGGGAGGGGAGGTCTTTTACCTGAAAAGTCTTTGTCTGTCCTCACCATTGGTGACAATCAGCATTAACCTGTAAGGCACATGCCCAGTCTGGGATGCAGCCCTGGTCAGCCAGCAGATGAGGGGGGGATCGGACCCCAGACCTTGATTCCTTTCTCCTCCTCTCGCCCTCCTCTCCACCCCCTCAAGCTGAGGGGCGGACACTTACCCATTTGAGTTCTGGTTCTGGCATCACCATTTGCCAGCTTAGTGGCCTTGGGAGGGTTACTTGGACCACCCCGAGCCTTGGTTTTCACCCCTGTAGAATGGGTACATAGTGACAGTGTCCGCTCTGGGGTTGCTGGCTCAGTGCCTTGCTGCACTCCATATATACTGGCTCTGAGATCAAGGTCTGGGGCTCGAAGCCACCTAAGCACCTTTATGTGTGTGTGGCCTGGATGAGTTTGCTCACCTGTAATCCGGAAATAGTCACATCTACCTGGCGTGGTTACTGTCGGATTCAATGAGATTGTTCACGTGAAAATAAATGCTTCGTTACCCGGCCTCCCAGTTGGGGCTGGCCACAGCACCCTGCAGCCTGTGGGTCCTGGTCGCGGAAGCCCTGGGCTTTCTGGAACTGCCAAAAGGGGGCTGCAGGGTGGAGTGGAGGGCGTCAGGGGAGCACCCGGCCAGCTTTGGAGGGCAGCGAGGGAAGGAAGGGTTTGCTTTTCAGTACAGAGATGGAGCAGCTTCAGAGGGGACGGGATTGAGGTCCAAGTGGGCAGGATCAGGGAGAAGTTTTAGAAAGAGGAGGAAGCTGATAGTTTAGAAAACACCCAAGTTTAATTGGCAATGGGTTGGACAGGAGAGCTGGGGTGGGTTTTAGCAAGGCCAAGCATCCTAGATTTGGGTTAGTGAGTGGAGGACCATCAGAGGTTCCTGGTGCAGGGGGGTGTGATGCTTCTGGAACTCTCTCCGGGAGGGGGAGACCAGGTGTGGGGTGCCAGAGCTGAGGGGCGGCAGGTAGAGGGCAGGGGCTAGTGGCTGGGTGCTCACCTCGCCCCCATGGCTGCTGGGGGCCAGGGCCCTCTCCCCGTGTGGTCCAGGCCCCTGAGCGACCCGTCTCCTAACCCTCTCTCTGCTCCTTGCCTCCAACGTGCCTGTGTGCATGAGAACTCGTGTCCGCCAGTGAGCCCAGGAGCGGGTGGCCTTCATCAGCACCTGTGTCTCTCTCAGCCTCCACAGCCACGGGGATACCTGCACGCGTTCCCGTGGGACAGGCCGGACCCAAAGACTCTGGACCCGGGCCACTCCCCTGCATGGACGGGCGCGTCCACCCCGCCTCCCCGCCCTCTGACTGATGGACTTCACTGATCTGAGTGTCAGACACGCGGGCTGGACCCCTCCCCACCCCTCACGAACCCTGAGACTTGGGGGAGCGCCGAGCCTCGCTGTCTGCATCTGTGAAACGGGATCGGACGCCTACCTCACAGGGCTGTTGTGAGGGGCATGTGACACGGTCGCAAAGTGCCCTCCTGGGGGCTTGGCACACCCTGCTGTGTCTCAATAAATGTGTTTCTTGCCTGAACAAAAACAGTGATGGATGTGCTACTAATCTGAGGAGGGGCGAACGTCGGGACGCTGTCTGGCTGGGGGCTTCTCCTCCTCTCGGGCCCGTCTGATGGGAGGGGCAGGGGAGCCAGCTCCAGTCCCAGGAAGCCACCTGTCCCCCGCCCACTGGATACTCAAGGGTGATGGGATGACCAGAAGCAGAGCTGGCCCGGGGGGGTCCTGAGGTGGATGCACGTTTGGATGGACTAACCTGGGCAGGTCCCCCTTCTTCTAATGGTTTTAGGAAGCCAGGCTTCTTTCCAGAAAGGAATATAGACAGGAGGTGGAGGAAATCTGCTCTGGTCCCTGGAGCCCCGGAGGGGCCGCCCCCAGAGCCGTGACTCTTCCCGCCCCCGCCCCGCTCCTCACATATTCCCAGGGCCCTGGTGGGGGCCTGGTAGAGCAGTCATCCTGCTTAAACTAAAGGGGAGCGGACGGCCGAGCTGTTCCGCTCCAGCCTGGCTGCGACCTGGGGCCGACACTCATTCCACACGTTGGCTACTGAGCAGGCCCTGAGGGACCGCAGAGGTAGAGCCCGAGATGCAGCCCCTGCCCCACTGGCAGGGCGCCGCCCAGCTCAAGGAAGCTCAGGCCGTCGGCCAGCAGTGTGTGGCTGGGGCCGAATGGGGACAGAGGGGAGCAAGGGCAAGGGAGCTTCGGACTCGAGTCCACGAGGAGTCCTGGGGTCAGCGCACCTGGCTTTGCCGGAGCAGATGAGTTGGACACGCAACCAGTGGGAGAGAGAGGCTGACCGCTGCCACTGCCACCGTCAATGCCACTGTCAACGCCAAAGCCGTGACAACCACCACCACTATGGCCACCTCCTCCTCTTTCTTTTTCCACCTTCCTCCTTCTCCCTCCCCCCTTCCTCCCTCCTCCCCTCCCCTCCCCACAGGGAGGGGCCTCAAGGGAACCTCAGGCAAGTCCAGCCATGACTGCATGGGGCTGAGCATGGCTCCTTTGCAGAAAGAAAGAACCACCTCGGGGGATCGTGGGCACATCTCAGCCAAGGAGACCTGACCCCGGTCCCTGATCAAGATGGAGACGCGGATGGTGCTGAGTGAGGGTCCAGGCAGCACTGAGATGAGAAGAAGACAGCCTCCAAGCGTGCTCAGCTGGATGAGTCCACGGCCAGCCAGGGGGCAGCCGAGAGTCCGGGAGAGTCCTGCATGCGGTGGGCCCCCAGCCTCTGATGAAGCTTGTGTGTCCAAACGAAAGTCCCCTTGATGTTCCAGAGCGGAGACCCCAGCTCCAGCCTCCAGTGAACCTTGGGCAGCCGGCGGGAGGGCCCCTGTGATGTTCCAGAGCGGAGACCCCAGCTCCAGCCTCTGATGAAGCTCAGAGGCCCATGATGAGGGGCCCCATTGATGTTCCAGAACTGAGACTCCAGCTCTGGCCTCCGGCGAACCTTGAGCCTCCAAAATGAGGGCCCCCTTGATATTTCAGAACTGAGACCCTAGCTGCAGCCTCTGATGAAGCTCAGACGTGCAGAACTGCTGAGAAAGCCTCAAGGCCATGGGCTTGCCTGGGCACGACTGGGTGTGGCCAAGGTTTGACTTGACGGGAGGTGGCAGAGGAGACTGTGCTCTCCACGCACGGCCTGCAGCTCTCTTCACTAGCGACACTGGAGGTACTGAAGCCCGCAGGAAGCTGGGTTCCAGGTGCATAAGGAGAGACGTGGAGCAGGGGCTGCTGGCCGGAGGAAGCTTGTTAGGAAGAGCCTGACAGCGGAAGTCATGGATTGCGGGCGGGGCCCTGCTGTCGGAGCCTGCCCGTGAGTGCGTATCTCGGCAGCAAACTGCCGTTTTATGCCTTTTAGTTGTGCCGGACTCATGGCTGGCTGCACACCAGACTTGACCCACGGGGCTGCCAAGTTGGCTGGACCCTGGAATGTAACCCAAGCTCGTTTCTGCGGCTTAGCTCCTCTCCCAGGGGAAGGTGCTAAACACCCACTCGCCAGCCCGGCATGAAGCCACACCTCGGGGCTGGTCAGATCTGGTTGCCTCTTTCCAGCAACGGAAGTCCGCTGAGGTTGGGACTGAGACGGGGCCAGGCCATCGCGATGGGTGGTGCAGATGGCATGGACAGCAAAGGAGGCCCCCCAGTACACAGGGACACGATGGCAGCTTCCCAGATGCAGCTGCATTCTGGGCTGGGACCCTGCCCCGAGCACCTTGAAGGTCACTGTGGCCCTTCAGACATTGGGTTGACACCATACTGTCCACTAAACTGGAGAGAGATGGCAACGAATGAAATAAGGCTGAAAACATCGCCTTGTTCAGAAACCGTAAGAACGTCGTGGGTTGACACATTTGAAGTGATGAAAAGTGTCAACGTTGGGAGGAGAGAACGCTGAGTGTGGGCCTGGATGTGCTGACTTTGAAATCTTTAGACTGGGAGGTTCTGAGGATCTGATATCATCATTTATGCCATTCAGACATAGCTACAATAATATATCCCAGAAACGGACTTATTTTCTGCAGTTGGAGTCTGCAGGAAAAGGGAGCAGCTAGCAGGCGTTCTTGAAAAACACATCCTAACGATGCCAACATCATTTTGGTGATATTTCCTGGAAATTCATTCGAATTTGAAACTATGCACACAAAAACTTCTTTTATGAGTAACTGGAACTCGAGACCTGGGATGGAATGGAGGAGAAATGTCCTCTTAGAGGACTGCCCTGCCCCCCTCCCCCCCCCCACTCTCATTTGGCCAAGTTATTTTAGGAGATTTCCAAGAACAAGCAATTATTAGAATCACCCGTTGCTGACTTCCTAGAAGTTTCCACAACAAATTCTGAAGCCAAATGAAAAATGGGTGAGCCAGCAGGCTTGTAATGTTTGTGAAGAAAATGTGAAACCACTCCATGACATCATCAGCTTCAGGGGGCGAGGCTCAAAGTAGAACCACAGTAGTGGAAATAAGGACAGATGGAACTTCTGGATCTCCTGACTTAACATAGGTCAGAGATTCTGATACAGCCCCTCCCGGGAAGGTTGCCGAACTCTTAAGATTTTCTGGAGTGTGCTAGGTATTGTGCCGAGACTCTGGAGGAAGAGATGAATTTGATTCAGCCCCTGCCCTCCAAGTGCAAAAGACCAAATTCCAGGTGCTACTGCTACAGCCCTCAGTGTAGAGGGCTGCCTTTTGGGCAGGGCTGGACGGCCGGCCATCGTGGTCTCCCAGTCAGCTCCCACTTTACAGATGAGAGCACTGAGGCCGAGAGAAAGATTGGTTACTCGATGTCCATTAAGACCAGACCTCTCTGGAGGTCAACGTTCCCTACCCCAGGCAGCCTCTGATTGTACTGAGATTCAGGAAGAGCCCAGAAGGCTGAGTGGATTGCCCACAGACACCCATCGAGAGGAGTAGGAAGGCTTGGCGCCGGAGTGACTGTGTACCCGTTCTCCAAGAGCCCAGCCCCAGTGCCATCCTGGAAGACCAGGCCAGAGGGTTGGGGGGTGGGGGGGATGGCACAGGAGGACCCCCGTCCGGGAGCCTAGGGAGCCAGGCCCGGCCACTGTTGGTCTCTGACTCTCCCTCGGGGCTTTAGTTTCCCCATCACTCACGCTGTCCTCCTCCTGCTTTTTGGAGGGACATTCTCTGGTGGGATTTCCCACTCCCGCTTTGTCAGAAGTGGCCACTGGGTGAAACGGCTTCGTGGCAAAGAGGCAGACGAGTACTGAGGGAGAGGAAAATCATGGCCTTCTTCCTTCCCAGGAGGGGTCGGGCCATGCCTCAGATTTTACAGACACTCCCAGCTCAGCTCCTAGAGGAAGCAGGGAATGAAGATGCCTTGGGCTGCAGTTTTCTCCCAGCAGATTGTAATCTTCCCCTCTTATCCACACTGGTGGCCATCGTTTTGGAACTGGCGGCCGGAGCGAGGCAGGGGCAGGCGGCCCGTGGAAAGCTTTCTCTCCAGCTCCCTTCACATGGAGGGGTATTCTCCCATGGGGCCCTCCCTGTACGTCTCAGGAGACAGTTTGTGCTCTGCCCCTACTGCTGCACGCAGCCGTCATGTCGGGTCTCTGGGGAAGCCAGTCCCAGTAGTGGCCAAAACTCTCTGCAGAGGCTGGGCCCGCCCAGGGGGTGGGTGGAGGTGGGTTGGGAGGACAGATGGCAGGCAGTAAGGGGTAACACAACAGCCAAGTGGTCTAGAGTCGGGCCAAATTCCAGCCAAATGCGACAGCAACGAGGGGGAGCCCCTACTCCCGGGAGACATTTTTAAGGCTAATTTGATAGCTGTGTGCTTCCCAGACAGCCCACAGTCCCGGAGCTGTCTTCTGCGGCTGAGGAGCCTCCGAGGCCAGAGCTCCCCTGGACTCCGAGTTGCCCTCGGGGGGGCTGGGTGAGGGTCCAGAGGGGCTGGCAGGGCGTTGTGGAATGTTACCTATATACCTGCACTTCACAAAGCACTTTATCTGTTTGCTCGGTGGTGGCTGATGGTGGAAGGAGTGGATGGATGTGTGCCTGTCAGGGGCTGGGTGCTCCTCAGGCCCCCCCATGTCACGGTGGAGACCTCGGGCTCAGAGACAGGACACTCACATGTCCGTAGGGGCGATGGAGCCAGGAGCGGCCTTTTCTGCGATGTCCTGGCCGGGGCCTCAGTGCACGGCAATCAGAGGCCACTCTGCTAGGAAGAAAGCGCCCAGGGCACCCCTGCTTGGCCATCTGGGATTAATTACCCAGGCTGGAACTTGCCTCTTTAGAATTGACTGTGACTCCAAAGGGTCTTATCAAACCCCCCATGCAGCCTGGGCTCCTGCCACCTTGCACGGGTGCTGCTTCTGGAGGTTTCTGCAACCTGGGACCCCTGATCCAGGGATCAGTCTGCACCCCTTCACCGCAGCTCCTGCACTGCCCCCAGTGCCAGACGGGTGCCCGGTCGGTGTCACGTGGCTACCCCAGGTTAGGCCCAAGTGCTGTCCCAGCCCTGGGGGACGGTGCTCAGGGTGCAGGGGGTCCTGGCCCGGGGTGGGGACGGATGTGAGCCTGAGCCTGCCTGTGTGCGCCTGGGTGTGCACGGGTGTGTGCGCTGGGTGTGTGTGCGCGTGTGCGAGTGTGTGCGCGCACACACGTGCATGCGTATGAAAGAGAGACACAGGGTGGAGAGTGACTGGAGATGAGAGACAGTGGGTCTCTCCCTAGTGCCAGACGCCCTGACTGTGGATTCCAGGTCCACTCTCCTCTAGACCCACTCCGCGCAGCCACCCCTGCCACGTGCCCCCCGTAGCTTTCCACCAGCCCGTCTGTGCGTCCACTGCAGCCACAGCAAGTAGAAAAGTGGCAGCCTTGGCCCTCACCCCTAACCCTTCTGTGACCCCCCCCCACATTGCCTCTCCTTGGCGATGCGCCCACAGGTGGGGGGGAACTTGCGCCGGTGAGTTGCTGACACACCCACTCACCAGCTCTGCCCAGTGTCCCGGAGTGGTGCCTTCCCTGCCGCAGCCCCCCACCTCCTCCCCACCCACCTGGGGTTCTGCTCAGCTCCCCCACGCCAGGTCCCAGACCCCAGCTTCCCCGGCAGCTCGCAGGACACGTTCAGCCACTTCCTGGATGGAGGGACAAGGATGGCTTGAGCAAGGTGCACTGGGTCTTGTGCCGGTCTCCGCAGCCTGCCCAGCCTCCCTGGCCACCGCCTGGGAGCGGCTGCCACCCACGGGCGCTGGCCGGGACCTCTGGAGCCAGACCTTGGCAGCTGCACTCTGCCCTCCACAGAGCCTCGGACCCGGAGTATGCCTGCGCCCCCATGGCACTCAGCCCAGATGCTGCACCATCCAGGTCAGTTCCCGCCTGCCCCACGGTGCCCCACCCGCTTCTCACCCAGGTGACGCGTCTACCTGAGACTCAGAACCCAGAGGGGCCACGTTTGTCGTCGCGATGCATAGATCGCATTGGCCTGGAGTGAAAAGTGCTAAAAGTGACAGACTCGCTGATGAAAGTCTGTTTTGTCCGATTGGTTTGCCAGCGAGGTTGAGAGTGGATGAGTCCAACGAGCTCTGTGCTTTTGACAGATATATATCTACATGTTACACATCTAGTATGCGATACCCAGGAGGTTATATCATTGCAACTCTGTAAGCTTGGCATGAAAGCTTTGGTGCCAATTTAAAAAGGGGCTGGGGGAAGGCGGGATGGCTTTGCAAAATTCCTTAATGGGGTCTGCAAGCAAAAATGTTTGCTGACCCCCAGTCTAGGGCATCCACTGCTCCTCACTGGCAAGGTTGTCAGCTTGGTAGTTGCTCTCTGAGCTTTAGCACACGATGGCTATTCTGTTAATGCAAGTGGGCGGGGGTGTAGAGCAGGACGCCCAGGTCTTGAGCCTCAGAGATTTCCACACCCAGTTCGTGGGGTCCTGGGTTCCTCCTCCACCCGCCTCTAGTCTTTGGGGTCCATCTCACGCATGTCTGTCACTGTGGGCTCCATCATCCTGGCACCCATCATCACCACTTCACCATACCCTGCAACTACCGGGTCCCGGGGCCTGGCCCATCCTTCCCCGTGGGCTGGCCATCTCGGGCTCCCATCACCTCCACCTGGCCTCTGTCACCCTGAGCGCAGCATCTCACCTCTGTCACTGTGGACCTGGCCATCACCCATCCATCCTCTGCCTCACCTCGCTTCGGGGCTCACTCTGGCCCCCAGGGCCTTGTACATGGTAGGCTTTCATTCATTCGTTTGCACATTCGGTGAAGGTCTACTGTGTGCCAGGCCCTGTGCCAGGCAGCAAGTAAATGGACGTGGCCCGTGGGAGTGCACACCTCGGGGAGACGCACGAGAGCCGGCGGATGGCACAGAGCCTGGGCCAGGGCGGCTTGGGGACGTGGTGCAGAGAAGGGCGGGTCTGACTGCATGGCGGTGGGGACGTTCAGCCCAGGTCCTGCTGAGTGAGTTCTGCAAGGAGAGCCTACCTGTGCCCACTTTCTTCCCTGCTGGTGGCCGGCATCTCAAAACTGGCACCAGGAGCCCAGGCCCTCCCAGCCTGCCTGCAGGGTCCTTGCTCCCAGGCCCCTGGCACAAGTCCAGCCCCTCTGGCAGCCTGGGCTCCTTGCACTGTGCACCCTGTTCTCTGACTCAGCCTCCTTGCTGTCCCCTTTGCTGGGGATCACCCAGTCCTGCCCAGATCCTTCGATGTTGGTCACATATTTCCACTTTTTAGATGGTAAACTGTTGCTCAGACTGGGTCCCTGAGTGTCACATGTCAGGACTTGGAGGGAGGGTTAAGGACTAAATTTTGTGCTCTTTCCACCAAAGTTGAAATGAATGAGTGAACAAATGAATTGATGACGTAAGAGAAAGGAGGTGGGTGGTGGGGAAGATGCGGACTTCTCAGTCTTGGAGGGGTTTCAGGGCAGAGTTAGGCCACATTGGAGGATGGGGGGTCACAGCGGTCAGGGAGGGGCAGCCAAGTCTGTGATGGAGGGTTAGGGTTAGGGTAAAACCAGACAATGGTGGACAAGGCAGTGAATTTCTTGTAAAGCAAAATTCATTTCATTGTAAAATTCTGAGCTGTGTCCTTGTAGTTTGGTCTGTTACGATGCACTTCTGTTCTCTCACATCATGGTGGTCAAGGATGGTTTGGTCTATTGACTTGAATGTCTTTGCTTGGCCAGGTGGTAGTTGTCAGATATCCATCTGGGCATTTTCCAGGTCTTGGAGAGTCAGAAACTGGGACCCTCTAGTGTCCACCAGGACCCTGTGGATGTGCTGGGGGAGGGGCACCGGCTTGTGGGGAGTGATGGCGGATGTCTTCAAGGTCCTCTGCAAGTCCTGGAGTGGACTCGGTTTTAGGGGACCTTGGGTGTCAGTCATCAGATGTGTTAGGTTTGGTTATTTGGAGTTCTCCCCTTGGAGAAGGAACTTCTGTAACGTTGACGATCCTTAAATTGCCTGTTAGACTCTGAATCTGAATCAGAATTGGTGTGGCATGTGCATACTGCCTGGGAGTCTGTAGGTATGAGGTGGTCCCATGGGTTTCCGCTTTGACCTGAGAATGTCCATCATCTCGCAGGGTGGGGCTGCACTTCATGGCAGTTGGAGGCTGAAAAGCACTGCTAAGTTCATGCAACAGCTATGCCTATGCCCACTCAGGTGTCACACAGAGCCCCTCCTCCACTCAGGTGTCACACAGACCCCATCCTCCACTCAGGTGTCACACGGACCCCCTCCTCCACTCAGGTGTCACACAGACCCCATCCTCCACTCAGGTGTCACACGGACCCCCTCCTCCACTCAGGTGTCACAGAGGCCCCCTCCTCCACTCTTGTTTCACAAAGACACTCTCCTGCACTCAGGTGTCACAGACACCCCCTCTTCCACTCAGGTGTCACACTGACCCCCTCCTTCACTCTGGTGTCACACAGACACCCTCCTACACTCAGATGTCACACAGACCCTCTCCTTCACTTAGGTGTCACACAGACCCTCTCCTCCACTCAGTTGTCACACTGAACCTCACCTGCACTCAGGTGTCACACAGACCCCCTCCTTCACTCAGGTGTTACACAGACACACTCCTCCACTCAGATGTCACAGAGATCCCCGCCTCCACTCACTTGTCACACATTCCCCCTCCTCCACTCATGTGTGACTCAGACCCCTTCCTATACTCATGTGTCACACAGACCCCGTCCTCCAGTCAGGTGTAACACAGACCCCTTCTCAACTCAGGTGTAACACAGACACCCCTCCTCCACTCAGGTGTCACACAGACCCCCACTTGCACTCAGGTGTCACACAGAACCCTTCCTTCACTCAGGGGTCACAGAGACCCCCTCCTGCATTCAGCTGTCACACAGACCCCCTACTCCACTCAGGTGTCTTACAGACCCCCTCCTCCACTCAGGTGTCACACAGACCCCATCCTACACTCAGGTGTCACACAGACCTACTCCTGCACTCAGGTGTCACAGACACCCCCTCTTCCACTCAGGTGTCACACTGACCCCCTCCTTCACTCTGGTGTCACACAGACACCCTCCTACACTCAGATGTCACACAGACCCTCTCCTTCACTTAGGTGTTACACAGACCCTCTCCTCCACTCAGTTGTCACACTGGACCTCACCTGCACTCAGGTGTCACACAGACACCCCTCCTCCACTCAGGTGTCACACAGAGCCCCTCCTCCACACAGGTGTGTCACAGACCCACTCCTGCACTCATGTGTCACACAGACTCCCTCCTGCACTCAGTTGTCAAAGAGACCCCGTCTTCCACTCAGGTATCACACAGAACCCCTTCTCCACTCAGGTGTGACAGAGACTCCTTCCTACACTCACGTGTCACACAGACCGCCTCCTCCACTCAGGTGTCACATAACCCCCTCCTTCACTCAGGTGTCACACAGACCCCCTCATCCACTCATGTGTCACACAGACCCCCTCCTCCACTCAGGTGTCACAGAGACCCCCTCCTTCACTCAAGTGTCACACATACCCACTCCTGCACTCAGGTGTCACACAGACCCCTTCTTACACTCAGGTGTCACACAGACCCCCTTCTCCACTCAGGTGTCAAACAGATCCCCTCCCACACTCAGTTGTCACACAGATCACCTCCTCCACTCGTGTCACACACACGCCCTCCTCCACTCAGTTGTCACACAGACCCCCTCCTACGCTCTGGTGTCACACAGACACCCTCCTCCACTGAGGTGTCACACAGACCCCCTCCTGTACCCATGTGTCACACAGACCTATTCCTGAACTCAGGTGTCACACAGACAACCTCCTACTCCACTCATGTGTCACACAGACCCCCTCCTCCACTCAGGTGTCAGAGAGACCCCCACTCTACTCAGTGTCACACAGACGCCCTGCTCCACTTATGTGTCACACAGACCCCCTTGTGAACTCAAGTGTCACATAGATCCCCTTCTCCACTCATGTGTCACACAGAACGCCCTCCTCCACTAACGTGTCACATAGACCCCCTCCTCCACTATGGTGTTAGACAGACCCCGTCCTACACTCAGGTGTCACTCAGAGCCCCTCCTCTACTCAGGTGTCACATAGACCCCCTGCTCCACTCATGTGTCACACAGACCCCTTCCTATACTCATGTGTCACACAGACCCACTCCTCCACTCAGGGGTCAAACAGACACTGTCCTCCACTTACGTGTCACACAGAACCCCTCCTCCACTCAGGTGTGACACAGACCCACTCCTGCACTCAGGTGTGTCACACAGACTCCCTTCTGCACTCAGGTGTCAAACAGACCCCGTCCTCCACTGAGGTGTCACACAGACCCCCTCCTGTACCCATGTGTCACACAGACCTATTCCTGAACTCAGGTGTCACACAGACAACCTCCTACTCCACTCATGTGTCACACAGACCCCCTCCTCCACTCAGGTGTCAGAGAGACCCCCACTCTACTCAGTGTCACACAGACGCCCTGCTCCACTTATGTGTCACACAGACCCCCTTGTGAACTCAAGTGTCACATAGATCCCCTTCTCCACTCATGTGTCACACAGAACGCCCTCCTCCACTAACGTGTCACATAGACCCCCTCCTCCACTATGGTGTTAGACAGACCCCGTCCTACACTCAGGTGTCACTCAGAGCCCCTCCTCTACTCAGGTGTCACATAGACCCCCTGCTCCACTCATGTGTCACACAGACCCCTTCCTATACTCATGTGTCACACAGACCCACTCCTCCACTCAGCTGTAACACAGACACCCCTCCTCCACTCAGGGGTCAAACAGACACTGTCCTCCACTTACGTGTCACACAGAACCCCTCCTCCACTCAGGTGTGACACAGACCCACTCCTGCACTCAGGTGTCACACAGACTCCCTTCTGCACTCAGGTGTCAAACAGACCCCGTCCTCCACTGAGGTGTCACACAGACCCCCTCCTGTACCCATGTGTCACAGAGACCTATTCCTGAACTCAGGTGTCACACAGACAACCTCCTACTCCACTCAGGTGTCACACTGACCCCTTCCTCCACTCATGAGTCACACAGACCCCTTCCTTTACTCAGTCTTCACATAGACCGACTCCTACTCTCCGGTGTCACACAGACCGCTTCCTACCCTCATGTGTCACATAGACCCCCTCCTGCACTCAGGTCTCACACAGACCCGCTCCTGCACTCATGTGTCACACAGACCACTCCTCCACTCAGGTGTCACAGAGACACCCTCCTGCACTTATGTGTAACACAGACCCCCTCCTCCACTCAGACGCCACACAGACCCCTCCTTCACTCAGGTGTCACGCAGACCCCATCCTCCAATCAGGTGTCACGCAGACCCTCTCCTCCACTGAGATGTCACACAGACACCCTCCTCCATTCAGGTGTCACACAGACACCCTCCTCCACTCAGTGACACAGATCCCCTTGTGCACTCATGAGTCACACAGACCCCCTCCTCCTCTCAGGTGGCACACAGACCCCCTCCTCCACTCAGGTGTCCCACAGACCCCCTCCTCCACTCAGGTGTCACACAGATCCCTCTCCTCAACTCAGATATCCCAAAGACCCCCTCCTCCACTCATGTGTAACACAGAACCCCCTCCTCCTCTCAGGTGTCACGCAGACCCCGTCTTCCACTCAGGTGTCACCCACACCCCCTTCTCCACTCAGGTGTCACTCAAACCCACCTCCTCCACTCAGGTGTCAGAAAGACCCCCTCCTCCATTCATGTGTCACACAGACCGCCAGTTCCTCTCAGGTGTCATGCAGACCTCCTTCTCCACTAAGATGTCACACAGACCCCCATGTCCTCTCAGCTGTCACACAGACCCCCTCCTCCACTCATGTGTCACTCAGACCCCCAAAGTCCACTCAGGTGTTACACAGACCCCCACGTCCTCTCAGCTGTCACACAGACCCCCTCCTCCACTCAGGTGTCATGCAGACCCCCTCCTCCACACATGTGTCACACAGACCCCCACTTCATCTCAGGAGTCACAGAGATGCCCTCCTCCACTCAGGTGTCACTAAGAACCCCCTCCTCCAGTGGGGTGTCATACAGACCCCCCTCCTCCACTCATGTGTCACACAGACCCCCACTTCCTCTCAGGTGTCACACAGACCCCCTCCTCCTCTTAGGTGTCACACAGATGCCCACTTCCTATCAGGTGTCACACAGGCTCACTCATCCACACAGGTGTCATGCAGACCCCCTTCTCTCAGGTGTCACACAGACACCCTCCCCCTCTAAAGTGTCACACACACACCCTCATCGACTCAGGTGTCATACAGACCCCGTCCTCCACTCAGTGTCACACAGACCCCCTCCTGCACTCATGTTTCACACAGACCGCCTCCACAACTGAGGTGTCACACAGAACCCCCTTCTCCCCCAAGGTGTCACAGAGGCCCCATCCTACACTCATTGTCACACAGACCCCCTCTGGCACTCATGTGTCACACAGACCCCCTTGTGCATTCATGTGTCACACAGACCACGTCCTGCACTCATGTGTCTCACAGACCTTCTCCTCCACTCAGGTGTCACACGGAACACCCTCCTCCACTCAGGTGTCACACAGACCCCCTCCTCCACTAAGTGTCAAATAGACCGCCTCCTGCACTCATGTGTCACACAGAACATCTCATGCACTCATGTGTGACACAGACCCCCTCCTCCACTCACGTGTCACACAGACGCCCTCCTGCACTCATGTGTCACACAGGCCTCCTCATGCAGTCATGTGTCACACCAACCCACTTCTGTACTCATGTGTCACACAAAACCCATCCTGCACTCAGGTGTCACACCGACACCCTCCTCCACTCAGGTGTCATGAAGACCACCTCCTCCACTCTGGTGTCACAACGACCCCCTCCTCCACTCAGGTGTCACACAGACCCCCTCTCGCCTCATGAGTCACAGAGACCGCGTCTTTCACTTGAGTGTCACACAGACCCCCTCCTTCACTCAGTTGTCACACCGAACACCCTCCTCCACTCAAGTGTCACACGGACCCACTCCTCCACTCAGGTGTCACACAGAGCCCCTCCTCCATTCAGTGTCAAATAGACCCCCTCCTGCACTCATGTGTTACACAGAATATCTCATGCACTCATGTGTGACACAGACCCCCTCCTCCACTCACGTGTCACACAGATCCCCTCTTCCACTCGTGTGTCACACAGAACCCCTCCTCCACTCAGGTGTCACACAGAGCCCCTCCTCCACTCAGGTGTCACACAGAGCCCCTCCTGTACTCATGTGTCACACAGAACCCCTCCTCCACTCAGGTGTCACAGAGAGCCCCTCCTGTACTCATGTGTCACACAGAACCCCTCCTGCACTGACATCTCACACAGACCCCCTCATGCACTCATGTGTCACCAGAGCCCCTCCTCCAGTCATGTGTCACAGAGACCCCCTCCTGCACTCTTGTGTCACATTTAGAGCCTTAATGCGCTTGTGTCACCTTGCTCCTCCATTCACTGTGTCGCTTTTTGCCCCGCAACCCTTTCATGTGTACCCTGAGCCGCTCCCCTGCCCATTTGTCACATGGAGCCCCTCCTCCACACGTCACACCGGATCTCCCCACTCATTGTCACACTGAGTCCTTCCCCCATTATTGAGTCACACGGATCATTTGCTGCTCATGTGTGACACCGAGTCCCTTCCTGCCTCAGGTATGACACTGGACACTGAGCTTTTCCTGCTACGTGTGAGTCACCTAGGCCCCTTCTCCACTCCCGTGCCAGTAGAGCTCTGTTCCACCTGTGTGTCACAGTAAACTTCCTTGCTCATGTGTCACACCAGTCCCTCCCCTACCTGTACGTTACACTGAGAGCCTGCAACATACATGTGTCCCCCTGAGCCCCTCCCCCTCTCATGTGTCCCACTGAGCCCCTTCTTTCATGTGTCAGATTGAGTTACTCACCCACTCGTGTGTGACAGGGAGCCCACCTTCCACCCATGCTTTACAACGAGCCCCTCCCCCATGTGCCATGCTAAGTCCCTCACTCGTTCATGTATTTTGTGGAGTCCATTCCCCAGCCATCCTCTGAGCCTCTGGCTGCATGGGGGCGTGTCCTCAAGCTCGTTGCTGCCCCCCCAGCCTCTTCCTGGCATGGTCTTCTTTCTGGTCTGCAGACCTCAAGTTCCCGGAGGGGAGGGCCTATGGCTGGGCCATCTCTGAGATCCCCTCCTTGGAGGGGAAAGTTATGCCCCCGGTGGGACACTCCCCAGGGGTGGGCCCAGGCCAGAGGTGGAGACAGGGCCTGCCCTGGGGCTTCTCCCACTGATGGGGCAGCGGCTGTGCTCCTGTAGGGAGCCCTCTGAGAGGACCCAGCTCCTAGGACAGACAGGTGGACGTCGGAGAGACAGTGCCCTTTTTTCCTAGGCCTGCCCCTTCTTACTGCCCCTGGAGGAGGGGCTCCTCGAGGGGCCTTATCCTCTGCCCAGGACTTTCTCATGACCAGGAGGCTGAGGCCCCTCACAGGTCGCTGCTTCCTACTCTCTCCTTAAATCCCGTCTGGAGACATCCCTGGCTCCCCAGCTATTCCTAACCCTGGGTCCCGTGTCTCCCAGCTGGAAGCTGTCAGCAGGTGCCCCCTTCTTCTCCTTGTCCAAGCTTGGTGCCCAAGGGCACTAGACTCATGTCCCCCTGGGCCCTGGCTGCTGACTTTGACTGTCCCGCTAACTTAGGTCCCACGCGTGGCGGGAGGAGACCACACCGAGCCCCTGTGTGACTAGTCATTTGCCCACGAGGCAGCCAAGGCCCCCAGCCAGGACAGGAGGGCCTTCCACCATCCTCCCCTGCCTCCGCCCAGCTTTGCATGTTTCCCCACTTGGCAGCTTCAGGACGTCCTTGTTGAGGTCGGGAAGGCCCTCCTGGTCAGGGGACCGCTTGAGCAAAGGCGGGGCCTTCAGGTGGTGGTGGGAGTGTCATGGTTGCCTCTGTCAGGTGCAGTGTGTTGGAGCGAGATGTGGCACGGGGAAGATCGAGGTCCCATCACGAGAGGCCTCGATGTTGGCCAAGGAAAGGCCTCCTCCCGCTCAGGACCTTGGATAGAAACCAGAGCTCTGAGGAGTGGACAGCATGTGCTGCTTGGTGGATGGGTGGAGTGGGGGCCGGGCTGTGGGGATGGGCTCTGTGTGATGCTGGCTTCTTGCTCACTTTGGGCACAGGCGGGCACCGCCCTGGTGGGCAGGGAGGGGATTTCAAGCTCCTGTCACACCCCCTAACATGGGAGCCTGTGTCGGGGGGGCCTGACAGAGGCTGGACCTGCGGCTGCCTGCAGGAGGGATGGGCATATCAGGATCCGAGTGGTGAGTAGCCACCAGCTGCCGGGGAGTGTGTATTGTTACGTGTTTCCAGAAACAGGCCTATGTGTACCAGGCCTGGAGGCTGGAGCTCTTGGCCATGGGTGGGCTGGGGGGGCTGGGGTGGGCTGGGAAGGGCAGGGGGGTGGCAAAGAGGCTGGCAGCCTCACCTGGTTGGAATCCGGGGCTCCCCTGTGTCCCTGGATGCTGTCAGAGCTCACTGGATGGCAGTGGTCTTGTGGAGGGAGGGGCGACCTGGGCACAGGCGGTTGTGTAACCTGTCTTTTGTCTTGAGTTTCCACCTTTGTTGTGGTGCCATGATGTCATAACCCAGCACCTCATTCAGTACTGACTTTTTTCTTGCTTTCAGGAGAAAAAAGGTTTGTACTGTGTTCTCTAACCTCTTTTTCTAGGAAAGTGGGGACACCATCACCCAGTGTTTTTTTGCCCTGTCAGGAGTTTGTCCTCCTTGGCCTGGGAGCTGCCTCTCTTGTTTGTAAATGGGGATAAAGCCCCTTCTGGCTGGACGGGGGCAGGGGACCCAGTTAGACCAGTGCCCCGCCGTCCACTGTGTCCAGACGCACTGTTGCACCGGCAGCCCCACTGCTCTACGTGTGTGTGAGCGTGCAGGCGTGTCACCGTGGATAAGTGTGTGCACCTTGCTGGGCGTCTGGGCTCCCCACTGTAGGGCAGGGCTGGTTGTCTGGTGGCGAATTCTGTTCGACCTTAGCCGAGAGGCCGTCCCGTTGCCCCTCCACCTGCACAGGCCTGGCTGGAAAGAGTGGCTCTCCTGGAAGGTCCTGGGCTGCAGGGATGGGAGGGGTCATCATCCATCCCATCGCCCAGGGCAGCCCATTCCAAGCAGGTTTGCCCTGGAGGTTCAGCCTGTAGGACCCCCCGAGGGTGGGCTGGGCGAGGGGCCAGTGCTGGGTGTGGCCTCCCCACCATGACCCCAAGGCTCTGCTCCAGGGGAGCTCATGCCAAGGGGTTCGGGAACCCCCAGAAGAGTGTCATCTGGGAACAGAGGGGATTTTAGGAATCAGAGGCCCTTGGAGATTGTGTCTCATTGCCCCTGAGACTCCCCTCCCCTCTAACCACACCCCCTATTTGATGATAGGAAAACAGCCCTGAAGACCAGACAGCTGCTAGCCAGGGTCACCCAGCAAGTTGGAGTCAGGGCCGCTAAGGGAGTCTTGGGGTGCTTGGAGATGAGCCCCTGACCTCGACCCACGCGGCTTGCCCATGGCTTCTTGGAATTGCTGCCAGTGGGTGGACAGACAGACAGGTAGCGTGCCCTTGGCTCCTGGGGCCTCAGTGATGGTGGCTGTTTGTGGGCGTCGTTCCTGGGTCCGTGACTGCATGTGTGCAGGGCGTGGCGGGGATGGAAGGGCCCAGGGTGAGAGGGCGGAGGCCACCGAGGTGGACCCCAGTCCCGGCTCTGTTCTTGACCCCTTCTCAGCCAGCATCAGGTCAACTGCCCTCTCTGGGCCTCGGTTTCCCAAGTTTCTCCTGAATAAACTGCCTGAGAAGTCCACGCATGGGGGGCGGTGGAGGGCAGGGACTCCGAGTGTGACTTCCTTTGTGACAGGAGCTCCGATGGCTCAGAGCGACAGAGGAGAGGAGGCTGGGAGAGGGGGTGCAGCCGGTCAGCAGGGGGCCAGGGGGGCGGTGAGAAGCCTGGAGGTGTAGCCGAGCCCCCGGCTTTGAACCTGGGGATCCTGACCATGATCTCGCGGTGCTGCCGTCGGGGGTAGATGCCTCAGACAGACGGGTGGGTGGTGAGTGACAGTCGGTCGCTCCTGGGGACCAGTGAGGGCACCGGGCATAACGCCGGGTGGGGCCGGAGAGGGCACGGAACTCTGGGGGATCCGTGAGGGACACGACTTTCCTTAGGGTTGGGGAGGGGCAGGCCTGAGAGGGGGTAGGGAGTCAGGCCCCTGCAGAGCCCCTGACCTTTGAACCTGAGATCTGCTTGGTGGTCTCATGGTGCCACTGTCAGGGGCAGATTCTGTGCCCCAGAGGGCAGACTTAAGGCCCATGCCATGGTGTGTGAGGGCCCACGTGCGTGGACATCCGTGTTGGAGCCCCCCCCCGCAAGTGGAGGTTCTAGGTCCCCCGCAAGGAGTGGTCCCATGTGGAGGGGTGGCGGATCTGGGAGGTCCAAGGCCGCTGCCGGATGGGTGGGCCCTGAGGCCAGGCAGAGGGACCCTCGGTCAGCATGGACTGGGCTGTGGGCTGAGTGAGCCCTGAGTGCCTGAGTGCCCGGTCACCGCTGTCCTCCCTCCCCGGGACGCCCTCTGCCTTCCCAGGGCAGTGCACCCTCAGAACAGCTTTTCTGCCACTTTTAGGACGGTGGGACCTTGGCCTTCTCCACTAGCGGTGGTGGTGGGGGAATTGCTGAAGCCGAGGTTCCTTGGTTCAAAGACCCTCCGAGTTAGGGGGGCAGGGCACAGCCCGCCCACCCCCATTTCTCGTGTGGGACGAATTGGGACTTGGATTTCTGGGGTCCCTGATCCGGACCCTCTGGAAGAGGCAGCTCCCCGTGTTGCCCTCCTCCCCTGCCCCCCCACCCCCCCACCCCCCCAGCTTGCGTGCCAGGCGCCTGGTGGGCGTGGTCCAGGGGAAGCTCCACCCCCTCCCCTCCCCCCACTCCACCTGCCGGCCCTCCACCCCGCCTGTCCCCACCCTCCACCTTCAGAACAAGCCACAGAGTCAGATCATCTTTTAGCTCTACTTTATTTTGGGGGTGGGAGGCGGTGAGGAGCGCAGGCGTGGCAGAGAGCGGTGGCCTGGTGGGAGCATTCTCAGCTACTTGGCTTCTCGGGCCTCTCTCAGTCTCTCTTGGAGCCCCTCCCCTTGTCTCGGGCCTCAGGCCCCTGTGCTGTCAGTGTTGGGGTGGGGGAGGGAGCCCCCCCAGGTGAGGTCACCCCATCAGTGTCCTGGACGGTCGCAGGGATGCCTGAGGCTGCGAAACCGGTGAGTACTGGCACGGCGGGCCCTTCTGTAGCGGCACCATCCAGGTGAGAGCCAGAGCTCAGGGTCAGACAGTCGGTGTCGAGGGCGCTGGACCAGACGGGGGCGCGGGTGCAGCTTGGCAGGGAGGGGGGGTGGGGGAGGCCCCCCAGCACCCCACGAGGCGTGGGAGGTCGGGGTCGGGCCCGGGGGCGCCGCTGGTGGAGGTAGATGTCAGTAGAGCAGCCGGGGTCAGTGTCCCAGGGTGGCCCAAGGTGGCCACTCGTCGCTCCAGGTGGGGGGTCCCTGGCGTCTGCTTGCTTGGCTGCGTCTGCCCTGCTGGTTCTTCACCCGGCCTTGGGTCACGGGGTCATCTCCTGCTCATCACTGCTCTCTCCCCTCGTTGATCTCACGCCCAGTTGCAGGCCTGGGACCTGGAGAATTAAGACGGAGTTGGGTAGCCCTGAGCCGACTCTGGGTCTCTGATGGTTGGACGGCCCACTGGGTAGCCTGTTGGCACGGATACTGTTGCTGGTCGATGAGTCGATTGTTTGCCCTTCTCAAGTGTTTCCCCCTTGGGTCAGGAGCGGCAGGAAGGGGGCCCGGGGTCCGAGCGAAGCCGGCTGAGGCACGGGGAGGCTGGAGGGAGGATCTGTGGGGCGGCGGGGCGGAGGAGAGGAGGCGTTTTCAGTCGAGGTCCGCGTCCTGCTCTTCCCCGGGCAGCTCCTCCAGCGTTGCTCCTTCCCCGGGGGGGCTCACCCCGACGAGGGTGGATGTAGACTGGGTGTAGACGGCGGTCAGGAAGTGGGTCAGGGCCCTGGCTGCCAGCTGCCTGTTGATCGCGATGGAACCCCGTTGGGCGCTGCGGAGGTAGAGCAGGCGGTGGACATCGGTGTCGCTGGGGAGGTGCTGGCGGGGCCCGAGGGCGCCCGAGGCGTCGGGGCTCAGGCTCTCCTGCACGTCGTTCTCCTGCTCGTCCTGCGAGGTGTCTTGCAGGCCGTCATGCAGGCCACACTGACGGTAACGTTGCAGGTCGTCTTGCAGGGCTTCTCGCAAGACGACATCCTCATCGTCGACGACGTGCAGCTCCAGGTAGCGGTTCGGGTGCAGGTGGGGGTGGGTCCCCTCACGGGGGGCGACTCTGACGGCGAAGAGCTTGCACAGTATCTGCCAGGACTCGGGCGTGAGTCGCAGGCCCAGCAGAGCGTCGCGCCGCCGCTGGCCAGGGCCCAGGAACAGCTCGGCCGGTTCCTCGGCTGGGATGGCGTTGGCGCCCGTGAGCGGGGGCATCTGGGTGAACAGCTGGGCGACGGCGGGGGCGATGCCGCTGCCAGCGATGAGGGACGGGTCCAGCAGCAGGCACAGAGAGCGCCGCGGCGGCGGCCAGGCCGTGTCCGAGGTGGGTGCGGGCGGCAGGGCGAGGGGCGTCCTGAACCTCAGCAGCACGAGGAGGGCGGCCACGGCCAGGAGGTTCTTCCAGAACAGGAGGCCTCGGAAGAAGTGCAGAATGACTGCCCTGATCTGGGCCATGCTGAAATGGGCAAGGAAGCTGTTGAGTATTTGGTCTGCTGGTATCAGAGCCAGGAGCTCCTGCCGGAGGCGCTGCCCATGCGGCCCGTCCTGATGAAGGGCATCTTCATTCTCCTCTTCGTCCCCCGGTTCTGGGGACTGAGCCCTGGGGGACCCTCCCGTAGCAAAAAGCATCCCTGGCCGAGTGGCAGCACGCTGCTGGAAGGCTCTTCTCTGGAGGCGTTTCCGCGTGGGCGGCGGGGGCCGGCCACCCTTTTGTTCTGGCCGCTCCATGACGTCAAAGTGGAAGTGGGAGAAGAAGAAGACCCAATGCCCGGGGAGAAGTACGGTGAGCCTGTCATTATTCAGAGAGGCCAGATCCTCTGTGTTGAGAAGGATCATGATAGGCTCCTCGGTGTTCTCCAGGTAGCGACACCACACCACGAAGGCAGCCCGTACTGGAAGGGTCTTCATCTCCGCCGGCGAGGCCTCCACCTCGATCGGGGAGATGTTTCGAGAATAGAAAGCGCAGCAGACTCGCTTGCCGGTTTGGTCGTCGACTTGGATCAGGGAGGCGTGCAGGGCCGTCTTGGTGACGCCCGTTTCCAAGTAGAACGGGTTCTGGGGCTTGGGGTGGTGGAGGAGGGGCGCCTTGCGGAAAGCCCACTTCAGGCCCTCGAAGGCCTCCTGTTCCTCGTGCCCCCAGTAGAAGGGCCGGTCGCTCAGTAGCTGCCGCACCAGGGGCTCCGTGATGACGGCGAAGCGCTCCACGAAGTGCCGGTACGGGAAGGCGAATTCGATGAGGTTTCGCAGGGACTTCTTAGAGCCGGGGATGGGGTACCCTGTGATGGTGGTCACGATGCTCTCGCTGAGTTTCACCCCTTTGGGGGTCATGACGAATCCCAGGAATTCGGCCGTGTGTCGGTGGAACTGGCTCCTGTCCAGGGAGCAGTAGACGTGGTGGTAGCGGAAGCGGGCCAGCACCTGGCGGACGTGGTGGAGGTGCTCCTCCTGGCTCATTGAGTAGACCAGGACGTGCTGCCCGTATGAGAGGACAAAGAAACCGAGCATGTCCTTTAGGATAAAGTGAATCACGCCCTGAGGGATGATAGGGTCTGCGCAGATCAGGAAGGGCCGGTAGCTCGTCATCTCTTGAAGCTCCAAACCGAACGCTGCTTTCCACACATCTTCCGTTTGGTGTATGTTCATGCTTTCCTCCACGATGGTGCCGCGCAGCTCCAGCTTTGTGAACCACGTGGCTCCGTGTAACTGGTCAAACAGTTCTGGAATCATCTGTACGTAGTCGTGTGTGCTGGTCAGCATGTCCTGCGGGTCCCAGTATTCCTCCCGCCTGGCCCTTTCTCGCATCCCGGCTCCCACAGGTTCCCACGGCGCGGTGGAGGGACACTCGCGATAGGTCTCGCTGTGATCACTGTCTCCAGCCTGCTGAAGCTCAGAGGGCTCTGATTCAGAAAGATCATCGGATCCGTCTGAGCTTGGCTGGTCGGAAGTCTCCTCATCTGCTTCCTTCGGGTTAAACACGTCGGCCAGGTCGGAGTACAGGGGCGGCAGTCCGGGCAGCAAGCTTATGGCATGTCTTTCCAGAGCGATGCATGGTGGGGGCGGGCGGAAGCAGTTCTTCAGGCAGTAGGGAGAGTGGAAGGTGCAGCGGCCTTTGACCCAGTCGACCTCTGGGGCGTGGACTCGGAGCCAGTCGATGCCTAGTATCACGGAGAAGTTGGGAGACGGAATGATGTCGAATTGCAGGGACTCGTGGTGGCTCTGGTGGATGCACACCAGGGGTCCGGTGTAGAGCCAGACGGGCTCGTGGCCGACCGGCGAGCCGTCCGCGGACGGGACCGACCGCGGGCAGGGCTTCTCGTAGAGCTCGACGTGGTGTTCTTGGGCGAACCTCTCATCCATGAAGTTGCCGCCCACCCCCGAGTCGACCAGGGCCTGAACCGCCACGCTGTGGTAGGGGTTCACCCTCACCATGAGCAGCAGGAACAGGTGGTCGCGGTTGATGGCGGGGTGGGCCTCGCAGGGCAGCCAGCTGCTCACCACCCACCTCTCCGGGGCAGGCGAGTCCATCCAGGTCAGGTTCCGCGGGCGGGCCTCCGGGGGCAGCCTGAGCATCGCCCTTCTCTCTGCCAGCTTCTCTTCTATCTGCAGGACCAGCAGGATCAGACTGTCCAGCGAATCCGGCTGAGGGACACGGAACAGATAGTGCCTGATCTCCTCCTTGAGCCCCTGGCACAGGTGGGCCTGCAGGACTTCGTCTGGCCAGCCCAGGGTGGGCACCAGGCCCTGGAACTCGTGGATGTATTCGATGGCGGCGCGATCCCCCTGCCTGAGGTTGAACATGGCCTCTTCCGCCACCCGCAGGGCCTGGCGGTACTGGAACGTATCGGACATGGCCTCCAGGAAGGCCGGGAAGTCGTCAATCAGGGGGCTTTCTCTCTCCACCAGATCTTTGGCCCACTCCAAGGCCAGGCCCGAGAGGTGGCCGATGACGTAGCCCACCCGCAGGCGGTCGTCGTGGAGCGTTCTGGGGCAGCTCTGTAAGATCAGCTGGCAGAGGACGATGAACTCGTGGTACTCTCTGCGATCGCCCGAGAATCTGCCCGGGACCGGCAGCTGGCCGGCGCTGATCCCTTTCGCCAAGATCTCTTCCGCCTCCCTCTGCTGCTCTCTGAGGTCCTGCACCTGGAAGTACAGAGAGATGATGGACCTCACCATGCCCGTGATTTCTGCGGTCACGCTGTCCGCCGGCTCCTCGGGGTGCGCCTCTTTCCACCCAGCCAGGTCAGTGTAGTCGTCTTGCTCTTCCTGGGCTCCCCGTGGGTTGACTGATGCCTCTTCCGTTCTGCCAGGTGCCCCACCAAAGGGACCCCCCACTTCCAGATGTGAACCATTGCGTGACTCCTCCAGGTCTTGGAGTAGGTCATTGGGTGGATCCTTTATTTCCCTATGTGGGCCACTGGATGGCTCCTCCATGTCTTGGAGGAGATCAATGGGCAGCTCTTCCATTTCCCGGGCCAGGCCACTGGCCAGCCCTGCCGCCGCTGCCGCCGCCTCCACTCTGCTCCCTGGTGTCTCCACGGTGGTGTTGGATGAGCCCTCGGAGGACTCCATTTGTTTTGATGATGGATTCTTACGCTCCATCATCGTCTCAAATGAGTCTTCAGAGGGTTCTATCATTTCGTCGGATGGGAAGGAGTGTTCTCTGAAGACTGGTAAGGTTGTGACGTGTCCGGTCAGTGACTGGGATGGCAGAGGTCAGAACCTGGGGGTGGGGAGGGGGTGCAAGGAAAGGCAGTGGTTTAGGGTCTCACGAGGTCAGGGTCTCCAGGACAAATCAGATGCCCAACTTGGCAGAGCAGAGAGAAGCTGGGGAAAGGCTCCCTGGGTCCAACTTGGGGCATCCCATGGAGAGAAAAATCTGCAAACCCCTGACCTTCCCGCCTACTCTCCCAGGCTTACTCTGCCCGTCTGGCCTGACTACTCCCCTGTGGCTGTAAGAAATTCACAGCCCATAAATTCTGTGGAGTTGATGGGCCCGGAGTGGCCGCCGTGGCAGGCAGGCACCTGGCAGGGTGCATTAGCTGCTTCATTTCAACCCTGGCACACAGGCCTGGTCAGCCTCCCTTCCCTTCCTTGGGCACCAGAGAGTCACAGAGGTCACATCTCAGTGCCGTCCAAAGCCGCCCCTGGCAGGCTGGGCCTCCTCGCTTCTGAGGTGTGGATCTCCAGCAGAGATGCCTACTGTTTAACAAGTCCAGGGCAAGAGGAGAACATGGGCACTTGGCTGCTATCCCGTCGGTTGGCTCAGACGCCCAAAATAGCTCTTCTTTCCTCTCAGAGGTTCGAAGCAGACATCGGGGGCAGGAAGAAGTAGTGATCTGTGTGTGGCACACACACCTACTGTGTGCCAGAGACTTGTGCATTTGTGACTTGATTCTGACTCGGAGTTTTTGCTGATTTCCTGTCTTTCACCAACTTCCAGTGCAGCATTCTCCCTAGCTCTGAGCTGTCGAGGAGACCTGCAAATCATTTGCCCACCCCTCCTAAAACCTGCACTCTCCCGAGATTGCCCTCGCTGTCTGTGGGGGCTCAGGAACGTCAAACATTTGGCCTCCGTTCCGCTTGCGCAAAAATCTTCGTATGCCCCTGCAATCTCTTTGCTCTAGCAGATGCCCCTTCTCCGTTGCTGGTTGGTTTCCCCGCCAGCATCAGGGTATATCTAGTAGAGCTGGGATGTTCAGTAAGGGGTCGGGGTGTGCGGAGGGCATCAGATAACTTTGACATCTGAGTGACTTAGGATGGATTTTTGAAAATCTGATCATGGGTGGTTTTAGTGGGCCAAGGCTGAATTTACAGAGATGTTTTGGTTGGGGTTATTTGTACCCTTCTGTGCTGGGCCAGAGAGGATTGAGTTCTGGCTCTCCAATCAATTAGCTCTACAGTTACCACTCTTTATGCATTTAACGCTTTTTGTTGCTTCCCAGTTTTCTGTTTAGCCACCGGGCCAATCTATTAGAAAAAAAATGCATTCCCTTGTGTAAAACTCCTCATTGGCTAAAATCCAGACTTTCTAACACGATACGAAATTCTGATCTGCTGTTTCTCAAAATTAAATACATTCTTGTTAGCATGACAGTTAAATTTGATCCTGCAGTCGCTCTGATTAAAACCTTTCGCTGTTTATTTGCTGTCTACGATATTAAATCCAAACCTGTTAGCATAAACATTCCTGACACATAAACTCACCGAAATCTTTTTCTGGCTAAAATTTAAGGCCTTAGAATAATAGAAAATTCTGATCATGTCATTCCCTCAAGGCAGAGATTACATTTTTTTAGGTAAAATCATCACCATCACCATCATCTCCGTTATGAGAATATGTATATAGCACATTGCATAAATTAACTCATTTCCTCTTCATGAAAGTCCTGTTAACTGTGTATTATTATAAAATTCCAAGTCTCTAATTGAAATACAAAATTTGACACAGTAATTCATCTGCAGACTCATCTATTAGAAATAAAAATCTCAGTATGTCTCTTAAAACCCTTAAAACACTTTAGTGGCTAAAATTTAAAAATTGAAAACTTAAATTGGCTAAAATTTGAATTTTAAAATAAAAATTTTAATTGGCTAACATTTAAAATTTAGAACATAAAATCTCAGTATGTCACCTACAACCCTTAAAACCCTTTATTGGCTAAAATTTTAAATTGACTAAAATTTGAAATATAAAATCTCAGTATGTCTTTAAAAACCCTTAGAGTGCTTTACTGGCTAAAATTGAAAACTAAAAAAATTAAATTGGCTAAAATTTGAATTTTAAAATTAAAAATTTTAAATTGGCCGAAATTTAAAATATAAAATCTCAGTAAGTAGGTCTCTTACTACCTTTAAAATCCTTTATTGGCTAAAATTTACAATTGAAAAATTGAAATTGGCTAAAATGTAAAATACACAATCTCAGTTATGTCTCTTAAAACCCTTAATTAGCTAAAATCTGAACACCTTAGCAAGCTGATTTCAAAACTAGATTATCCCCTTCTTAATATAAAGTTTACACTCTTGGGACTTCTCTGGGGGTCCAACGGTTAAGACTCTGCGCTCCCAATGCAGGGGGCCCGGGGTTTGATCGCTGGTCAGGGAACTAGGTCCTGCATGTGCTGCAGCTAGGGGCCCGCATGTCACAACTGAAAGATTCCGCACGCCCCAACTAAAGATCCTGCGTGCTACAACGAAGACCTGGCGCTCAGTTTAAATAAATAAATAGATAAATAAATAAATAAATAAATAAAAAGCCGAGACTCTCAGCATATTTATAAATTTGATGAGGTACCTGACTAAATCCTTCAGCTTTCTCGACTTCACCCTACAATCTGATATCCTTGGCGTGTTGTGAAAACTTGCTTTTGCTACTCTTTCACATCAACGTTTAAACTTTTAGCAAGAGGCATAAAAGTTATCCATAACTTCTCTATTTAAAGCTTACAAAACTTTCTTTTCATTGCCTATCATATGAAGTTCCAATCACTTAGCATAAAATAAAAATTTTTATCATGTAATTTATCTGCAAACTCATGGATATAAAACCCCACATCTCACCAGGTCACTTCTTAAACTTGTTATTGGCTTCATTCCAAACCTCTAAATTAGGCATGATATCAAAATTTGACCATGTCATGAAAGGTCACATTTCCTTGCCAGATGCGTGAATTTGGTCTTGTAACTTCTGCTTCAAATCTTACAATGTCTCTAGTCACCTGTGAGATAGGATCTAAACTCCTTAGCAGAAAATACGCATTTTACTATACAATTTCTCTGCACACTGCTCTTATCAAACACAGAAACTTTTCTTAAAATCTCTTTAATGGCTGACGTCCAGATTCCTTAGCCCGACACAAAAAAGTGATCCTGTTGTTCCTCAAAATAGTGTCCAAACTTCTTAGCATGCTGTGCAAATTCAATCATATAACCTCTGTATAAGCGTAAAGTCCTGCCCTGCCTCTATATTACTTGCCATAAATGCTCCAATCCCTCAGCATAAAGTACAGACAGCGTGCGCTTGTACCAAGGGGTGCCTCCCCTGAGCTGTCGATGTGCCTTCATTATCTGGTTCATCAAATCCAGACACCTTAGCATAAAATATATTATACCAGCTAATTCCCCTGGAGAAAAAACTCTCATCAGTCACTCCTTAAGACCCTTCACTGGCTAAAACCCAAATGCCTCTGCATGAGGGTTCAAAAATGAGATCATATCCCTCCCCCGAATGAGATGCTTGAATGCCTTCAACTCTCACATAAAATCACATCTCCTTGGCATGTTATAAAAATCTGATCATATTGTCTTTACCATAAAAATCCACTCTCGTAGCTCTGCTGAAATGTGTACGTTTGATCGTGTAACTCCCCAGTTTAAAACTTTTCAAGGTTTCTTCATAGCCTGTAACATAAAGTCCCAACTACTCATCGTAAAATACAGCGTTTTACCATGTAATTTATCTTCGGACTGGTCTATAAAAACATCCTCACATCTCACCCCGTCATTCTTTGAAACCCTTTATTGGCTTAAATCCAAACTTATTAGCATGATATAAAAATTTGATCTTGTCATCCCTTAAAATAAAATTCACGCTTTCTAGCACGGTCAATAAAGTTTGATCTTGTCACTGCACTTAAAATCTCACAGTGTCTCTTGATTGTGGAATTATGGAAAAAAAATCCAAAATCTTAGCATCATATGTGAATTTTATTTTGTAATGTCGCTGCATACTCTTTATCTAATACAACAAAGCTCAGCATGTCACGCTCTTAGAACTTTTTATTGCCTAAAATCAAATTCCTAGGCACGTGCAAAAATCTCATCATGTCAGAGCCTCAAAATAAATTCCACGTTTCTGTGCGTATTCCCAATGTCGATCATGTAACTCCTCTGATCAAAGTCTTTCAGCCTGACTGTCAGCACCAATCAGATCTCCTTGGTGTGCTCTTAAAGTCAGACTCTGGCACCCTTCGACATGTAAAGTCCAGATGTTTTAGCATGATACTTAAATGTGTGCCTCTTACTTTTCTCTGCACAATTTTCCAATGTTCCCTCATTGCCTGTGATATAAAGTCCAAAGCCTTAAAACATATTTGATGTTTTTTTGCAGACTTACCTCCCACAAGCAAAAATCTCCCCATCACATTTCTTCAAACACACTGGCAAGAATCCAAACTCAGCATGATTATAAAGGTTCGATCCTGTCACTTCTCAAAATAAAGTCCAAATTTCTTCCCCCCAAACCCCAAATCTATTCATGAAACCCCCCACTTAAAATCTTTTTAATGAATTTTCATCACTAACAAAATGTCTCCCTGTCTTAGCATGGCTTCCAAATTTAATCATGGTTTCCTCAGTTTAAAACCCTCCACATGCATGTCCATAACATACAATCCAATTGCCTGAGCATGAAATGCAAATTGGACCACGTGCTGGCTATACTGAAGAGTCGTCACATTGCTCTTTATTACTTAGGGTGTAAAAAGCCTAAATTTGCACAAAACCAACATTTTGTACCGTCTACGATTCTTAGCTTCAGTTTCTTATTCCTTTCACCCTTCACTCCTCAAAGACTGGGTTTCTTACTTCTCGCCCCCCAAACACATCTTGATTTCACTGTCCCAGGTCCTTTTATTTTTTAAAACTCATCTCTCTACCTATGATTCATTAATTCACGCAGCATGCCCTGATTCTTTTTTTCCGGACCAGGCATTACGCTAGATCTCCAAGATAAAGGAATGGAGGCAACCTTGCAGAACGTCACCAGCAAAGAGATGAGAACCACACCCTTGTGTTCAATACTGTGGCGGAGGTGAGCTCGGGGTCCTGGAGGGGCAGGGCGGGGGTCTCCCTGTACTCCTGCGAGCGCCCCCTTGAAGCTCCACTGGGCTCAGCTGTCTGCCCCTTTGCAAGGGCTTTGGGCATCGTCGGAGACCCACGTACCGCTTTGGACAACCACTGTGGGCTTCCTTCTGACTCCTGTCCTCCACGGGACTACCCACCGCAGCCCCATGCAGCCCAGGGGCTGCCCCTGCCTCTCCTCTGGGCTCTCCGGAAGTAGAATTCGCAGTCCTACGAATGAAGCTGGACACAGGTTGAAGTCTCAAACCTCACAAAAATTTCTTTCAGAAATGTCTACTGATTTGGAAATTCTTAACCTTACCAAAAAAAAAAAAAAAAAAGAAAAAACCCTCCAAAATCCAGGATGATTTAGTGCACCCGGTTTGGGTTCTTTGGGTTGGACCCTCTTTCTTGCCCTCCCGACCCTCACACACAGACAGCCCAGCCTCACCACCTTCAGTACCTGGAGCCTTCTCGGTCAGGTCAGCTCCTCGCTCGCCTCTGAGCAAGTGACCCATTGGGTCAGGGCTGCCAACGTGTGTCTGTGAAGGGTTGGGTGTGGGGAGCCGGGGGGGCGCCAATCCCTCAGCGAATACCTCTCCCCGTCAGCTCACTTGCACAGTAAAGGAAATCTGATTTTAAAAATAGAGCTTGGAAGAGGAGCTGAGAGGATGTTTAGGAGCGGGGTTGAGCCTGGGGCGGGGGGCGGAGGCCCAAGTTGCTGGGGAGAAGGTAGGACAGCGAGAAAGAGGAGGGGTGAGGGGGCAAGGGGAAGGAGGGCTTCTCGTGTTCCCCTTTTCCGGCCTCCCAGACGCTGGCTGTCACACCTGGAGCCCCCTGGCTTTCTAGGCCGTCAGGTGGGCACCAGGGCTGTTGTCAGGTGAAGACCCCTCTCTGCCCTGCGCGGCCTCAAGGCTGTGCTCAGAACCAGTTGGGCTCGAGGGACACAACCGCCGGGTCTTGGGGGCTCGGTCGTCTGGAAATGAGTGTCTTTCATGTGCTGCTCCCTGCACTGCCCCAGTCCTGCTGGTGGCATGGATGGAATGGGGTATCACGATGCGGGTGGGCGCACAGGGGCTCTGGGCGGGCCACAGGCTGTTGTTAGTTATTCTGTTAAACTAATGTCAAGGTCAAGTTGTGCCCTTAGCAGGCTGAGCCTGGGGGTCCTTCTTGATTCCCCTGGTGTGGACCAGTGGACGTGGTCCCTCTCCGCATTCAGTTGCTAGTTGGGAGCAGAGGAGAAGGGTGGTGGGACTTCTAAGGGTGGCTCCCTGAGGGTCCCAAGAGTAGCTGGGATTGGGTCCCGGGTCCCAGTGGACCATGGGACCTTCAAGGGCTGCTGGCCTGGCAGAGCTCAAGTTGGGGGTCCTCCCTTCCGAGACCCTGCCTTGGCACTCAACTCCCTGACTTTCGCTAAAGACGCCCCTTGGGCCTTACAGATAGGGAGACCCTTCTCACCTTGGCCCGAGACAGCTGGTCTCTGTTTACTCCCCTTTCTTCCCCTGGGGCCTGGACAGAGGGTCCTTGACTGTCAGGCCCTCCCCGGGCCTCCGACATAACTGGGGACACTAAAAGGGGGAAACGGTGACTCAGGAAGACAGCGAGTTATGGCAGAGCTGGGGCTGTCCACCTGGGCTTCACCTCCACCTCCATCCTGGGCTAGGTGGAGGTCTCCTGGAGAGGGTTCCTGCAAGCCCCTCGCCTCCCCAGGCCGTCGAGGTGAAGGGCAGTGCCCCTGACCCAGCAGTGTTCCCTCCGATGCAGCAGTGCCTGTCCTGCCACCGCTTGACTGACAGCTCCGGGGGCAGCTGGATCCCTCTGACCAGAATAACCCGGGGAGGGGGAGAGTGCCACCTGCGGGCGGGGCCCAGGAGAGGGTCACGGGGAGAGTGGCCTCCTTCTTGGGCTGCCCCAATCGGCCCGGGCCAATTCAGTTGGTCCTAAGGCTGCTCTTGCCTTTCAAGGCAAGTGGGCAGGGCAAGGAGCCCGTACCAGCTGCCAGCCTGGGGCCCACGCTGACTTGCAGTCCTGCCTTTCTCCCCCTGGGCCCTCAGTTTCCCCACATCTGCAGGGAGGCTTAGGCTGTGTGTCTTCTCACTTGTGCCCTGTAGTTCTGGGGTCTTGAGAGGAGACTCGAGGGGTGACCACTGGCAGGCGGAAGGTAGTTCCACCAGCCACTCTTACAAACTGGGGGGCTCTCGTACTAGTTCCACAGTTGGGAACACAGGCTGGGTGGCTTCTTTCAGTGTTGGTCCAGGTTTGACAGCTGGGCTGGGAGGGGTCTTGGTGGACTTTTCCGCATCTCTGGTGGGCTCTCTCTGTGCCTGGTGTGCTGTGGCTTCAGGCCTAGGAGCGTGGGGTCTGGGGGCGTGCAGGGCATCTTGGGCCGGAGTGGGAGGCCGAGGCTGGCCTCAGCCTCCCCATTCACATAATGGAAGGAGCACGGCCTTCCCAGGGGAGGTGGGCGCAGCAAGCCCTTTGTAGACTGTGAAATGCTACCGACGAGTCAGGGCCTGTTATTTCATTAGGAACTCTTACGATGACTACTTTTAGAACACCCGCTATAATTGGAATGGTCAGACAGACTCAGACTGTTTCACGCATGGTGTCAACTTTAATTTTCCCATTAACCCTGAGAGGTGATGACGCCCTGCCTTGCAAGTGAGTGAACCAGAGTCCAGAGGGTGGAGCGGCTTGCCCAGGGAGCCGTAATTAGCGGGGACGAAGGCGCTCGGATCCAGGTCATTGAACGCCCCGGCAATAAGCCGCCCGTGACTGGAGCTACTGAGGGACGGGGGGCGGGGGGGCGGTGTAGGGTGCAGAGGCATGTGTCCTCCAGATGGGGGTAATTAGCGCTCATTTATTAAAATGGGTGTTTCACCGAGTGCTGCTCTGTGTCAGGCTTGACCCTGGGCACAGGGCCCTAATACTGACTTCGTTCCTTATCGGTGGGCGTGTTCTGGTCTCACAGCTCTAACTGGGATTCAGAGAGCTCGGATCAGGAAGGAAGAGGCGAGAGGCAGTGTTCAAAGCCAGGCTTAGGCTTTCTTCCCTGCACTGGTGGACTGAGGGGCAGGAACCGATGCCCTGGGTGCAGTGGGCAGTGGCCCATTTGGGGCCCCTGAGGACTGGAGGGGCCCCTTGCGTTTCATGGCCCGACGGAAGCCCAGACCAAAGGAGTGGGACCTCGGTGTCTCCCCTCCGTCTCCTCCTCGAAAATCTCACTCACGCGGTCATCCCCGACTCATTTTGGCTGGTTTGGTCGTGGGCAGAGGGACAGGACAGCTGGCCCAGGACCTGCTAATTATAGCCGCTCAAGTATTTGAGCAGAGCTATGGAGTCCTCCATGTCATGGTTTTTTTCTTGCAGGCAAGCCAACCCTTTAACCTCTCTTCCTGAGCGCTGGCCCAGGCCCCGTTCATTGCCCAGGCCCCCCAGGGGGAGGTCAGCATGAGGTCCCCACCCCAAGTCTTACCTTTGATGCAAGCGATCAGTGGCTCTGCTCCTGTCCCGTCAGCTGGAACTTTGCTTCTTTCTAGAAAGTTATTGGATAAATGGGTTTCTTTAAGTATGAAAGCCTAGGTTTGGGAGGTGCATGCGCTCTCCACAGTAGCACCACAGTCCACTCACAGCCTCTGTCCTGCTTTTCTCATGGGACTGTATCACGTCATGTGATACAGTCCCCCCATCGCTACGTTTGGGTCCCTCCGTGATATTTCTTGAGCACTTACTATGTGCCAGGCACTGTTTTCATTCCTCTGATCCTCAGAATACCCCGTCAAGGTGTTAGTTATTATCCCCATTTTGCAGAAGAGGAGCCTGAGGCCCAGAGACAAACCTCAGAGCCTATGGGTCGATCTCACTTCTGTAACTGGGACTGACCCAGGCCGCACATCTCATCGGTCTCAGGGCCCGCATGTCAACCCAGCTAAGGTCCACACTGGCGGCACTTGGGTCCTGCCTTTGCTCTGTGACACCTCAGCTCTCGGCAAGCCCCCTGTTCTTGCTGGACCCCTGTAGTGTTTTGTTCTGCCCCTGATGTCAGTCTGCACTGGCTACTCCTTGCTTCACCCCTCCCCCTTAGCACACAGTAGAGTAGGGCCGCCGGCAGCAGGCGAGGCCCGGGGCAGCGGCTCAGAGAGGTGGCCTGCGCCTCTGCCAGGGGACCTGGTGGGCATTTTCTCTTCTCCCCTCCCAGGTGGCGGAGAGGTGAGATGGCGGCTTTCTCCAGGAAGGGAGTAGATGCCTGGCCCAGGATCGAATAGAAAGGTCTGAAAAATGATATTTTTTAATCCCTGATTTGTACATTTGAACAATTTGTAAATGTGTAGAGTCCTCAGGAGGGAACTAACTCAAGCCCTTTGTTCTGCAGCTGAGGCTCTCACTGCCCCCGGTGGGCAGTGAGTCGGTGCATTCCCGAGGCCAGGGTGTGGCCCAGCCCTGGCCCCCAGGATGGCACACTTGCCCAGAGGAGTGTGAGGCCCTCCTAGGCTGACCTTGAAGCAGACCAGGTACGTATGCCCTGCTCTGTCACACTGACAGCCTCTTTGGGAGGTAGGGCCCTCAAAGACTGGGGACCCTATATTAAGATAGTAATATAATTAAAAATCCAGGACGACACTGTTACTCTTTTCTGTCCGTTATACATCCCCCCAGGGAGATGTTAAAATCTCTCACCGTAATACAGAGGGATGCCTACAGCTGGGGTGTCCGTGATGGGGGCTTAAGGGGTCTGCTCGGGGGGCAGGAGAGGGTGGGCTGCCCTGGGAGGAGGTGGGTGGCCTTGGACTATAATTCCCCTCGCCTGCTCTGGTAGGATGGGGACAGCCATCTTCAAGTGTCGCCTTGACGCTTTTAATGAAGTCAACTATAAAATGCCTGGCACATATTAGGTGCTCAGCATATGCAAAAATGGTTCTTCTTTCAGGTGGATCTGTCCCTTAACTGTCCCTTTGAAAGCCCTTCTCATTTTTGTAGAGTCCAGAGGGGAACAGGGAGGGTTAGACAGGTCAGCGTTGGGTACAGAGGGCCTTTTCTTGAGTCAACCCTGTAACTTTATTGGTATTGTGGGATTTATGTAGCCTTTCTGAGGAACGAACTTCTTCAGGTGGAATGACCTTGGTCCGGAGGCAGATACAGGTAACCTGGGTACTGCTGTATTTTATTTTTATTTATCGTAAAAATCTTTTGTAGCTGCAAAACTATGACAAGCATCTCAAAGCATTCACCAGGACCAAACCCTGTCCGAGATAAAACACCATGTAATAAATAGCGGAGGCTTACGTGCGGGAAAGGTGATTAAGCGCCGGCAGAGGGCTGGCTAACCTGTACTCACATTTCTTCCGCCCAAAGTCGTGGTTGAAAATAAGTGTCTGCCTGGCAGAGGGGAGAGAACTCAGAAGGTCCTGCCTGTGTTAGCTTAGGGAGGGGGAGACATTAACCAGCTAACTAGTCAGTCCATCTGTGCACAGGGAGGCCAGGACAAAACCTGATTTCAGGCCGCTTTGGGTTTCAAGTTGGCTTAGTTTTGTGTTCTTGGGCTCGCCGAGCCTTGATGTCTTGATCTGCGGATAAAGGGTCTTCCCAGTCGCACACTTAGTTTGTGCCTGCGACAGCTGGAGGGGACCTGGGGAGCCGGGTCTGAAGCTTACTGTGCAAGCAGGGGTTGGGGTGCCTGGGGGAGAGAAGGGGTTCTGATGGGAAGTCGGGGTGCGGTGTGCTACCCGGGACGTGAAGGGGGGCAGGCAAGGACCTGCAAGTTTGCACCCCATTCTCAGGGAGCTGACATGTTAGCCACACCCCCTGTTGGTTAGAACTGGGGCATGGGCAATGTGACAGCTGTGGGTTCCGCCCGGCTGGGAGGCTGCCGGTGCACGTGGGCTACAGGGCTGCTGCTCCCCAGAGGATCCCGTGTACCCTTCGCCCAGGACTGTCTCGTGTCACATTCTCCCGAGTCCTCATTCTAATTAGCTAATCCCTGAGAACACGGACCAGGGCATTAGCTTTAGGGCCTCTTAAAGACCAGAAAGGAAAGTCCTCCCCGATGGGTGCCTTGCAGACACCCGCCCCGTGGCTCTGGAGGGACTTGGGGCCTGTGGGTGGCTCAGTCACAGCCAGCAGGCACACACCTGCTGGCCTCATGTCACTGACACGCCACTCGGAGGCCCAGGGCTCCAGTTTTAGAACATAGAAAATTCTGAAAAGAATGATCTGGGAGATACAATAAATCCCTCACGTCTGCAGACCTTGTCTGGGGGAGATATGCTCACTCCTGATCCAACAGTCAAAATGCTCTTCCTTTTGTATTTGTTAAAAAAGAAAAAGCTAAAAGCTAACAGAAACCCCACACACAAACACAGCAAAGCAAAACAAAACCCACACACAAAATGTTTATTTTAATTATGCAAGAAATGCATTGATAATTAATACGCTCATTACGGAAAATCAAACACTGCGGATAAAAGCTAAAGCCATCGTCAACTCCTTCCTCCATCCCAGTAGCGCCCCCCACCCCCCAATCACCACCATTTTAACTCCTGTTGTCAGAGTCAGGTGTCTGGTTCCAGACTTCTTTTTTTTTTCCCTGTGCATTTGCATATATATCTAAATAGACCTCTCCAATATATGATTTTTTTTTTAACGTAGACTATATCACCATGTACATTTCTTTTTGCACAGCTTGTTTCTCTTCACTCAAGAATGTGCTTGGAGATCATAAAAGATAAACACCATTCCTTATAACAACACCTTAGTAGCCTGTATTCTGTACACACTGAAGTTGAGTTCACCACCTTGTCGCTGTCACTAAAGCTCCGGGTCCTTCCCCGGCGGGGCTGGCTTGTGGAAGCAGGTGTAAGTAATTGCCAAGGTCTGGATTTGAGGAGTGGGCTCACAAGTGTTTATGACATTATTACAAATGAATATATGAATGCATAAATTAGCAAAATAAAAGCAGGACATGCCTGGACCAATGATGAGAAAGTGTTTGTGAACAAAGGATCGTGATTAATCCAGCTCTGCGCAGAATACTGAGGTCCATTAAAAGACAATAGGTCTCTGCTGTTTCATTCTTTTTAAGAGCTGTTTAATATTCCGGGGTGTGTTTGCACCATTGTTGATTAGAGCTTCCTCTGTTGTTGAAAATCCCAGCTGTAAGTCTGCTGGGGTAGGCCAGTGTGAGCCTATAGATGCTTTGGTCAAAGTCCTAGTCGTCGGGGTGGGTCACGGGTCCATGTGTGCTCGTTACATTATTTAAGAAAATAAATAAGAAAGATAACATAAAATAAAAGAGGTCCTGGCATAGATAAATGAGGAGAGCATGTCACGAACCGAGGTTTTAATTAATATGATTTTGCTGAACTGACGCCTGCTGAAAAAGATCTAAGCCGTCCTGTTTTATTTTTGTTGTTATTGCTAGCGACCCTGCAGTGAGCATTCTTGTAGCTGAATCTGTAAACACGTCCCTGACTGTTCTTTTGGTCTGGCTTCTTAGAGGTGGGATAGCTAGATTAAATGGTTTGCAGCAAAGTTTATTTTCACTGAGTGATCTTTGTAACATGCCGTTTTGACCTTGTCGCTGTCTTGCTTTAAATCCTCCATCTGACTTCCCGGAGTGTCTGGGACGTGGTCCAAGAGCCTTAGCCTGGCATGTAAGACCCTTCAGGGTCTGGCTGGAAGCTCCCCAGCCTCGCGCCCCCTCCCCATGCACACACACACACACACACGCACGCACGCACACATATGTGTGCTAGGCACACGGCAGCCCCTACCAGCTACCCTCTCCTCTCTGTGTGTGCCCTGCCTTTTACCCTTCAGGGCTCCGGCCAAGCCGTCCCAGCCAGCTTCCCCTCGGAGCTTAAGACAAGGCTTGAAATACTCGCTAGGGTGAACCCAAATTTAGAGGCACCGCTGCCCCCCCAACGCCTCATGCTAAAGTTCAGCAAAGCATAGTCTGTGGAATCGTGATGACTCATTGACACATTTGCCTCATCTAGGAGAACGTTTTACATTTTTCTCGAATTCGTGAAACTGGCCACATGTTAATCACCCCCTTTCCTTTGTCCCTTTCCAGTGCCCTTGGCTCCCATGTCGCCTGGATCCAACTTCCCCTAACTGAAAACCGCCTCATATTCCCCCGGGCCCATGGGCAGCTTCAGAGGACTAAGCTGTATGCTCTGTGGCGCTGGGTGAGTCCTCAGAACGCCGTCACACTACAGATGCACACCCGGGGGGCCAGGCTGGCATCCCCACCGCCCCGGGCCGCTCTGTCCCACCCTCCTGGGTGCGCACGCCAGGCTCCCCCAGGCCCTGGAACCCTGTGTCCTGGGGTGCATGGGCTGGGGTGCTACGTCTCAGGGGTGGAGTGCCAGTGATGGGTTCTCAGAACATAATTATATCCTGGAAACGGGTGATTGCATCTTCTGTGACCTGCTCCTTGCCAGAGAGAAAAGGGGGTTCTGGAACATGAGAGGGAGCCATGACGTAGCATGTGACAGCAGGGGTGATGGTGATGCCCTGGGGAGGGGACAAGGTTAAGAGTGGTGCTTCTACCTTTGAGACATGGTCATGTTCTAGAAAGAGCACAGGCTTCCGGGTAGAGGGGCCGTGACGCCAAGTCTGCAGCTCCCTTGGGGCAGAGGACTTCAGCTGCTTATTGGAAAGCACAGGCGCACCAGCGTGTTCAGGGTTTTGGTCCCCTCTGTTTCCCTGGGATTGGGGACGGGTAGGAAGCACCCCAGGAGGGCGGCCATCTCGAGCACAAACCTGGCTACAGGGCAGACATAGAGCTGTGTGTCTTTGGCAAATCTCCCAAGAATTTCTGTGCCTCGGTTTCCTCACATTAAAAGAAGGAATCATAATCGCCCACACAGCGTATTGAGCGGCTGAGTGAGACAATAGTACAATTAAATCACGCTGCACCGTAGCCGGTATGCAGTACCCAGCAAAGCTCAGCAGCCTGTCCCACCTCATCCTGCCCGAAGTCCTTAACCCTGCGTCCAGAGACACAGGCAGCTCCTTTTGAGGGCAGAGAGACCCACAGGGGAAGACACAAAGGCCAAGAGGGCGAGTGACCGGGGGCGGGAACGGCTCTGCTCCTGTCGCCCCAGTGCAGACACCCTCCCAAGGGAGACGCGGGCCTTTCCTCGAACCCTGGGGAGCTGGGGAAGGGGCTGCCCCCCGCCAGCTTTAATTGGGTTCTCCTAAAAAGTTTGGCGATAGTTTATTTTATTTTTTTATAAATATATATAAAATGTCAGACTGCTCTTCAGGCAGATTTTTTAGGCTTGTATTTTATAGACTTTGGCAAGGGCAGTTCGGAAGAAACAGTGGTTACAGTCTAGAGAGGTTAATAATTCCTGGAAAAACTTCTAGCTAAACCTGGCTTCTCCTAAAATTCACAGAAACTGCTCCCTGGGCCAGGCCCAGCCTAAATGAGGTTTTTGTGCGCCAGTGCAGCCTTACCTAGTGGGAGCGTGACTCGCCTTTTACACAAAAGTGAACTTCCTCGGCCACCAAGCACAAAGACCCCTCTCTCCTGTATTTTCAGTTTATTTACTCTGGAGCACGGGCTTGGTCAGACACACGTCTCACACCGGGGTGTTTCTCTGTGCTGTTCGTGGAGCTGTCCGTGCCTCTAGCATGGAGCCCCGTCCATCCCTAATGTCCTCGTGCCTGGGTGAGGCTCTGTTTGTGTCTGGGGCAAAAGGAACCGTTAGTGGGAATCCCCTCTCTAGCCAGGCTGCCCCGTGGCCTCTGACCCGTTAGAGATTTGGGCAGGTGACTTTTCAAATCCACACCAAAGCTCTTTTGAACCCTTTGCTGCTACCCGGATCAGGATCCGGTATTTGCAAAATTTCGCACGTGCGTGATTTCTTCTGCCGCATCCCCCCTCCCCTGCCCCACCTCCATGTGCTGCCGCAGAGGCTGTGACGCACTTGTAAATGCTTTACCAAACATTGTCACATCGACAGTTTCAAAGCCATCTTTTAATTGATTGAAACAACAGCAACGACGGAAAACAGCCGACACCCCCCCGACACACCCCCACCCCAGGCTCTGAGAAAGCAAACAGTTTCTCCCAGGGCTGCTCCCAGCTCCTGAGCCGGGCACGGCGGGTCAGTCTGTCTGTCTGTCTGCGGAGCCAGCCCGCACTCTCCACCTACGGCACGATGCTGCCCCCCCCCGGCGGGTCAGAGCAGCTGTCGGGACCCCGAGGCTGGCAGGACTGGGACCGTTAGGCAGTTGTGACGAGGTTGCCATCCCTGGGTACCTGGGTGCCTTTGTCGTCTTACCCGAATCTTTCTGCCCTGTGGAGGTGCATCCCTGCCCCCAAGGCTTAGCGAGGGCAGCCCGGTCATTTCAGACAAGGAACCCGGGCTGGTCCCTCAGCCAGCCTGTCTCTCTCTCTCTCTCTCTCTCTCTCTCTCTCTCTCTCTCTCACACACACACACACACACACACACACACACACCACACACACACACACACACACACACACACACGTGTGTGCGCGCGCACTCAGTGCCTGCGCTGGGAACAAAGACAAGAAAACTCCTTTAGAAACTGCAGAACAGAGCCTCGTCTAGTGCAGGTCCCCTGATAAAGGCCCCATCCACCCAGAGTTCCTGGGAACTGAGCCCCCATGAATGGCCCTGGAGGGCCAGCGCCCGACATCAGCGTGGGCCGCATTCATCAACATGCAGGCCCCTCGGCCCCGGCGCCGGGTGAGGGGGCTTTCACGAGTCCCCAGAGCATCCAAGTTACGGTCCAGCCGCCGGCCGAATCCGGGGCTGCGGCCCAGCCTCCAGAAAAGGGCCCTGGTTTTCCCATGACCGGGCCAGCCCCTCTACTCACCAGACCCCCATTACTTCTGTCCTCCCCACCCCAGCCAGAAAGGCTCCCCCCAGTCCTGTGCACCAGCCTGTTGCCCCAGAGAGGACCCGGGCCAGCCTTTCCGGGCCTGGGAGCGGGGCGGGTGCTTGGCCACTCCAGGTGGGCTGGCCCTTGAGACGGGGAGTTGGCCGCAGGACAGCTCCCCCCTCCCCCGTCCGCCCCGCACTCACCCCCATCCTCCGCTCCTCTCCCCTCACTGCCTCATCGACACAGAAGCGCTCCACCTGCCATCTCGGTGCCTTTGCCACTGAGCTCGGGGCAAGGGGCATGGGCGAGTCTGCCCATCCTCGCTCTGACCCCAGCCTGCCTTCTCCGGGACCTACTGCTGCAGGAGCGTCTCGAAGGCCTAGACGTGCGGGCTGCCAGCCCGGGCAGGGAGCCGTGCTGCAGCCTCCTGGCCAAGTACCGGCCTGCCTCTCTCTGCTCGGATGCCTCCCGTAACAGGGAGCTCCCTCTCTCCCCAAGCAGCCCGCTTGGGGCTCGCACACCGAGCTGCTTTGCCGAGCCCTCCCGCTTTCTGCGTCTGCCTCCGCGGCTCCGACGCAGCCCCCTCGCCCCCTCAGCCCTCGTCTCTTTGCAGGCAGCAAGCTCGTTCTCAGTCCTCTCTTTTCCGTGCTCGGTAGCGAGCCCTCCATCCACCGTGGGATCAGGCTTGGGGTCCCCTGGCCCCGTCCGATCTCGGCCGTCTACACCTGTCCCGGGGCGCCTCTGCTCCTGCCCGCCCGCATCAGGGACGGAGCCCTTTGCCCTGCTGTTCTGCACAGAGCCCAGGGGAGGGCGCAGGTCTCCCCTCCCGGGTCCAGCTGCTCTGTAGCTATCTGTTAAGTGGCTTCTGAGCCCTCTCGGCTTTTTATGGCCCCTTTGCCAGTTGCCAGGGAGAACGCTCTCTATGCAAACCCCCTGCCTTTTCCGCAGGAGCCACTGGCGGCCGGGCCGGCCCTGGTCAGCCCGCAGCGGCGGCAGGCGCCCGCGGCGGGGTTGGGGGCTCCCAGGCTCCGCTCCCCGCTCTCTAGCTGGGAGACCACACGATTCCCCTTTCTTTTCAGAGCCTCGGTTTTTCCTCTGTGAAGTGGAGATGAGAGGGGCCCCCACACCGGCTCGAAGGGAGGCTAAATGAGATAAGAGTAGCCCAACACACATCAGAGAGTTCATCAGTGCTCGTGGGGTAGACGGTGGGACCCGGAGAGGACGCCTGCGTGTAACAAGTGTCGCAGGAAAGAAGACAGTCTGGCCTTTGGAGACTCTGCTCCGAATACAAACAGGAACCTCACCAGGCAGAGACCCCTCTGCCGGCTCCATCGCACAAATCAAGTCAGCCAGAGGAAGCCTCTGGCCTGTGAGCTCACAGTAGATGCAGAAGGCGGCAGAAAAGACGTGCAAGCCCACATCTGCCTTTAATAGAGCAAGAATTCGCACTTCTACAGCAGCACGAGGGGACCCTGGGGTAAGGCAGAAAGGAACATTTTTCCCGGCTGCTCCCTAGAAGGGTCAGCTTAGACGGCGGCGTCTGGGGAAGAGAAGCCCAGTGGAGTCCAGGCACCCCACAGACTGTGGGGTGCAGTCATCCTTCTGGGCACTCATTCTCCAAACCAATGCAGAGCACCTACCTTCCTGGGCCCAGACCCGACTGGAAGGCTGGACACGGAGCAGTGCCGATCGGCCGGCTTCTTGTCCTCGAAGCTCAGTCTGGGGTGGGGGGAAAGAGACAGGCAATAAGTCACTGTGAATCAAGTGATGAAGGGGGGATGAAGCAGCTGAGATCACGGAGTCCTGTGTTCTAGGGGACAAGCCCTGAGCCGGGCTGTCTGCCTAGGACTTACCCCAGCAGGAACTCTGAGCACCAGCCTCAAAAATCCCCATTTGATTGATGAAGAAACTGAGACAGGGAAAGACAGAGTCCCATACTCACTGTCTCTCAGCTGGTGTGAGGCCGGGCTGGGATGGAACCCCAGTCCCTCCGAGGCTCCCCACCACACCCTGCTGCTGAAGACAGCTCAGCGAGGCTGTGCTGAGTGCTGGGGGGGTGTGGGTGGGCAGGGGATGGATTGATTAGTTATAAGCACCTCCCAGTGGTGCTTGAGATCTCAGCTCCTCTGTGGCCCAATCCGTTTGAAGGGCAGATTCAAAATTAGGTGGTAGCACCTACGGGCAGAGGCTTATGAAAATGGCATTATTAACCTGATGTGGAGGGGGCCCTGCCCACCTCCAGGCAGCTTGCAGATAGAGGGGGCTGGGGCTTGTTTGTGTGGACGGGGAGTTGGAGGGGAGGGAGCACATCGGGGGGCCCATCGGGGCTGCCTCCTGGGGAGGACTAGCTTTGGCGAGGATGAGGGCCTGCTGGCTGAGAGGGGCAGCCCTCTCACTCAGAAAAATGCCCGAGCTGGAGCCCCCTCTCCAGGGCAGGATCCCCTGCCCCTTCTCCGACACAGGCTAGGACGATGGGCCCCCTTCACCTCAGTTTCCCCATCCGTGTGAGATGGAGATGAAAACCATCGTCACTGCAGGGAGAGCTCCGGTCCCACACCTTCCCTCCAGCCCCCTACCGTGGTGGTGACAGTCCCTGGACACCTGTCTGCCTGTCGGAGAAGTACTCGACAGGAGAGCTCCAGATCCGGGGGGGGGGGGGGGGGGGGGGGGGGAGGGAGGGAGCCACAGGGAGAGACGTGGAAGGGAGGAAGGAGAGGGGGCTGATGTCCCCAACTCAGAGAGGCTGCTCTGCGTTGGGCAGGAGTTGGGCTACTTCAGATTTGTGCCAACTCACGGTGCAGTGGAATCAGACAGTCCGAATTCTTCAGACACCAGCCAAGCGTCTGTGGAGCCCCCAAGTGCCACAAGGGGGCTGCCTGGGCCACATTTTTAAGCCCGGAAAGTGAGGAGGGGGAGACAGACAGTGGGGATCGGCGCTTTTTGCTTTTGCAGCGGCGATTTTGATTTCCATTGCAGCCCCGATGCGTGCATGCGTGCGGGGGCCGGGCCCTGCCCTGGGCTGGGGGCAGCCAGGAGGGGGTGGCCCACCCTACCTTGGGGGTGACTGCAGGCTGCGCCCCTCCCTCACCGAGGGCCGAGCTGCAAGGCAGCAGGCTGCCGGGAGGGTCCAGGGAGCTGTCCGGTGGCCGGCTTTCCAAAGTGGGAAAGGAAGGCTGCGGGAGGGAGCATTTCCTGGAGGGGCAGAGGGTGGAGTGGCGCCCAGGAAGCAGACTGCGCAGAGGGTCTGGCAGCTGCAGGAAGGCTGGAGTGGGAAGAGGCGGGGGGCAGGGATGAGGGGCCCCGGGGGTCTGGGGAGATTGGTGTGGACCTGGGCTGGAGCGTGAGCCAGTTTCCAGTGATGTGACTGACAGAAAAGAGGGAGGCTTTGGTGGGGCAGAGAGGGACCGAGGATGGTGAGGCCAGCTTGGCACACAGTTTTAGGACAAAAACCGCCACCTCTTGTCCTCCCAGAACGAGCCAAAAAATAAATAAGTAAATAAAAGCATCTGACAAGCTAGACAGCTGAATCCTTCCCAGCCTGGCTGAGCTGCTCCCAGGGAAGGAGTCTTAGGTGGCCAGCGCTGCCTTGGAGAAGGGAGGCTTCTGCAGGCCCTTTCAGAGCCAGAAGAGGTTGCATGGGGCCAGGAGGACCTGCGGAGCGGGGTAGAGGGGCCGGGGAGGGGGCAGCAGGGCCTAGGAAAGGGATCAGCAGGCCCCGGGGGAGACAGGAGGGCCTGGGAAGGGTCTGGAGGGTCTAGGGGGGCAGGATCGTCTGGAAGGTAGGGGCTGGGGTAGCAGTTGGGGGCCTTGCTCTGCAGTGCCTCGCACTTTCTCCTTCATCTCCCCAACTTAGAATGGTTTCCTTCCACTGACCCAGGCCCCCTTCTCAGCCCCTTTCCACTTTGAGGCTTTTTTGTTTTTGCCTTTGGATCGGCTCCCTAACAGGCTCCAGGATTTAGCTGAGACCCTGGGCCCCTTTGCTCTTTGAAAAGGCTTCCCCTCTCCTACCTCCTCAGCTCCTGCACTTCAGTTTTACACGATGATTTTAAAAACCTTTAATTCTGAGAAATTTCAAACAGCACAAAAGTAGAGAAAACGGTACCTATTTTCATCGCAATTAACACCGTTTTCATACTGCTGCCGCCATCAACTCTCAGCCCCTCTCATTCTATCCAAACCTCATACTGTCCTTCTACTACCCCCACCGGCCCCCAGACTGCTCTGAAGCAAATTCCAGACACGGTGCCCTTTCCTCCAGCATTCTTCAGTGTGTATCTCTAAAAAAGAAGGACTCTTTTCTGTTTTGAAAACATAACCACAATGCCATTATCACAGTTAAAGAATTAACAGCGTTTTCTTAATGTCATCCAATAGCTGTTCAGCATATTCAAATAGGCCCCAGTGGACTCATAAATTTCCTTTACAGCTGGCTTGTTCAGATCAGTGCCCAAATTCTCTCCTGCACTTTCAGGGGGCACTGGGATTAGAGAAGGTAAATGCAGTTACAAATCCAGGGGTTTGAATATCTAGTCTCTCTCCTTAAGTGAGTAACTCAACCTCAGCAAACTTTAGTTTTCTCACAGAAAATGGGGCAAATTCTGGGTCTCTGCTAGGGTCCTTTAGAGGATTAGAGATAATGCATATGAACCCCCCAGCCCTGTATCTAATACATAACAGACACTCAGCAAGCTGTAGCCGCTAGGATTATTCTTTTTTTCCTGGAGACTTCTAAAGGGGACTTGGGCTGGGGTAGACAAATCAGAGTTGGCAATCGTCCGCAAAACAAAAGGCTCCTGGCAGGCCAGGCCCCCTGAGTGATTAAGACAGTACGTGCACCACATCCCAACATGGCAGCCTGCAGCCCAGGGGGCTGGGACCTCCCAGCTGGCTCGCAACTCAGCTGCCCAACCGCAGACAGTAGCTGCTGCAACTGGGGACCCACTGGGGATCCCACAGGTTGCCAATCCACTAGATGGCAATCTCTGCTGTGAGTCCAGGGGGGACCACTACCCCAACCTGCTCTGGCCACCGCCCAGCTCTGGGTGCCGCAGGGGGTTGCATGCCACTGAAACACTGCAGATAATTTCTGAAAAGCATTTCTCAATATGTCATGCAAGATACAGCAGTTTTCTCTCTGCGTAAATCCCAGCCTGATTGCACACGCAGAGGGAATGAACATTTCATGATCATTTGCTCAGGTCAGGTGCTGGTATATCCACTCTCTCTTTAAATCCTCGCCCCAGCTACGTCTGATTTCCCTTTCTTTTACAGATGAGAGGACTTTGAGAGGTTAGTGACTTGTCCAAGGTCAGTTAGGAAGCAGGACCCAGGATTCCAATCCAGGTTCGTCTGTTTCCTCTGCATAATGGAAAGGCAGAGGACGGATGTTAGGTCTGTCGGATGGATGGAACCCTGCATCGGGATGCAGTAGAGAGATGGCTCCTGGCTGATGAAGACTGGTGAGATGGGTGGATGAATGAAAGCACAGACGGTGGATGGATGGACGAATGGGAGAGAATAGTCAGTTTCTCACCAAGATCGAAGGCTCACTTGATTTGTGGAGAGAGGCTTCCTCTGAGTGGAGCTTGCTGGTGAAGATGTGCTGCTTCTGAGCGCACTCACTGGCTCAGGGGGCTCTGGGACAACAGGTGGGCTGCCAGCCGATAGGGACCAAGTTCCAGTTCTGGTGCTAGAGCTGCTCAGTTGCAGCTCTCGGTCCCAGCTGCTTTCACACTCACTGAGAAACAGAAGACAGCCTCCTTTCCACTGACTCTCCTGGGTGACTAAGCCCTAAGCCCGACCCCACGCTCAGTCTTTCTCTAGTTCCTCGGCATAGTTTTCTGACCTCTAAATCATCAGAACCACCCTCCATGATCGCAGTTACCATCCTCAATCAAATTAAAAGGAAACTGAGGTTTAGAAGTGGTAAGTGCCTTGCCGCACATCGTGTAGGGACCAAGTGCAGAACCAGGATTTGAACCCTAGTCTACTCTTCTAACAAACCCATACCCTTTTCCCATTTGCTTTCTCTGTGACCGTGCCTGAAAAAGTCTGCACTCCTTGGGGTTCACCCATGTCAGACTCACCTTCCCGGCCTGTCAGGGAGCTGGCCTTCTACCCCCCGGACTTTAAATTTATTTCTCAAGTAACACCTTCTCTAGTTTATCCTACTTGTAGCTATCACACACGCAGGGATCAAACGTATCACTGACCCCTGCGGTACAATTATCAAGTTACAACTTAAATTTCTGGTAGCTCAGATTCGGACTGAATGCTCAGAGAAGCGGATGTAGACTCTAGAGCCCAGAAGGCTGCAAGGCAAGGAGAGAGGGAGTCAGACAGAGGGCTGAAGGGCAATTCAGCTAGTGTCCCCAAAGACCTGGCTTAAATTCAGATATGTTTCGATAATCTGCTTATGGGCTAAGCCATGTTACACACATCCAAGATGCTCAGATTTCAGTCCCAGCTCTGCCATGTACTAGTTTCGTGAGTTTGGACAAAGTGTTTAATCTCTGTGCCTCAGTTTCCTCGGTTGTAATATGGAAATACCAATAGTACCTTATTAATGGGTACTTGAAGATTAAATGAGTCAAACATTTAAAGTGCTTGAAACAATGCTTCCCATTTGGTGAGATGCAATAAATATTTCATTATAATTAAAATTATAATTGTTATCACTGTTTTCCTTGAGATGGCATATTTAATATCTCTGACTGGTAAGAATCATTACCCACTTTTTACAGACAGCTGAGTAGGTGCCTGTAGAGGTGTATGAGACTTTGCCTTTGGAGAGGGGAGTCAGTGAAGTAGAAATATAAATTTAAGACTAGACAATTTCAGTTCTCGTTGTAGAAACAAGAGCTATACGCACCAATTGGACATGATCTGTCTTATAAAAGATTAAGCCCTGGAATAGGTGAAACTCCTCTGAAGAGATTTACTTGAGGGTGTTGAGAGTTTTAATGAGGTTGGATGGGAGTTGAGAAGAAGCTGAGTAGTTGAAGGGCAAGATGAAGAATTACAATTCTCTTGGTTCAGCTTCATGGCTTCTAGAAGCAGTGGGCAAGTTTCCCATATATGCTCTGACCAAACTTGTTTCCCTACATTTTTTGGGGGGGATGGGGGTGGGGGGTAGAAAATAGCCACATTAGACATGTTTCTTGTTTGGTCTTTTGAGGGTGGCCAGTTGGAACAAAGCATAGTTCTTTCTAGTTGAGTCTCACACCATGTGGGGCATGAGGATTGGGTGACCCGCTCCCATTCCTGGGCAGAACATTTGCAACTTAAGCCTAGGTGGCGTGTGACTGTGTGTGAGGGTGGCACCGGGGGTGGGGGGTGAGGGCATTTGGACGCCCTAACAGCCAGGTGACAGGAGATGGGTTTAGCATCTCTGCTGACTTGCTGGGCCACGTTGGGCGGATGATCCCAGCATGACCTGATCCCAGAATCCGTGCAAGTCCTGTGGGAACTGACACCACTGCATCTCCTCCAAGAAAGTTTACTTATTCATTCAGGATTATTGGTACATCCTGGAAATGCCCTGTGCCCCTGGGGATGCCTGTGTGGGAGGTGAGACAAGCCCTCCTGTTTGCCCACACATGCATTCACACGCTCACCTTGTAGGCTGAGAGTCAGGTATCAGAGAGCAAGAAATGCCCCCAAAATGAGGCATTGGGGCTAACTGGGGAAGAGACACTGGGGCCAGACTTCCCGCACTGGCTACCTTGCTCAGCATCTTCCTAGCTGTGTGCGACTTCGCTTAACTTCTCTGAGGCTCCATTTCCTCACGTGTAAAATGGGGCTAATCATAGCTTTGCTCAAATATCACCTTCTCAGTGACACTTTCGCCTTCTTGTTGCTTTCTATCACTCCTTTTTTCAGCGTTCTTTTTCTCCATAGCTCTCATCACCATCTTATATCCTGTATGTAGTACTTGTTTAATTTGAATATTGTCTGGTCCTGTCTCCACCCACAAGGAAGTTAGCTCTCAGATTTTGTCTGTTTCATTCATTGCTGTCTCCCCCAGCCTGTACCTGGCACAAAATGCATGCCCAAAACTTTTGGGGGGATAAAAAAGAAAGAGATGCTGTTGAATTGTTCCCATCCCAGAGTATTGTCAGTGCCTGCAAAGTAGGCAGCATGGTGCCGGGTGGAGTGTTCATTCAGTGAATATTGGCTAATTTTGATTATTATGTCTTCTTCACAGGACTGTTGTGGGGATCAAACAAGATAATGTATGCGAAGGCATTCTGTGAATTCTGCGTGCCCAGGGCAGGAGGTACAGCATTAATGATCCTCTGCTACTTTGAGGGGACTTACACTTAAACTTTATGCTTTTCATTTTCACACCACCTGGGAGGGAGGGAAGCCTGAGAGATCACTGCCCCCTGAGGCTCAGCACGGGGAAGGGCCTTGCCGGAGGCTCACAGTGGGCTCAAGGCAGAGGCAGGAGACTGCGCTGGGCTCCCCAGCCTAGGGGTCTTTCTACGTCTCCCTTATGTTAAGTCCCCACTTGGGTATATGTATGTACATATTACATTATATATACATCTACGTAATGGAAGTATGTTTTAACTTGTCGTTTATTTTTTATTTCTCGTGCCTCAGAGTTGCTCTGAGGCCAGCATGCTGGGCACCCACCAGGACAGTCTGGGAGGGTAGGAGGGAAGCTGGCTGTGTCTTGTCAGTAAGGGTCACAGTTTTTTGGTTTCTGGGAAACAACGTGAACGTCAAGAATCTCATGGCATGGACTCCTCTGAAGGCAGCCCCATTTCATGAAATGAATTTTAGTTTTCCAAAGTGCATCCCTTAGTTGGATTTCTGTTTTCCAGGGCACTTGTTTAAGCTTTGATGCCGGGTCCAAAAAGAACAGATCCCAACAATTTCCTGCCCGAGGCCCATCCTTTCCGAAACACTCAGCTTGGCCTGAGCATCGAGATCATTCGTTTCTCTAATCAGATGGGGGGCTGTTGGACCCGCAGAGTGGGCGGCGTGGGGCGGGGGAAGGGCAGGGTGAGTGCAGGGTGGGAGCTGCTTGAGGAACGGTCGGTACGCACCCTCACGTTGGACCCTCGAGGCTGTCGCTGTCCTCAGTCGACCAGTCGCACAAGTCGGGGCACAAGGCAGAGAAGCCAGGTCACGTCTCTGCAGTTACACAGCTCACGAGTGCCTGCTGGGGTGGAACCTGGTCTGTCTGTCTGTCTAGCACCACAGCTGCTGCAGAGGAAAGAAAGATTTGGGGGATGGGCTCAGAGCCTGGGCTGGGAGTGGGTGGGTGGGGGTCACCTGACTGACTTTGGCATGAAAATAATAGCTGATTCTGCTTAAGGACTAGGGCTGTGACTGCGGGTGGGAAAACAGGCACAGAGAGTTTGGTTAACTTTCCTGATGTGGCCCACCTAGTCAGGATTTGAGGCTGGATTTGAGGCAGGCAGTGTGATGCCAACATATGTGCTTTAACCACTGGCCCACAGTGCCTCATGGCTGTGAGCACAGATTAAGAGGGCACGTGGAGTTCAAGGATCTGGGTTTGAGTCCTTCTACCACCGCCCTGCTGGGTGTGCTTGTAAGTCAATCATATGTATTTAATTCTCCCTCTTGACAAGGCCCTGCAGAGGCCCAGCCAGCCACTGAACCATGGAAAATATTTTTTAAGAATACGTATGTGGTAAAATTTTACATATATGAAAGGGGAAGGGGAGGGTACACAGGAGATTTGAGAGGGATTATTTAAGGTAGAGGGCAGCAGGGGACTACGGGGTGGAGAACAGGAGGTGGGGTCAGTGCATGGTTATTGTACAGCTTTTAATAATCAGTAAAATAAGAGAGGCATGTCAGGAGCAGGAATGAGAGTGGGCTGCGAACCAAGGATTGAGATTAATTCTCCACACCCGAGGGATGTGAAAAAAGAGATCAGAGTGGTTTGTGGTCCTTCATTTTATTGTTAAAAAGTATAAAAGAATAAAGAAATACTGTCATAATGGCCTTGAGTAGCTCAAGGGTGAAAATGTGTTCTGCATAAAAGGTGGTGATGAATCCAGGTCTGCTAACCTGACATTAACGAGCAAAGAAGGTCTGGGCAATTTTCTTCCTTTTCATGGGGATTTGTGTTCCATAGAATGGGCACACTGGAGTTTCTCCGCTGGACAGGATCCTGGCTCTGGGGAAAGACACTGTAGGCAGGTATAAGCGGGGATTCATGGGTGCTCGCTGCATAGTTACAAACGAATGAACGCACAGATCCAATTAAAGAGAGCCAAGCTCACACCACTGATGAGAATGTGTTTTCAGACAAGTGTTATGAGTAAGCTAGTTCTACACAACAGTAGTTATTAAAAAGAATAGTACGAACACCAATAGGTTCTAGGCTGTTGGGACTGTGGGTAGGAAGCATATTAACAGGTAGACAGAACAGTCATTGGTCTTGGGCTGAATGGTGGCTTCAGGTGTTCTTGATATATGGTTAGGAATGAATTAGATGACAATAAAATACATGACAAAATGAAAGACAGCCAAGAGCAGACCACCAAAGATCATGTTTTATGGCTTACGGCTTAAGGTGAATCCATTTATGGACAATGGTGGAGTACTTAAAACAACGAAACCAAAGCTCTTACCTCTCTTACCATTGGTCTATAAGTACTAATCGATGTTTCTGTTGTGGGTTAGTGCTGAGCTCCTGTGTGGTTACTGTGTTTCAAAAAATAAGTAAAAACAATAAAAAAGACAAGTAGGAAACAAGGATGAGATTATATCTGGAATCAAAGATGATTATTACTTCAATTCTGCATAGCCGAGTCCATTAGGAAGAAGATCTGGGCTGGTTCTTCTGAGTTAGAAGCATAGAGACAGATGCTTGTAATAGCCATTATTCTTGTTTTCGATTAGGGTGGTGAATTCATACATGTTTATTGTAATGAATACGGTTATTAAATGGAGAAATATGTACAGTGAGAGCTATGCTTGGGCCAATGAGGAGACTGTGTCATGTGATTAATACTATGCTGCCCACCCGACGGCCGTTAGAAAATATCTAGGTTGTTTCATGCTTTTGAATATCTGCCTTGTGTTCCACAGAATGGGGGCCCCCCGACGGCCGTTAGAAAATATCTAGGTTGTTTCATGCTTTTGAATATCTGCCTTGTGTTCCACAGAATGGGGGCCCCCCGACGGCCGTTAGAAAATATCTAGGTTGTTTCATGCTTTTGAATATCTGCCTTGTGTTCCACAGAATGGGGGCCCCCCCGACGGCTGTTAGAAAATATCTAGGTTGTTTCATCCTTTTGAATATCTGCCTTGTGTTCCACAGAATGGGGGCCCCAGAGTGGGTCTAATGACCCTCTGTTGATGAAGATCTTGGCTGTGACTTCTATGGGAAATGAGCCATGGACCAACCGACGTGAGTGATGGTTAGTGTTGTTTTACGGTTGGGTGGTTGGTTGATGGGTGTGTATGCGCTATTAAACATGAATGGACACAAATAAAATCAAAGGTGTCCAAGCATAGACCAACGATGAGACTCTGTCATGAACCCGGGTGATGAATCTCCTTTGGCATAACTGTCAGCAAATTGAAAAATAATATAACTGGGCTGTTCTCTGTGTAGTAAATGAGCAGATAAAAACAAATGATTATATATGACTCATTATGTTAATTTTATATATGTGTATGTATAATTACATTATACATTAATAATGTATGTTTATATAAATATAATTGTTACTTTTTCTTATTCTTGGGGTGAATGGTATGCCCAGGTATCTTTACTGATTTATTAAAAAGTAAAGGATGCATGCATAAATAAAATCAAAGAGGTCAAGCGTGGACTAATGAAGAAAATGTATCACGACCCAAGACTTATGATTAGCCAATTCTGCAAATTTGAGGGACGTTAAAACAACAAAAAAATTCTGTACTATTTCATGTATTTTAATAGCATTCTACTATTTATACACTACGGTTTATATAAACACTTTCCTGTTGGTGAAGTTTAGACTGTTAACTCAGAGATGCACATAGAAATGAAAAGAATTGGTAGTTTATTATATTTTGGGGAAGATTCATGGGTGTTCTTTCAGGATTTTTTAAAAGGGATAAATAAAATTAAAAAAGGCAAAGCACAGACCAATGAGGAGAATGTTTCATACACTAAGGCTGATTAATTCAATTCTACACAAGTGAGACTCATTAAAAATGATCCAGGCTGTTCATTCTTTGAAACGGTTCCTTTCTGTTGCATGAAATGGACACACCATAGTTTATATAATCATACAACATTTATGAGAATTTTGATTCTTATTTGGGTGGATAAGGTAAATAAAATGTAAGTAATAGTTGACATTCTTAAATCTTCAGCTGGAAAGTGGCTTAAGGGTGTTGATAAGTAAGTAAATGAATGAATGAACAAATTAATGAATAAAACAAGAGGGCATACATGGGCCGATAATGATTCATTATTCCAGAATTAAAATTATTCTAATTGTGTACATTCCAGGTCCATTTAAAGTATGTGTTGGTTAAGGAGCAGATATTCATTATTCCTGTTTTTACATGGTGGTGTGTTGCATGTTAATTTCAGTGCTAAAAAAATTAGTAAATGTATAAAGTACAAAGAAGCCAAAACGGAGACTGGTGATGAGAAAGACCTAAAGATTAGAGGATTACAGTTCATTTAGTTCTGTGCTCTTGACTGCCATAAAAATAGTATGTTTCATTCCTTTTACCAGATATTTTGTATTTCACGGTGTACATGTACCTCGTTTATTTAAACATCCTTCCATGGAGAAAGATCTAGCTTATTAACTCACTCAGCAAGGAGCACAAAAGGAGATGAAAGATAACGTCAGTGTTCTACCAGTGGAGTATGAGACTGGGTTTATGGTTGCTAATTAAAACTCCTTTAGAAATGATCGACTCAAACCAGAGAGAATCAGCATAGACCAATGATTAAGAATTATAATTAATTCCCTCTAGCTTCATTAGAAACAGTTCTAGACTATTACCTAAGGGTAAAGAATGTATGTTAGTGCTGTCCAATAGAAATTTCTGCACTGATGGACATGGTCTGTAATTTGTTCTGTTCAATATGGTAGCCATTAGTTACATGTGACTACAGAGCACTTAAAATGTGGCCGGGGGCTTCCCTGGTGGCGCAGTGGTTGAGAGTCCGCCTGCCGATGCAGGGGGCGCGGGTTCGTGCCCCGGTCCGGGAGGATCCCACATGCCGCGGAGCGGCTGGGCCCATGAGCCATGGCCGCTGAGCCTGCGTGTCCAGAGCCTGTGCTCCTCAGTGGGAGAGGCCGCAACAGTAAGAAGCCCGCGTACCGCAAAAAAAAAAAAAAAAAAAAAAAAAAAAAATTGTGGCTGGTGTTCATGGGACCTGAATTTTTAATTTTACTTTATTTTTATTAATTTGAACTTAAATAGTCATATGTGGATCATGGCTACTCTATTAGTTGCATTGGATGGTTGGTTAATGAGAGTTTCTTGACTATTAGGTATGAATAATTAAATATATAAATTAATAAAGAGGGTTGATTATGGGCCAGAGATGAGAATATACCATGAGAAAAAGATCATAATTAATCCAGTTCTGCACAACTGAGATTCACTGGCAAAAAAGTCTTTGGTTCATGAAAAATAGACATACGCTTATTCATTTATTTTATCAACTATGAAGTACTACTTTGAATGTGTGCCCCATAGTTTATGTGAACATTTCTCTAATATTGAAGATCTACGTATTTTGGTGAGAGAAGATCAAAAATTTTATTGTCAAAGTTGTAGCTGGTGAGTTGAATAGAGGTTTTGCAGATATTCATTATATTATTATTTATTTCAAAAAATGAATAATAAATAATAGAGAGTCCATGTGTGGTGCAAGGAAGACAGTATGACATGTACCGACATTTGTGATTAATACATAAATGATAACTGTGGTCCATAAATAAAACATCTCTTTTACATTTTTTGGTGAGGAACATAGAGACATATGTACCTAATTGTCAATATACGTATAGGACTAAGCAAGGACCAATGAAGAAAGTATATCACGAACCAAATATTTATATTAATACATTTCTGAACAACTGAAACTCATTTTATAAAGGTCTTTGTTCCTCTCCATTTATGGGTAAGAATTACAAAGATTTATCTACTTATCCTTTATATCCATACATATTATATATACATATATCATAGATATGGATACAAATTATAGTTTTTCTTAGGTTTGATGGTACATTCATGGTGATTTCATTGACTATATTATACAAAAACCAATACATGAATAAATTCTTAAAAATAAGAGGAAGGAAATGTATGAGTTAGTCATTGTTGTGGCAGTGCTGCATAACAAGTAACCCACAATATCATTGACTTAAAAAACAGCAATTATTACAACAATTACAATATTTATTTCTCACATATGGATCTGTGGGTATCTTGCAGCAGTTGTGCTCCAGGCTGTGGGCTGGGTTCACATCTGCCCAACTTGCCTTCTTTTTCAAGGTTCTTAGATAAAGGAGTTGTAGCGTCTGGGCCATGCTCTTCTCACAGTGAAAGCCTGAAGCTCCAGAGCGCAAGCAAAACCACCCCTGCACATTTAAAGACTTTGCTTTGACGTGGTTTAAGTCATATCCACTCATACTCCATTGGGCAATGCAAGTCATATGGCACAGCATCAGTGGTGTGGGGAAGGACAGTCTTCCTATAGAGGATAGGGAAGGGAGAGGGGATATTTGCTGAAAAATGACATAACTTACCCCATTTCTCCCAACTGGTGAGAAATGTTTACTTCATGTTCCTACATGAAACACAATCATTCTCTCTTCAAAATATCCCAGAAGTCCATGAAACCAGTGCTTTAGTTTGTAATCCAGAGCATCTTGATTCACTTCTGGTTTGGATGTGACTCTTCTTTATTCAGAGACTTATAAATAAGAGATGGGTTATCTGTCCCCACATGGTAAACGTACTGTGTTGGAAACACCCCAACTTGCAAAGGGAGAAAATGGGAGGCACAAAGCAGTTCATTCCAAGTCTGCTGGGCCAAAGATGTGAGCTTTCCTACCTGCAGCTGTCACCTGTATAAGAGGGAGAACAAAGGTGGATGTCGGTAATGGCCGCCATTCGTCTCCTTCTTGTAGGTGATCAGTTCAATGATGTTCATTGATATAAACGTTGAGAGTCATTAATTTAGTTAAAAAATGGAGTATTGTTTGTGGTCAAAGGGGAGAAGGAGGGCCAAGCACGAGGCAAGGATTATGGTTAATTCAGTATTTCACAACTAACATTCATTTAAAAAGTTTACATCGAATACTGTTCACTTTTTTTTATGCCTGATTTCTGTTCTACAGAATGAACACACTAGAGCTGATCAGCCATCCTTAACTGATGAAGGGCTTACCTCTGTGGGTAAGGAGCATGGAGGCCGATGTAAGTGACAGTCAGAGTCCTTGTTCTTGGTTTGGATGGTTTGCTCATGGACGTTGACTGTATTACTTAAAAGAAACAAATGGCTTCATTCATCACTTGTTAATATAATAGCAGACCAAGCATGAACCAGTGTTTAGAGTGTGATATGAACCAAGAATCGTGATGAATCTAATTCAACACTACTTAATTCCATTAAAAATACACCAAGGCCATTTAATTTATGTTATTGGCATTTGACTATTCCATACTCATGTTATATCCACTGTGACTTTGACTTAGACATTCCCCACTGACAAAGATCTATGCTAATAACTGGTTGAGATGGTAGCACATAGGAAGGTGAAGAGATATTATCAGTGTTCTATTGTGGAAGAAGATGGTAGGCTCAGAAGAGTTCACTGTGTCATCTTTGAAATATAGACAAATTAAAAGTAAGAGGGCTAAAAACAGGCCAATGATGAGTGGGGAATTGCTATGTAGCAAGAATGTTGATTGATTCATATGTTATTGATCATTATAGAAAGACATCTAGTGTCCTATTTCTGTGGGAAATTAGCCTATGGACAAGTGCTGTTCAATACAATGACCACTAGCCACAGGTGGGTACTGAGCACATGGCTAGGCTGAACTGAGATGTGACCTATGTGGAAAACACACACCAAATTCAGAAAAGTCAGTACCAAAAAGTGTAAAATACTTCTCTTTTTTAAAAAAATATTAAAAAAATTTATTTATTATTTTTGGCTGTGTTGGGTCTTTGTTGCTGTGCCTGGGCTTTCTCTAGTTGTCTAGGCATGCGGGCTTCAGTAATTGTGGCTCGCGGGCTCTAGAGCTCAAGCTCAGTAGTTGTGGCGCACGGGCTTAGCTGCTCTGCGGCACGGCGGATCTTCCCGGACCAGGGCTCGAACCCGTGTCCCCTGCATTGGCAGGTGGATTCTTAACCACTGCGCCACCAGGGAAGCCCATAAAATATTTCTTTAGTAAGTTATTTATACCGATTACTTGTTGAAATGATAGTATTTTAGATCTATTGGATTAAATAAAATATAAAGTTATAATTGATTTCACCTGTTTCTTTTTAAAAATATAGATTCTAGAAAACTTAAAATATATGGGAGGCTTGCATTATATTTTTATTGGCCAGCACTGCTATAGACTAATGAGAGGGATACTCAAGGATCTTTTCCTTTATGTTTTTCTGACGCATGGGTATTGATTGTATTATTATTAGTCAACTAATGGACCAATTAATGAAAAATGGATAAATGAATGAGAAAAATGGGAAAAAGCACACACTAAATATTAAAGTGTATATTGACACAAGGATTATTTTAAATAAAGCACTAAAGCCCATAAAAACAATGTAAAGTGGTTAATCCGTCTGGGTAATGAACATATGAACAGATGTGTGTAGTAATCAGTGCTGTTGTATTGGATTGGTGGTGTGTTGCTAGTCTTAAATTTTTAAATTAATTTATTATTTTTTTTTTAAAGAAAATGACATGGACAAATAGCTGATTAATTAACCAACTAAATAGAAGAGGGTCGAGCATGGCAAGTGTCAAATGAAGACAGCATAGTGATAATGGTATTGGTCAATCCTTTTGGCACCACTGATATCCACGGCAAAAAAAAATCCAGTCTCAGCTCTGTGGGAAATGAGCCTCTAGTCAGTGATTAGGAAGTTCGCCAGGTCTTAATCTTAGACTTTGAGTCTCCCGAGTATTGATTATGTTATTACTGTTTAAGTGAATCAATGCATAAATTAAACAAGTGTATAAATGAATGGAAAAAAGGGCAAAGCATGGACCAATGATGCAAGAACTATTACTAATATGTTTGTGAAGCACTAAAGTCCATTAAAAAAGGCACTGACATTCCTTTTTTTAAAAAGGGAAGATATTTACATAAATAAGAAAATTAAAGAGGGCCAGTGTTGAGATTGTGTCAGATGATAAGAATTATGATTAATCCAGTTTATTCATTGAGTTCATTAAACAACAACAAAGATCTAGTTTGTTATCTCTGTAGGAAATGAACAGGTTGACAGATATTAGTTTTTTTTTTTTTAACATCTTTATTGGAGTATAATTGCTTTACAATGGTGTGTTAGTTTCTGCTTTATAACAAAGTGAATCAGTTATACATATACATATGTTCCCATATCTCTTCCCTCTTGCGTCTCCCTCCCTCCCACCCTCCCTATCCCACCCCTCTAGGTGGTCACAAAGCACCGAGCTGATCTCCCTGTGCTATGCGGCTGCTTCCCACTAGCTATCTATTTTACGTTTGGTAGTGTATATATGTCCATGCTACTCTCTCACTTTGTCACAGCTTACCCTTCCCCCTCCCCATATCCTCAAGTCCATTCTCTAGTAGGTCTGTGTCTTTGTTTTTTGTTTTTTTTGGTCTGTGTCTTTATTCCCGTCTTACCCCTAGGTTCTTCATGACCTTTTTTTTTTTTTTCTTAAATTCCATATATATGTGTTAGCATATGGTATTTGTTTTTCTCTTTCTGACTTACTTCACTCTGTATGACAGACTCTAGGTCCATCCACCTCACTACAAATAACTCAATTTTGTTTCTTTTTTTCAGAGTTTTTGATCAGTTTCTTTGGATTCCAAGCTATGGATTGTAAGGGAATGAATGAATACATTTATGTCACAGTCAGTTATTTAAAAGGGGGCAAATCATGGACCAGTGATGAACACTTTTAAGTTATAAAGCAAGTACATCCTTCACTGCTGGTGTCCATGTAAAGAATATGAAGTCTAGGCTCCAACCTGTTTGTTTAAGGTTCACAGATAAATTCATGTTATAATGTTTCAGTTTGGGCTGCTTGTGGGCTTACTATTTTTTAAGTTAAGTATAGTTGATTTACTATATTATTTTCAGCTCTACAGCATAATGATTCAGTATTTTTGCAGATTATACTCCATTATAAATTATTACAAGATAGTGGGTATAATTCCCTGTGCTATACAATATATCCACAAGTTTGTTTTCTATTATCTGTTTCTGTTTTGCATATGCATTCATTTGTATTATTTTTTAGATTCCACACATAAGTTATATAGTATTTGTCTTTCTATGTCTGACATATTTCACTAAGCATAATATTCTCTAGGTCCATCCACGTTGCTGCTGCTGTGTGTGTGTGTGTGTGTGTGTGTGTGTGTGTGTGTGTGTGTATAATTTTGTTTATCCATGTGTCTCTTAATGGGCACTTAGGTTGCTTCCATGTCTTGGCCATTGTAAATAGGGCCGCTATGAACATTGGGGTGCATATATCTTTTTCAGTTAGTGTTTTCATTTTTTCCAGATATATCGCAGGAGTGGAATTGTTGGATGATATGGTAGTTCTATTTTTAGTTTTTTAAGGAATCTTCATACTGTTTTCCATAGTGGCTGCACCAGTTTGCATTCCCATCACCTCCTCTCTAACATTTATTTTTGTAGACTCTTTGATAATAGCTATTCTGACAGGTGATGCCTCATCGTGGTTTTGATTTGCATTCTCTAATAGCGTTATGAGTGTCTTTTCATATGCCTGTTGGCCATCTGTATGTTTTCATTGGAAACATGTCTATTGATGTCTTCTGCCCTTTTTTTTTTTTTTTCGGCACGCGGGCCTCTCACTGTTGTGGCCTCTCCCGTTGAGGAGCACAGGCTCCGGACACACAGGCTCAGCGGCCATGGCTCACGGGCCCAGCTGCTCCGCAACATGTGGGATCTTCCCGGACCGGGGCACGAACCCGTGTCCCCTGCATCGGCAGGCGGACTCTCAACCACTGCACCACCAGGGAAGCCCCTTCTGCCCATTTTTTGATTGGGTTGTTTGTTTTTATGATATTGAGTTATATGAGCTTGGATTTACTCTTGTTAATTAACGACAGGCATATGATTAAATTAATCCATGACTAATCAAAGTAAATGATAGATAAGCAAATAGATAAATACATAATAAGGGTCAAAATTGAGCACTGGCAAGATGTGCCATGAAATGAAATATTAGATTAACCCAACTTTGTTTCTTCTTCAATTTTTAAAATTAATTAATTAATTAATTGGCCATGCCCTGTGGCATGTGGCATCTTAGTTATCTGACCGGGGATCGAACCCATGCCCGCTGCGTTGGAAGCTTGGAGTCTTAACCACTGGCCCGCCAGGGAAGTCCCAGATTAACCTAAGATTGAACAAGTGAGGTCCACTTAAAAAAAAAAAAAAAAAAAGATAAAAGAGGTTGCTTCATTCATTTTACAGTTGTTTACTATTTTGCTTTATTTATTTATTTACCACTGTTGATTTACACATTCGTCAGGGATAAAGATTTAGGTTTCTAATCTATCGAGAGGCAAAACACAAGGAAAGCTGGAAAATTGTTAGTGAAGTAAAATGAGATGTTCCTGGATTGTTTTGTTGCACATTTAAAATTTGAACAAATTAAAGAAAGATTAAAGGACCAAGAATGGCCCTGATGAGTTTGGGTTTGCATGAAGACTGTTGATTGATCCATATGTGCTATAATGGGGTCCATTGTAGAAAGAGTGTATTAGTTCTGAGAGAAATGAGCATAAACCAGAAGGTGGTAATGTTCTTAGATCTTATTCTTGCTTTGTGGTGATTAATGGATATTGATTAATGATTAGTCAATCAATGAATGAATTAATAAACAAATGTATAAATGAATAAAGAAAAAAGGCCCAAGCCTAGATCACTGATGAGTACTCTGAGGTGTCCAAACCAAGGATTTTGATTAAACCCCATAACTCTGAGGTCCATTATAAAAACAAACCTAATTTCCTGCTGTGGTGGGACATGAACTTGTAGCTGAAGTTAGGAATGCAGGCATCTTGCTCTTAGCTTTGATAGATCTTAGGTATAGATCCTTTTATTAGCGAATCAGTAATGAGTAAATAAATAAATGCATTATTTAATGAAGGCAAAGAGGGCAAGATAACCACCGACAATGAGAGTATCTGATGAAAAACAGATTATTCTTAAAACATTTGTGAAGAGTTGAGTTCTAATAGATGAAGGGTCCAAGGCATTTAACATGTTGATCAGGAACTATGGGCAACTCTATGTAAGAGTCAGTGTTGTTTCTGGGTTGGTGGTTGTTAATTTTATTAAGAAAGGGGGGAAAAGGGAAACGTAATAATCGATTACAGAACTACTTAATTAAAGAAGATCAAGCATGGGCCAATATTAAGAATTCATGACATGAGAGGAGTTATGATTAAATCAGTTTGTCTCAACCAGTATCATTTTTGAAAAACACATCTAGTTGTTATTCTGTGGGTATTGAGTTTTTATAAATTTATTTATGACTGCATTGGGTCTTCATTGCTGCGCGCCGGCTTTCTCTAGTTGTGGTGAGTGGGGCTACTCTTCGTTGCAGTGCGTGGGCTTCTCATTGCGTTGGCTTCTCTTGTTGTGGAACATGGACTCTAGGTGCGCGAGCTTCAGCAGTTGTGTCACGTGAGCTCAGTATTTGTGGTGCACGGGCTTAGTTGCTCTGCAGCATGTGGGATCTTCCTGGACCAGGGCTCGAACCTGTGCCCCCTGCATTGGCAGGTGGATTCTTAACCACTGCGCCACCGGGGAAGTCCGTGGGTGTTGAGTTTATGGGCAGACGTTAGTGTTATTTAGGATCGTTACCTGAGGTATGTAAGTGATATTATTGTTAGTGAATGAAGGAAGAGGTTATTTAAAAGAGGGCAAACATGGACCGATGAGTATATTGTGTCATTAAAAATGGTTTATTAATCTCACTGTACTCTTCTGCCATGCGTATAAATAAAAGGGGACTGAGCTATGCCCACTTTGGGTAAAGAGACATAGAGATAGTTACCTATAATAGTATTTTAGACCATTTTGCATTTGCTTTGAAAAAATGAACAAGTTATTCCATGAGTAAATAAATAAAAAATAAACAAATATATGAATAAAGTCATAAAGTAAGGTCAAACATGGTGAGAATATATCAAGAAACAATGATGTAAATTCACCTCATTCTAATCAAGGAAGACCTATAAAGAAGGTAATATGGGCTCTTACCTATGTGAGTAAGGTTTAATAGAAAGAAGTTGGAACAGGCATAGTTCTTAATTATTCTACTAGGATGTAAATTTAGCAGTTGTCATCATATTATGTACATTAATAATTAAAAAATAAATAAAAAGAGGGCCATTCTTGGGCTAACTGAGTGTGATGAAAACGGGATTTTATGATAAATCTGTTACAGTAAGACTAAGGTCTCTTAAAAAAAATCTACACTGCCTCTTCAGTTTTCTAAAATCTGTTTTTTACTGCACAGATTCAATATACCCCAATCTGATTTATTCATTACCAATGATGAAGATCTCGGCTGTCACTTCTGTGGATAAAAAGCAAAGGGACTCATGTAAGTAAAAAAGTTTGTGTTCTTGGTTTGAAGGTAATTCATGTGGTCCATGGAATTGTTTCAAAGGAATGAGTGGCTACTGCAGACATAAAATCAAAAGATGTCACATATGGACCACTGCTGAGAAAGTGTAATGAACCATGGGTTAAGACTGATCCATTTTAGTGAAACTGAGATCCATTAAAAACAAAGTTGGAGGGTTTTGCATTCATTTTCACAGTTGCTTAATATTCCATTTTATTTTTGCACAACATTTTAAGAATATTTTCCAGCTGATAACAGTCTAGATTGTTAAATCATGGAGGAGGGGGCACCTAGAAAGATAGAAAGTATTGTCAGTGCTCTAGTTGTGGGGTAAGATAGTAGGTTCATTGTAGTACTTTTAAAAGATGAAGAAATTAGATGAAAGATGAGTAAGCAGGGAGTAGTAAAACTACATGCCCATGGGATGGGCATGATGCAAGGTTATTGATTAATCTATATGTGAAACACTGAGAGCCAATTGAAAATAGATCTCATTTGCTAGCTCTGTGGGGAATAAATAGCTGTAATAGCTCTCTGCAATATTCAAAGATCTTGCTCTTGGGTTTTTGTGATTCACGGGAATCATTTTTTTTTAACTCAATGAAACCATGAATGAAATAATCAGTAAATAATGAAGGCATAAACAATCCATAAACAAGAGCTTGGATCAATGATGAGAGTTCTGGGGTATATGAATCAAGAATTTTGATTAAACCCTAACTCTGAGGTCCATTAGAAAAAGACTTAGTTTTTCCCTCTAGGGGAATAGAGTTCAGAGCCAACTTGGGATCTGTTCTTAGGTCTTAGTTGTTCCTGGTTATGGTGTGTATTGATGTAAATGAATCAATGAGTGCATAAATGAATAAATGAATAAATGTGTAAGTGAATGAAGACAAAACAGGTTACACCTGAGTGTCCATGTTGGCATTCTGGGTTGGTGGGAGGGTGATCTAGTCATGTATTTCTGTGGGTAATCAGCCTGTGGGCAATTGTTAGCATTTTTGGTGTTCAGGTATAGATTCTCAGGTAATTATTTATGGTTATAAGTTATTGAATTAATATGATTGTATCTCAAATGATTATTTAAAAAAGGGCAGACGATGAACAAGTATGGAGCATGTGATGTGAAGTAAGGTTAATGACTAATCCTGGTCAGATTATTCCATTGAAAATTAAATAAATAAATGAAAGGATTTGTACAGTCATAAAGTAAGATAAAGCTAGGATTATTTGTGAGAATGTGCCATGATGCTAGATTTAAAATTTATCTAATTCTGCACAAAGTTCGTGAAAATAATTAGTAAGCTATTAACTAAGAGCAGGGAGTATACAGTCACGCACCGTAATGTTTAAAAGCCTGATTCTTGAGTTAGGTGTTGGATTCAATGATGCTTGTTGCTACATAGCTTAAAATTAAAAATAGAATAGGTTGATAAATTAAAAAGGATTGCAGCTTTTGCACTAATAATGAGAATGTGATATGATCCAAGTTTATGATTAATCTGGCAGTGCAGAGCTCACATCCATTTAAAAACATCTAATGTAGACTATTTAGAACTGGCTTTTTCCTTTACTGAATGAACATACCACAGCCAACTCAATCATTTTCTAATGGCGAATATTTTAGCTGTTGGCCTTTGTCAGTAAAGAGCACAGAGACCAATATAAATAACTGTTAAAGTTCATGTTCTTAATTTGGGGAGCTTGTTCATGGATTTTTAAGGAGTTATTCTTTAAAAACTGGTTTTACATATATAAATAAAATTAAAGAACACCAAACATCGACCAAGAATGGGAATGTTATGAACCAAGGTTCATGATTAATCATTTTTAGGGCCACATAATATCCCATTTTAGTTTGACCCCCAAATATATTTAGAAATCCATTCCTTGATCAAGATCAAGGTCATTTACCTGTTGAGGATGGAGAACATAGGAAGAAAATTACATTGTTTTAGTTGTGAGGGAAGATGGTGGTTCATAGTTTTTATTCTACCATCTTTACAATATGGACAAATTAGGTAAAGAGACAAGCAAAGACCTTTTATCAATATGGCATTGCTATGAAGCACAACTGTTGATCAATCTGTACATGCAACACAGAGGTGCATTGAAAGAAGACATTAAATGTATTAGTTCTGTGGGACAAGTGTGAACAGACCTTCCTTAGTAACAATCACTCATCTTGTTCTTGGCATTTATAATTCATGGATATTGATTGTATTATAATTTATGCATGTAAAAATGATCCAGAAAGGAAGATATGAATGAAGAAGACAAAAAATGCAAAGTCTGGATCCATGATGAGTGTCTTGGGGTGTCGGAATTAAGGATTCTGATTAAACTCTAGAGCTCTGAGGTCGTTATAAAAAGAGATCTAGTTATTCACTCTATGGTAAGGGTGCTTGTGGCATAAGAAAGGAATATTCAGGATCCTGTTCTTGGGCTACGTGTTCCTTGGGTATGGCTTTTTTTTTTCTTAACATCTCTTTTGGAGTATAATTGCTTTACAATGGTGTGTTAGTTTCTGCTGTATAACAAAGTGCATCAGCTATACATATACATATATCCCCATTTCTCCTCCCTTTTGCGTCTCCCTCCCACCTTCCCTATGGATTTTTTTTTATTATAAATGAAACAATGCATGAGTAAAGAAAGACACGAAGGAATGAGGAAAGACAAGGAAAGCCATACACTGTTCAATTATGAGAGTATGTTTTCAAATATTTCTGAAGCACTGAGGTCTAGGAAAATAAATATATCAAGGTTTTACCTCTTTCAGCAGGGAGCAAACAGACAAGTCTGCCCAAGATTGAATGTTGTTATTACGGATTGATGGTGGGTTACTGATCATTTATTTTGTTAAGAAAAGGGCAAAATGTTTGCACAAATAATTAAATATCTAATGGAAAAAAAATCATGGGCCAGTGATGAGAATATGTCCTATAACGAGAGTTATGATTAATTTAAGATGGTTGACTGTGAGTATATGATCACATGTTAATATTATTGGAAAGTTTTTGTCCGGTGGGTTATAATTAAAATAGTGACATATGATAATTACACGTTACTGTTTGTGAATGAATGGATTCATATTTTCCTTAAAAGATGCAAATCGCACACCAATGAGGAGCTCTATTATGAAATAAGCATAGTGATTATCCTGTTTTACACAGTTGATTTCCATACTTTAAAAAAACTCTAGGCTTTTCCTGTTTTGCATAATGTGCACGTAGACAGATGCACATAATAGTATTTTGTTTCTGGGTTGCTGCCCAATTTAGCATTTTCTGTTTTCTTTATATAATGAGCAGCTGGTGAACTTACTCCATGAGTAATTAACTGAATGAATGAATGAGTGAGTGAGTGAATGAATACATAAAGAAGAGTCAAGCTTGGGCCATGAAAAACAAGGATTAAAATTTGTCCAATTTGCACAAGAAAGAGTCATTAAAAAGGAAATCTGAGTTAAAGTTCTGACTTGTGGGTTAGACTGTGGATTCAGTGGTGTTCATTATATTGCTTAAAATGAAAATTAAATAATTGAGTACATAAAAAATAGTGATATTCTTGGGTCAAAGAAATGAAACAAGTTTTAGGTCTAATCTAGAACTCTACAGTTCGTATCCTCTAAACATACCTAAATTCATGGTTTTTCATTAAAGCCTGCTTTTCACCTCAGAATTAACACACCATAACTGATTTAATCATATCTAATGAAGAAGCATTTGGCTAATGCTTCTCTGTTTAAGAAGCATACATACCAAGGTGGGTAACATTCAAAGTTTATGTTCTTGGTTAGGGGAATTTGTTCATTTGTGCTCACTGAAATATTAAAAAAAATACATGGCTCGATAAAAGTATAAAATTAAAGAAGGCTGTACATTACCAATGACAAGAATAGCTTATGAACCATAGGTAATGATGTTTAATTCACTTCTGCACAACTGATGACTCCTACAAAAAGATGGAAGTGTTTCACACATTTTCAGAGATGTTTGCTACTCTCTTTTATATTTACATGCCAGTTGATATCAACATTTTTCCCTTCAAAAGATCTCAGTGAGAGGAAGGACATATGTCCTACATTGAGGGTCATTGCAAAGAGATCTAGTGTTATTGGCTCTATAGGAAATGAGCATATAGATAGATCATAGTAACATTCAAGGATCTTATTCTCAAGATTCTGTAATTTATATGTAGTGATTGTGTTATTATTGGACTAGTGAATGAATCAATAAACAAAGGGATAAAGTATTGAAGAAAAAGAGTGCTGAGCTTAGACCAATGATGACTCCTAGAGTGGGGGTTAGGTCTGAATCCAAAATTGTAATTAATTCCTATCTCAAAATCTGTGGTCTATTGAGTAAAAAGCAGAAGGTAAACTCCCTGGGAAATGAACTCATGAATGGATAAAGAAATATGTAAATGAGTGAAGATAAGGAGGGCCACACAGAGACCAATTATGAAATTATGTGATAAAGGTTATTATTAGCGCCTGTTTGAAACACGGGGTTCCATAGATGAAGAGATCAAAGCTCTGAACCCTTCCATAGGGACAGTATAGACAGAGATACCTCAGAGTCCAGGTTGCTGCTTTCATTGCTGGTTTGGTTGTTTTAATTAGAAAAGGAGAAAAAAAAAGTTTACATAAAGAGTTGCTTAAATAATTGTCTTATTGAGAGAGGGCCAAACATGAACCAATACTGAGACTGTGTCATATGATCAGAGTTAGGATTAATCTAACTCTATTCGCTGAGTCTTATTTTTAAAAAAATCAAGAGGATTTAGTCAGTTATGTCCATGGAGCACTAAGCAGTAATATTCAGTGGTCTTATGCAGTGCCTTGCTTTTCATTGATATTGATATGTTGTTATAAGAGAATGAAGGAATGTATTTTATATATAGATTAGTTACTCAAAAGAAGGCCAAGGAAGGGCCAGTGAGGAACATGTGTTATGAACCAGAGGTAATGATTACTCCAGTTATACCCAAATGTTGTCCAGATAAAGAACGAGAATTCTGGGTTTCTCCCCACTTTGGCTAAAAGTGGTCAAGCACGGACCAATGGGACTGATATAGAAATTCACATGGAGAAATTCTTTAGAAAAATGGGTAATTTATTTCATGCCTAGTTATATACGTGAATCAATAAATGAATCACTAGATATATAAATCAGAAAAAATTGTGTGAATTGGTGAGAATATACCACAGAACGAAGATTTACATGTATCCAATTTTGCACAAGTGAGATCCATTAAAAGCACTCACCAAGCTGTTAAATTTATGAATAGGGAGTATGTAGACACAATTTATGACAGATGAAGCTTCTTATTCTCATATTGGTATTCATTGTATTATTTAAAAATAAAAATTAAATGAATCAACAAATAAAGAGTGCCATTCTTGGGCAATGATGAGATTATTAAATGACCCAAGTTTATAATTAATCAAATACTGAAAAAGTAACTCCCATTAAAGAAAATCTAACTATAGGCTCTTTCCTTTTTTGGAAAGTCTGTGTTTTCACCAAGTGAACGTACTACAGATGATTTAATCATTATCTAATGCTAAAGATCTTGGCTTTTACAAATTTGGTGGGTAAGGACAGAAGAGAGTGATGTAAGTAACAGAGCTTATGTTCTTGGGTTGGGCGGTTGGTTTATGGGTGTTGCTTAAAGTTTTCAAAGTAATAATTGGGTATATTAATAAATAAAACCAAATAGCACCAACATAGACCAGAACTGGGATTTATGATTGATTAATCTGATTTAGTACTCTTTTTAAAAAATAAATTTATTTATTTATTTATTTTTGGCTGCGTTGGGTCTTCGTTGCTGTGCGCGGTTTTTCTCTAGCTGCGGCGAGCGGGGGCTACTCTTCGTTGCGGTGCGCAGCCTTCTCATTGCGGTGGCTTCTCTTGTTGTGGAGCACGGGCTCATTGCAGAGCACGGACTCTAGGCACGCGGGCTCAGAAGTTGTGGCTTGCGACGTCTAGAGCACAGGCTCAGTAGTTGTGGCGCACGGGCTTAGTTGCTCCGTGGCATGTGGGATCTTCCCGGTCCAGGGCTCAAACCCGTGTCCCCTGCATTGGCAGGTGGATTCTTAAGCACTGTGCCACAGGGAAGCCCTGATTTAGTACTCTTAAAGTCCACTAAAAACGATGCAGGCGTTTCCGTCACTTTGTGACAGAATAAAACACATTGTGTTTTATTTTTGTAGTGCAATTCATTTAAGTATGGCTCCATTGATAAAGATTTAAGCTATTAATTTTTTGAGGGAGGAGCACATAAGAAGATGGAAAAAATTGTTCTAGTTGTGGAGTGAGATTATGGGTCCCTTAGTTATTCACTGCGTCATCTTTAAATGAAAAGGGCCAAGCATGGACCAATGGGACTGATATGAAGCAAGGATGCTGATTAACCTATATGTGCAAAAAGCACATATATATATTGCAAAAAATGTCTGTTAGTACTGTGGAAAATAGGCATATAGACAGTTATTAGTGATATTCAAGGATGTTGTTCTTGGACTTTTTGATTCATGAGAATTGATTATATTATTATTAGTGAATCAATGAATAAAGGAATAAACAATGCATAAAAAAGGAAGAAAAAGATACCCAATATAGACCAATGATGAGTATTCTGAGATGTATCAATCAAAGATTTTGATTAAGCTCTGTAACTTTGAGATTTATTAGAAAAAAAAAATCTTGTTTATTTCCTTTGTGGAAGAGGGGCTTACAGCGAAAGTCAGGAGTAGTCAAGGATGTGGTTCTTGAGGTTTAGTTCTTAATGCCTGTGAAATGTATTGTAAGTGAAGCAATGCAAGAATAAATGAAGAAGTGTAAATGAATGATGACCAATGATTCAAGTCTGCAATGAAACAAGGATTATTATTTAAATATATTATTTCCTGAAGCACTGAGTTTCATAACCTAAATAGATCAAGTCTCTCTTAACTGTTCTACATATGGGATATATTCTATTCCAGGAGTCCATGTTGTTTTGGGGTTGGTGTTGGGTAGTTTGTTGTTAGTTTATTTAGAAAAGGAACAAATCATTTACATTAGAAATAGTTGTTTAAATAAGTGCCTAATTGAAAGAAGGCCAAGCATGGACTAATACTGGGAATATGATAGTATATGTGATGAAATCAATTCTATTCACTGACTATTATTTTAAAAAACAAGAAAGGATCTAACAAGTTATATCTGTGGACAATGAGTGTATGGACAGAAACTAGTATTTGTTAATATTCTCTTTCAGGGTCTTGGCTTGCATTCATTTCGGATGTGTTGTTAAAAGTGAATAAATGAATGAGTTCACATTTGCTCAATTATTTAAAAGAAGGTAGTACGTGGGTCAGTGAGGAGCAGGCATCATGAAACAAAGATAATGATTACACCATTTTAGATGAAAGAAAAGAAATCTAGCCTTATTTTACTTTGGACAAAGCATGTCAGCATTTGCATGAAATGGTATTTCAATTCTGAATACTGGTGGGTTTTACTCTTTCTTTAAAAAGATGAATAAATGATCACATTATTCTTTGAGTATTTAAATAAGAGAAAAACATGAGTGAGTCAGTGGATGAAAAATTAGGGTAAATCTTGGACCAATATTTCATGGTACACTCTGAGCAATGCATGAATGTGGTCCTTTAAAAAAGATGAATGGGGCTGTGAACTGTGTGGCTAGGGAGTATATAGATCAATAGAAGTACCAGTTACGTTAATTATTCTCATGTTAGGTGGCAGACTTAACAGCATTCACTACGTTAATTAAAAACTAAACAGTAAACAAGTCGATATATGAAAATTCAATAATAAGAAAGTGATAGGAACCAAGGTTTATGATTAATCTAGTACCTCATGACTCCAGTTCTTTAAAAATAGTTAAATTTATCTTGTTCCATTCTCTATAAAAATGTGCATCTCACGTCACAGAATGAAAGCACTATAGCTGATTTAATTATTCAATAGTCATAAGGTTTTAGTTTTTACCTCTGGGTAAGGAGTCTAGAGAAGCTGGTAGACAACAGTCACAATTCATGTCCTTGGTGAAGGTGATTTGTTCACCCTGACATTATGTTAAAGGAAAAAATACTAAATACATAAATAAAATCAAAGTATGCCATGCAGGGACCAATAATGGTAATTAACCGAATTTTACATGTAATCCAATTAAGGGCAACTGAGATTCATTAAAAATGATGGAGGGCTTTTATTCATCTTCAGAGTTTTTAATATTTTATTTTATTTTATACCATGGTTAATTTAAACCTTTCCTCAGTGATAAAGAACTAGTCCATAACTCCTTGAAGGGGGAGTAGATAGGAGAAGAGAAAATAGTATTAATGTCCTCATGGTGAGATATGACAGTGGTTGGTTGATCATTGTATTGTATTAGTCATTTATTGCTGTGTAACAAATTACCCTACAAGTTAGTGGCTGAAAACAACAGTAAGTATTTGTTACCTATCACAATTGCTATGGGGCAGGACTCCAGGAGAGGATTAGTGGGCAGTTTTGGCTTAGGGTCTTTCGTGAGGTTGCAGTCAAGATGTCAGGTAGAATTGTAGATATATGAAAGCTTGGGCTGGAGGATCTGCCTCCATGGCTCACTTACGTGGCTAGGAAGTTGGTGCTGGTTGTTGGCAGGAGGCCACCATTTCTCCCTACATGGGCCTCTCCTCAGGACTGCTTGAGTGTCCTTACAACATGACAGCTGACTTCCCCAAAAGTAATAAATACAAGAGAAAGGGAGGTGGAAAACTCAGTGTATTTATAACCTAAATTCAGAAGTCATACACCATCACTCTCTCAAGTATTCTGTTGGTTACAGAGGCCAGGCATGATTTAATATGGGAGGAGATTGTGCAAGGCTATGAATACCAGGCCTCATGGATCATTGGGTGCCATCTTGGAGGCTGGCTACCACAGCTACCATCTTTAAAATGTGGAAAAATTAAATAAAAGAAGGACAAGCATGGACAAGGTATAAATATGGGATTGGCATGAAGCAAGTCAGCTGATAATCTCTATGTATAATGCTGAGATCTGCTGCAAAAAAGATGTAGCCTCTTAGTTTTATGGAAAACAAACCTATAGATAGAGCTTCGTAACATTCTAGGATATTGTTTTTAGTTTTTTAAATTTTATTTTTACACATTGACTTTATTATTATTAGTGGCTTAATGAGAGAATCAGTAAACAAAAGTATGCATGAATGGAAAAGGCTCCAAGTTTGGACCAGTGAATATCTGGGGTGCCTGGATCAATGATTTTGATTAAACCCTATAACTCTGAGGCCAGAGACCTAGTTAATACCTATATGGTAAATGAACTTACAGCAGAAGTTAATAATATTTAGGATTTTGTTAGGCTATTAAGGTTCGTAGGTCTGGATTGTATTACTGTAAGTGAATTAATGAACAAAGAAATATATATATATATATATATATATATATATATATATATATATATATAAATGAAGACAAGGAGAGCCATATGTGGCCCAATTATGAATGTTTAATATATTTTTTATTATTAATATTTTTCTGAAATACTCAGTTCCAACATGAATCTATTTGAGTCAGTAGCATATAGAGATAAATACCTGGAAATCAATGTTGTTCTGCATTATTTGGGCAGTGCTGTTTGCTTATTGAAGATAAGGAGATATGATCTAATTGGTTATGTCTGGGAGTAATGAGCACATGAGCAGCTGTTAATACCATTGAAATGTCTGATCCAGTTTCTATGTTCAGTGGTACTGGTGATACTATGAGTGAATGTATAAATACAGTCATCTTTCAACCAGTTATCTTGAAGAAGGTAAAGTGGAATTTCTCAACCTCGCACTATTGACATTTTGAGCTGGGTAACTCATTGCTGTTGGAGCGCTGTCCGGTGCATTGTAGAATGTTTGTTAACTTCACTGACTTCTACTAACTAGATGCCAGTATTGACCCCCTCTCCCATTGTGACCACCAAAAATATCTCAACATTGACATATGTCCTCTGGGGGCAATATCGCCCCCATTGAGGACCACTAGGTAAAGCATGGACCAAAGAGGAACATGTGTTAAAAAACAATGTGACTCATTTGTCCTATTGTTCCTTGCTGATATTAAGACAAAGAAAAATCAAACTAGGCTCTTCCCACATTATCTCAGGTTCATGTGTATCTAATTGTATTGCATTTTGAGTTGTTGATGGATTGATCATATTGTGTTTTCTCTGGAAAAATAAATTGATGTTCAAATTATTCATGAATACAAAAGTAAATGAATAAATAAAACAATGAATGGATAAATAAATACACAAAGTAGGGTCTAGCATGGACTATTGGTGAAAATGTGCCATGAAAGAAGTATTTAAGTGAATCCAATCCTGCACAAGTGACATCTACTCAACCTAAGTTGGGCTGTGAAAGAAAATAAGATGGAGGACATTTTCATCCCTTTCAGAGTGGATGATTATTCCACTGTATTTTTGTACCACAGCTAATTTAAATTTCCTCAAGTGACCTAGGCTATTGACTCTTTAATGAGAGCACATAAGAAGATGGTTGATGTTGTCAGGGCTCCTATTGTGGGGTAAAGATTGTGGGTTCATGGTCATTTATTGTATCATGTTTAAAATAGGGACAAATTAAATGAAAAGGAGTAAGCATGGATCTGCCATGAGTACAGAATTTCTAAGAAGCAAGGAAGTTAATTAATCCATGTGTGTGACTTTGAGATTCATACATTGATCTTAGCAATATCAGAGTTCTTAATTTTGGGATTTTTGTGTGTTTACTTTTTATTGTTAGTGAATCACTGAATGAGTCAATCAATAAAGGTGCAAATGAATGAAGAAAAAGAGTGCCAAGCCTAAACCAATGATGAGTATCCTGGGGTGTCTGAATCTGAAATTCTGATTAAGCCTTATAGCTGTGAGATCTATTAGAAAAAGAAAATTACCCTATTACCTCTGTGGGAAATGATCATATAGCAGAACTGAGAAAGTGTCAGTTCTTATTCTTGGTCTGTTGAGGTTCTTGAGTATAGATTATATTTTAACTAAATCAGAATAAAATATGTAAATGAATGAAGACAAGGAATGTCCTGAATGGATCAATTATGAGTGTATGTAATTAAATAAGGAACAAAACTAATATGATTTAGAAATGCTGAGTTCCAATAAAATTAAATAGATCGAAGCTCTTACACTTTTGAGTAAGAAACATAAAAGACAATTTTATATGAGTCAATGTTGCAATTGATGAAAAGCAAATTTTTTGTTTTTGTTTTTTTCTTCTTAGATGTTGCTTATTTTTCTAAAATACTTAATTTTTTTAGAGCAGTTTTAGGTTCATGGCATAATTGAGAGGAATGTACAGAGATTTCCCATAATCCCCCTGGCTCTACATGTATATAGCCTCCCCCATTATCAACATCCTGCACCAGAGGGGTACATTTATTATAATTGATGAACCTTCACTGACACATCATTTTCACCCAAAGTCCATAGTTGACCTCAGGGTTCACTCTTGGTTGTAAATTCAGTGGTTTTGGACAAATGTATAATGACATGTATCCACCATTATAGTATCATACAGAATATTTTGCTGCCCTAAAAATCCTCTGTGCTCCATTCATCCTTCTCTCCCCTTAACCTCCGGCAACCTCTCCATTTACTGTCCCCCTAGTTTTGCCTTTTTCAGAATGTAGTAGTGTTGGAATTATACAGCACATAGCCATTTCTTATTGTCTTTTTAAATTTAGTAATATGTGTTTAAGGTTCCTTCACACCTTTTTATGGCTTTGATAGCTCATTTCTTTTTAGCGAAGAATAATCTTCCATTATTTTGATATAACACAGTTTATCCATTCACCTACTGAAGGATAGCTTAGCTGCTTCCAAGTTTTGGCAATTATGAATAAAGCTGCTATAAATATCCATGTGGAAGTTTCTGTCTGGACATAAGTTTTCAGCTCCTTTGGGTAAATACCAAGGAGTGTGATTTCTGGATCGTATGGTAAGAAGGTGTCTAGTTTCGTAAGGAGCTGCCAAATATCTATTCTAATAGGTGTGTAGTGGTATTTCATTGTTTTAATTTGCATTTCCCTCATGACATATGATGTGGAGAATCTTTTCATATGCTTATTTGCCATCTGTATATCTTCTTAGGTGAGCTATCTGTTGAGGTCTTTGACTTTTTTTTTTAAATAGATCTTTATTGGAGTATACTTGCTTCACAATACCATGTTAGTTTCTGTTGCACAACAAAGTGAATCAGCCATAATGCACACACATGTCCCCATATCCATGTGTGTGACTTTGAGATTCATACATTGATCTTAGCAATATCAGAGTTCTTAATTTTGGGATTTTTGTGTGTTTACTTTTTATTGTTAGTGAATCACTGAATGAGTCAATCTGTAAGCTTCCCTCCCGTCCTCCCTGTTCCACCCCTCTAGGTCATCCCAAATCACCGAGCTGATCTCCCTGTGCTATGCTGCTGCTTCCCACCAGCCAACTGTTTTAAATTCAGTAGTGTATATAAGTCGATGCTACTCTCACTTCGCCCCAGCTTCACCCTCCCACCCATGTCATCAAGTCCATTCTCTGTGCTTACCTCTTTATTCCTGCCCTGCAGCTAGGTTCAGCAGTATCATTTTTTTTTTTTTTTTAGATTCCATATATGTGTTAGCATGTGGTATTTGTTTTTCTCTTTCTGACGTACTTCACTCTGTATGACAGACTCTGAGTCCATCCACCTCACTACAAATAACTCAATTTTGTTTTGTTTTGAATTTTATTGATTTTTTATACAGCAGGTTCTTATTAGTCATCAGTTTTATACACATCAGTGTATACATGTCAATCCCAATCGCCCAATTCATCACACCACCATCCCCACCCCCCCACGGCTTTCCCCCCTTGGTGTCCATACATTTGTTCTCTACATCTGTGTCTCAACTTCTGCCCTGCAAACCGGTTCATCTGTACCATTTTTCTAGGTTCCACATACATGCATTAATATACGATATTTGTTTTTCTCTTTCTGACTTACTTCACTCTGTATGACAGTCTCTAGATCCATCCACGTCTCAACAAATGACCCAATTTCATTCCTTTTTATGGCTGAGTAATATTCCATTGTATATATGTACCACAACTTCTTTATCCATTAATCTGTCAGTGGGCATTTAGGTTGCTTCCATGACCTGGCTACTGTAAATAGTGCTGCAATGAACATTGGGGTACATGTGTCTTTTTGAATTATGGTTTTCTCTGGCTATAGGCCCAGTAGTGGGATTGCTGGATCATATAGTAATTCTATTTTTAGTTTTTTAAGGAACCTCCATACTGTTCTACACAGTGGCTGTATCAGTTTACATTCCCACCAACAGTGCAAGAGGGTTCCCTTTTATTCACACCCTCTCCAGCGTTTGTTGTTTGTAGATTTTCTGATGACGCCCATTCTAACTGGTGTGAGGTGATACCTCATTGTAGTTTTGATTTACATTTCTCTAATGATTAGTGATGTTGAGCAGCTTTTCATGTGCTTCTTGGCCATCTGTATGTCTTCTTTGGAGCAATGTCTATTTTGATCTTCAGCCTATTTTTGGATTGGGTTGTTTGTTTCTTTAATATTGAGCTGCATGAACTGTTTATATATTTTGGAGATTAATCCTTTGTCTGTTGATTCATTTGCAAATATTTTCTCCCATTCTGAGGGTTGTCTTTTCGTCTTGTTTATGGTTTCCTTTGCTGTGCCAAAGCTTATAAGTTTCATTAGGTCCCATTTGTTTATTTTTATTTTTATTTCCATTATTCTAGGAGGTGGATCAAAAAAGATCTTGCTGTGATTTATGTCAAAGAGTGTTCTTCCTATGTTTTTGTCTAAGAGTTTTATAGTGTCCAGTCTTAAATTTAGATCTTGAATCCATTTTGAGTTTATTTTTGTGTATGGTGTTAGGGAGTGTTCTAATTTCATTCTTTTACATGTAGTTTTCCAGTTTTCCCAGCACCACTTATTGAAGAGACTGTCTTTTTTCCATTGTATATACTTGCCCCCTTTGTCATAGATTAGTTGACCATAGGTGCATGGGTTTATCTCTGGGCTTTCTATCTTGTTCCATTGATCTATGTTTCTGTTTTTGTGCCAGTACCATATTGTCTTGATTAGTGTAGTTTTGTAGTATAGTCTGAAGTCAGGGAGTCTGATTCCTCCCGCTCCGTTTTTTTCCCTCTTTTACGTCTCCATACAAATTTTAAGATTTTTTGTTCTAGTTCCATAAGAAATGCCATTGTTAATTTGATAGGGATTGCATTGAATCTGTAGATTGCTGTGGGTGGTATAGTCATTTTCACAATATTGATTCTTCCAATCCAAGAACATGTTATATCTCTCCATCTGTTGATATCATCTTTAATTTCTTTCATCAATGTCTTATAGTTTTCTGCATACAGGTCTTTTGTCTCCCTAGGTAGGTTTATTCCTAGGTATTTTATTCTTTTTGGTGCATTGGTAAATGAGAGTGTTTCCTTAATTTCTCTTTCAGATTTTTCATCATTAGTGTATAGGAATGAAAGAAATTTCTGTGCATTAATTTTGTATCCTGCAACTTTGCCAAATTCATTGATTAGCTCTAGTAGTTTTCTGGTGGCAATTTTTGGATTCTCTATGAATAGTATTATGTCATCTGCAAACAGTGAGAGTTTTACTTCTTCTTTTCCATATGTATTCCTTTTATTTCTTTTTCTTCTCTGATTGCCATGGCTAGGACTTCCAAAACTATGTTGAATAATAGTGGTGAGTGGACATCCTTGTCTTGTTCCTGATCTTAGAGAAAAGGCTTTCAATTTTTCACCATTGAGAATAATGTTTGCTGTGGGTTTGTCATATATGGCCTTTATTATGTTGAGGTAGGCTCCCTCTATGCCCATTTTCTGGAGAGTTTTAATCATAAATGGGTGTTGAATTTTGTCAAAAGCTTTTTCTGCATCTATTGAGATGATCGTATGGTTTTTAGTCTTTAATTTGTAATATGGTGTATCACATTGATTGATTTGCATATATTGAAGAATCCTTGCATCCCTGGGATAAATCTCCCTTGTTCATGGTGTATGATCCTTTTAATGTGTTGTTGGATTCTGTTTGCTAGTATTTTGTTGAGGATATTTGCATCTATATTCATCAGTGATATTGGTCTGTAATTTTCTTTTTTTGTAGTATCTTTGTCTGGTTTTGGTATCAGGGTGATGATGGCCTCATAGAATGAATTTGAGAGTGTTCCTTCCTCTGCAATTTTTTGGAAGAGTTTGAAAAGGATTGGTGTTAGCACTTCTCTAAATGTTTGATAGAATTCACCTGTGAAGTCGTCTGGTCCTGTACTTTTATTTGTTGGAAGATTTTTAATCACAATTTCAATTTCATTACTTGTGATTGGTCTGTTCATATTTTCTATTTCTTCCTGGTTCAGTCTTTGGAGGTTATACCTTTCTAAGAATTTGTCCATTTCTTCCAGGTTGTCCATTTTTTTGGCATAGAGTTGATTGTAGTAGTCTCTTAGGATGCTTTGTATTTCTGCAGTGTCTGTTGTAACTTTTCCTTTTTCATTTCTAACTTTATTGATTTGAGTCCTCTCCCTCTTATTCTTGATGAGTCTGGCTAATGGTTTATCAATTTTGTTTATCTTCTCAAAGAAACAGCTTTTAGTTTTATTGATCTTTGCTATTGTTTTCTTTGTTTCTATTTCATTTATTTCTGCTCTGAACTTTATGACTTCTTTCCTTCTGCTAAGTTTGGGTTCTGTTTTTTCTTCTTTCTCTAGTTTCTTTAGGTGTAAGGTTAGATTGTTTATTTGAGATTTTTCTTGTTTCTTGAGGTAGGCTTGTATAGCTATAAACTTCCCTCATAGAACAGCTTTTGCTGCATCCCATAGGTTTTGGATCGTTGTGTTTTCATTGTCATTTGTCTCTAGGTATTTTCTGATTTCCTCTTTGATTTCTTCACTGATCTCTTGGTTATTTAGTAATGTATTGTTTAGCCTCCATGTGTTTGTGTTTTTTAGGTTTTTTCCCTGTAATTCCTTTTAATCTCATTGTGTTGTGGTCAGAAAAGATGCTTGATATGATTTCAATTTTTTAAAATTTACTGAGGCTTGATTTGTGACCCAAGATGTGATCTATCCTGGAGAATGTTTCATGCACACTTGAGAAGAAAGTGTTATCTGCTGTTTTTGGATGGAATGTCCTATAAATATCAATTAAATCTATCTGGTCTATTGTGTCATTTAAAGCTTCTGTTTCCTTATTTATTTTCATTTTGAATGATCGGTCCATTGGTGTAAGTGAAGTGTACAAGTCCCCCACTATTATTGTGTTACTGTCGATTTCCTCTTTTATAGCTGTTAGCAGTTGCCTTATGTATTGAAGTGCTCCTATGTTGGGTGCATATATATTTATAATTGTTATATCTTCTTCTTGGATTGATCCATTGATCATTATGTAGTGTCCTTCCTTGTCTCTTGTAACATTCTCTATTTTAAAGTCTATTTTGTCTGATATGAGTATTGCTACTCCAGCTTTCTTTTGATTTCCATTTGCATGGAATATCCTTTTTCATCCCTTCACTTTCAGTCTGTATGTGTCCCTAGATCTGAAGTGGGTCTCTTGTAGACAGCATATATATGGGTCTTGTTTTTGTATCGATTCAGCCAGTCTATGTCTTTTGGTTGGAGCATTTAATCCATTCACATTTAAGGTAATTATCGATATGTATGTTCCTGTGACCATTTTCTTAATTGTTGTGGTTTGTTTTAGTAGGTCCTTTTCTTCTCTGTGTTTCCCACTTAGAGAAGTTCCTTTAGCATTTGTTGTAGAGCTGGTTTGGTGGTGCTGAATTCTCTTAGCTTTTACTTGTCTGTAAAGCTTTTGATTTCTCCATTGAATCTGAATGAGATCCTTGCCAGGTAGAGTAATCTTGGTTGTAGATTCTTCCCTTTCATCACTTTATGTTTATCATGCCTCTCCCTTCTGGCTTGTAGAGTTTCTAATGAGAAATCAGCTGTTAACCTTATGGGAGTTCCCCTGTATGTTTGTCGTTTTTCCCTTGCTGCTTTCAATAATTTTTCTTTGTCTTTAATTTTTGCCAATTTGATTACTATGTGTCTCGGCATGTTTCTCCTTGGGTTTATCCTGTATGGGACTCACTGTGCTTCCTGGACTTGGGTGGCTATTTCCTTTCCCATGTTATGGAAGTTTTTGACTATAATCTCTTCAACTATTTTTTCTGGTCCTTTCTCTCTCTCTTCTCCTTCTGGCACCCCTATAATGCGAATGTTGTTGTGTTTAATGTTTTCCCGGAGGTCTCTTAGGCTGTCTTCATTTCTTTTCATTCTTTTTTCTTTATTCTGTTCCATAGCAGTGAATTCCACCATTCTGTCTTCCAGGTCACTTATCTGTTCTTCTGCCTCAGTTATTCTGCTATTGATTCCTTCTAGTGTACTTTTCATTTCAGTTATTGTATTGTTCATCTCTGTTTGTTTGTTCTTTAATTCTTCTAGGTCTTTGTTAAACATTTCTTGCACCTTCTCGATCTTTGCCTCCATTCTTTTTCCGAGGTCCTGGATCATCTTCACTATCATTATTCTGAATTCTTTTTCTGGAAGATTGCCTATCTCCATTCATTTAGTTGCTTTTCTGGGGTTTTATCTTGTTCCTTCATCTGGTGCATAGTCCTCTGCCTTTTCATCTTGTCTATCCTCCTGTGAATGTGGATTTTGTTCCACAGGCTGCAGGATTGTAGTTCTTCTTGCTTCTGCTCTCTGCCCTCTCATGGATGAGGCTATCGAAGTGGCTTCTTTTACTCATTTTTTAATGAAGTTCTTTACTTTCTTTTTTCCCCTTAATTTTATTTATTTATTTCTGGCTCTGTTGGTCTTTGTTGCTGCGCATGGGCTTTCTCTACTTGCAGCAAGCAGGGGCTACTCTTCGTTGCAGTGCATGGGCTTCTCATTGTGGTGGCTTCTCTTGTTGCAGAGCACGGGCTCTAGGTGTGTGGGTTTCAGTAGTTGTGGCACACAGGCTCAGTAGTTGTGGCCTGTGGGCTCTAGAGCGCAGGCTCAGTAGTTGTGGCACACGGGCTTAGTTGCTCTGTGGCATGTGAGATCTTCCTGGGCCAGGGCTCGAACCTGTGTCTCCTGCGTTGGCAGGCAGATTCTTAAGCACTGCACCACCAGGGAAGTCCCAAGTTGTTTGTTTTCTTATTGTTGACTTTAAGGATTCTTTGTGTGTTTTGGATAATAGTCATTTATCAGACATGTCTTGCAAATATTTTTTCCCCCAATCTGTGGCTTGTATTTTGTTCTTTTGAAACTTTCTTTGCAGAGCCAAAACTTTTCATTTTAGTGAAGTCCAACTTATCAATTGTTTCACATATATCTTTGGTGTTGTATTTAAAAAGTCATCATTTTACATCAAAATGGAAATAAAACCAAAAATATACAAATGGGACCTAATGAAACTTATAAGCTTTTGCACAGCAAAGGAAACCATAAACAAAACCAAAAGACAACCCTCAGAATGGGAGAAAATATTTGCAAATGAAGCAACTGACAAAGGATTAATCTCCAAAATTTACAAGCAGCTCATTCAGCTCAATAACAAAAAAACAAACAACCCAATCCCAAAATGGGCAGAAGACCTAAACAGACATTTCTCCAAAGAAGATATACACATTGCCAACAAACACACGAAAGAATGCTCAACATCATTAATCATTAGAGCAATGCAAATCAAAACTACAGTGAGATATCATCTCACACCAGTCAGAATGGCCATCATCAAAAAATCTAGAAACAATGAATGCTGGAGAGGATGTGGAGAAAAGGGAACACTCTTGCACTGTTGGTGAGAATGTATATTGATACAGCCACTATGAAGAACAGTATGGAGGTTCCTTAAAAAACTAAAAATAGAACTACCATACGACCCAGCAATACCACTAATGGGCATATACCCTGAGAAAACCATAATTCAAAAAGAGTCATGTACCAAAATGTTCATTGCAGCTGTATTTACAATAGCCCTTAGATGGAAACAACCTAAGTGTCCATCATCGGATGAATGGATAAATAAGATGTGGCACATATATACAATGGAATATTACTCAGCCATCAAAAGAAACAAAATTGAGTTATTTGCAGTGAGGTGGATGGACCTAGAGTCTGTCATACAGAGTGAAGTAAGTCAGAAAGAGAAAAACAAATACCGTATGCTAACACATATATATGGAATCTAAGAAAAAAAAAAGGTCATGAAGAACCTAGGGGTAAGATGGGAATAAAGGCACAGGACCTACTAGATCATGGACGTGAGGTTATGGGGAGGGGGAAGGGTAAGCTGGGACAAAGTGAGAGAGTGGCATGGACATATATACACTACCAAACGTAAAAATAGATAGCTAGTGGGAAGCAGCCGCATAGCACAGGGAGATCAGCTCCGTGCTTTGTGACCACCTACAGGGGTGGGATAAGGAGAGTGGGAGGGAGGGAGACACAGAGGGAAGAGATATGGGAACATATGTGTATGTATAACTGATTCACTTTGTTATAAAGCAGAAACTAACACGCCATTGTAAAGCAATTGTACTCCAATAAAGATGTTAAAAAAAAAAGTCATCACTGAACACAACGTCAGCTAGATTTTCTCTTAGGTTATCTTCTAGGGGTTTTATTGTTTTACATTTTCATTTAGGTCTGTGATCCATTTTGAGTTAATTTTGGGGAAGAGTGTAAGGTCTCTGTCTAGATTTCTTTCTTTCTTTTTTAAAATGTGGATGTCCTGTTGTTCCAGCACCACAATTGAAAAGTGTTCCTTTGTCAAAAATCAGTTGCCCATATTTATGTGGGCCTTATTTCTGGGCTCTATTCTGTTCCATGGATCAGTTTGTGAATTCTTTTACCAATACCACAGTCTTGGTTATTCTAGCTTTATAGTAAGTCTTGAAGTCAGATACTGCCATACCTCCAACTTTGTTTCTCCATATTGCGTTGGCTATTCTGGGTTTTTTTTTTTTTTTTTTTTTGCCTATCCATATAAACTTTAGGATCACTGTGTCTATATCCACAAAACAACTTGCTGGGATTTTGATTGGAATTGCCTTGAATCTATAGATCAAGTTGGAAAGAAGTGACGTTTAGACAATATTGACTCTTCCTATCAATGAACATGGAATATGTTTCAATTTATTTAGTTCTTCTTTGATTATTTTCATCTGAGTTTTATAGTTTTCCTCATATAGTATTTATACATATTTTTTCAGTTTTATACCTAAGTATTTCATTTTTTGGGTGCCAATGTAAATAATATTATGTTTTTAATTTCAAATTCCCATGTTCATTGCTATTATATAGGAAAGTGATTGACTTTTATTTATTTACCTTGTATCTTGCAGCCTCGCTATATTTGCTTATGAGTTCCAGGAGTTTTTTGGTTAGTTCTTTTGTATTTTCTATATTTGTATTTTCTTTTTTGTATTTTCTATATAGATGACCATTTCATCTGTTAATAAAGATAGTTTTATTTATTTTTTCACTAATAGTATACTTTTTATTTCCTTTTATTCTCTTGTTATGTTAGCTATAACTTCCAGTACAATGTTGAAAAGAAGTGTTGAGAGGGAACATCCTTGCATTGATACTGATATTGGTGGGAAAGCTTCAAATTTTACATCATTAGGTATGATATTATCTACAGGTTTTTTTGTAAATATTCTTTCTCAAGTTGAGGAAATTCCTCTGTATTCCTAGTTTACTGAGAGTTTTTTTTCCTCATGAATTGCTGTTGTATTTTATCAGATGCTTTTTCTGCATCTATTGATATGATCATGTGAGTATTCTCCTTTAGCCTTTTGATGTGATAGATTACACTAATTGACTTTTGAATACTGAACAAGCCTTGCATAGTGGGATAAAGTCCAGTTGATCATATTGTATTTCTTTTTATACATTTGCTAATATTTTGTTGAGGATTTTTACACCTATGTTCATGAGAGATATTTTTCTGTAGTTTTTTTGTAATTTTTATTAGGGTAATGCTGGCTTCATAGAATGGGTTATGAAGTGTCTTCTCAGCTTGTATCTTCTTAAAAAGGCTTTAACAATCTACAGATTCAGTGCTATCCCTATCAAACTACCACTGGCATTTTTCACAGAACTAGAACAAAAAATTTCACAATTTTTATGGAAACACAAAAGACCCCAATAGCCAAAGCAATCTTGAGAAAGAAAAACGGGGCTGGAGGAATCAGGCTCCCTGACTTCAGACTATACTACAAAGCTACAGTAATCAAGACAGTATAGGCTTCCCTGGTGGCACAGTGGTTGAGGGTCCGCCTGCGAATGCAGGGGACACGGGTTCGTGCCCCAGTCCAGGAAGATCCCACATGCCGTGGAGCAGCTGGACCCATGAGCCATGGCCGCTGAGCCTGCACATCCAGAGCCTGTGCTCCGCAATGGGAGAGGCCACAGCAGTGAGAGGCCCACATACCACACACACACACAAAAAGGTAGTATGGTACTGTCACAGAAACAGAAATATAGATCAATGGTACAGGATAGGAAGCCCAGAGATAAACCCACACACACATGGTCAACTAATCTATGACAACGGATGCAAGAATATACAGTGGAGAAAAGACAGCCTCTTCAATAAGTGGTGCTGGGAAAACTGGACAACTACATGTAAAAGCATGAAATTAGAACACTCCCTAACACCATACACAAAAATAAACTCAAAATGGATTAAAGACCTAAATGTAAGGCCAGACACCATCAAACTCTTAGAGGAAAACATAGGCAGAACACTCTATGACATAAATCACAGCAAGATCCTTTTTGACCCACCTCCTAGAGAAATGGAAATAAAAACAAAAATAAACAAATGGGACCTAATGAAACTTAAAAGCTTTTGCACAGCAAATGAAACCATAAACAAGACGAAAAGACAACCCTCAGAAAGGGAGAAAATATTTGCAAAGGAAGCAACTGACAAAGGATTAATCTCCAAAATTTATAAGCAGGTCATGCAGCTCAATATCAAGAAAACAAACAACCCAATCCAAAACTGGGCAGAAGAGCTAAATAGACATTTCTCCAAAGAAGATATACACATTGCCAACAAACACATGAAAGAATGCTTAACATCATTAATCATTAGAGAAATGCAAATCAAAACTACAAGATATCATCTCACACCGGTCAGAATGGCCATCATCAAAAAATCTACAAACAATAAATGCTGGAGAGGGTGTGGAGAAAAGGGAACCCTCTTGCACTGTTGGTGGGAATGTAAATTGATACAGCCACTATGGAGAACAGTATGGAGGTTCCTTAAAAAACTAAAAATAGAACTACCATACGACTCAGCAATCCCATTACTGGGCATATACCCTGAGAAAACCATAATTCAAAAAGAGTCATATACCAAAATGTTCACTGTAGCTCTATTTACAATAGCCAGGACATGGAAGCAACCTAAGTGTCCATCAACAGAAGAATGGATAAGGAAGATGTGGCACATATATACAATGGAATATTACTCAGCCATCAAAAGAAATGAAATTGAGTTATTTGTAGTGAGGTGAATGGACCTAGAGTCTGTCATACAGAGTGAAGTAAGTCAGAAAGAGAAAAACAAATACCGTATGCTAACACATATATATGGAATCTAAGAAAAAAAGAAAAAAAATGGTCATGAAGACCCTACGGGTAAGACAGGAATAAAGACACAGACCTACTAGATCATGGACTTGAGGTTATGGGGAGGGGGAAGGGTAAGCTGGGACAAAGTGAGAGAGTGGCATGGACATATATACACTACCAAATGTAAAATAGATAGCTAGTGGGAAGCAGCCACATAGCACAGGGAGATCAGCTAGGTGCTTTGTGACCACCTAGAGGGGTGGGATAGGAAGGGTAGGAGGGAAGGAAATGCAAGAGGGAAGAGATATGGGGACATATGTATATGTATAACTGATTCACTTTGTTATACAGCAGAAACTAACACAGCATTGAAAAGCAATTATACTCCAATAAAGATGTTAAATAAATAAATACATAAAAAAGGCTTTAAGAGAACTGTTATAATTTTTTCCTTAAATATTTGGTAAAATTCACCAGAGAACCCACCTGGGTGTGGTTCTGTCTGTTTTGGAAGGTTATTAATTATAGATCTATTTCTTTAATGGATGTAGGCCTATTTATATTGTCTATTTCTTCTTGTTTGGGTTTTAGCAAATTGTGTCTTTTTAGGAACTAGGCTATTTCATCTAGGTTATCAAATTTGTGGGCATAGATTTCACAGCATTCTGTGACTATTCTTCTAATGTCCCAGGGATCTGTAGTGCTTTCTCCTTAGACTTTCTATAATAGTAATTTGTGTCCTCTCATTTTTTTTCTTAGCCTGGCTAGTAGCTTACTGTTTTTATTGATCTTTTAAAATAAATAGATTTTCGTTTCATTGATTTTTCTCTGTTGATTCTCTGTTTTCAATTTCATTGATTCTGCTTTAATTTTTATTATGTCTTTTTTTCTGCTTAGTCTGGATTTAGTTTGTTCTTTTCCTAGTTTTATAAGGCAGAAACTTAGATTACTGATTTTGCATATTTTTTTTTCTTTAAATAAAAATTGTATATATTTAAGATGTACAACATGATGTTTTGATGTACATATGTATAGAGAGAAATAATTACCACAGACAAGCTAATTAACATATTCATCTCACACGCTTTTATATTTTGCTTTTTTGTTTTTGTGATAAGAGCATCTGAAACTACTCTCTTAACAAATTTCCAGTATACAATATATTTATTAACTATGGTCACCATGCTGTACATTAGATTTCTGGAACTTACCTACCTTACATAATAGCAGATTTGTACCTTAGACCAACATCTTTGTATTTCCTCTACCTCCCTGCTTCTGGTAACCACTAGTCTAGTCTCTGATTCTATGAATTCACCTTTTTTTAGATTCCATGTGTCAGATCATTCAGCATTTTTCTTTCTGTATCTGGCTTATTTCACTTAGCATAATGTCCTCCATGTTCATCCATGTTGTTGCAAAAGACAGGATGTCCTCCTTTAAGGCTGAAAAATATTACACTGTATATATATACCAGAATTTCTTTATCCACTCATCTGCCAGCAAACACTTAGGTCTTCTTTTCTAATGTATGCATTCAATGCTATAAATTGCCCTCCAAGTACTGTTTTTGCTGCATCCATTTTTTTGTTTTTTTGGTGTTTTTGAAACAGGAGACGTTAACATAAATGAACGAGAAGCTCATTGAATGAGAAGCAGTTATGGACATATGTTGATGACAGGTCATATAAAAAACATTAGGATTGAACAGATTGTGTTCTCTAAATTTTATTAACAGCCCAAACATGATCTAGTCAGTTATGTCTGTGACTAACAAGTGGATAGACAGATGTTTGTATCATTCAGGATTTATTCCTAGTGTCTTTGCATTCATAGATATTGATGTATTATTATAATTGAATGCATAAATAAAATCCTATCTTAATTGTTTAAAATAAGAGAAAGCACAGATCATTGGAAGACCATGTTTTATGAGACAATGATAATTATTAGTTTGGGTTTTTGCTACTGATGTTTATAGAAAGAAAAAATTCCTAGCCTACTCCCATTTTTGATAAGGGACATATAATTCATTGCATATAATAATATTTCTGTTCTGGATTACTGGCTGGTTTACCATTTTGACTTTCTTCATATAATAAGCATATAATTTAATCATTCCATGAGTAGTTAAGTAAATAAATAAATGAACATATAAAATTGAATCAAGCAGAGTCATCACTGAGAATGTGAAATAGGAATTTTAAAAAATGAGATTATGGGTTCTTTCCTTTTCTGTTTTTTTTAAACTGAAGTACAGTTGATATATAATATATAAATTACAGGGGTACAATATAGTGATTCACAATTTTTAAAGGTTATATACTCCATTTATAGTTATTATAAACTATTGACTATATTCCCCGTGTTATACAACACATCCTTGTAGCTTATTTTATACCTAATAGTTTGTACCTCATAATTCCTTACCCCTATATTTCCCCTCTCCCTTTTCTCTCCCCACTGATAACCACTAGTTTGTTCTCTGTATCTGCTAGTCTGCTTCTTTTTCGTTATATTCACTAGTTTGTTGTATTTGTTAGGTTCATACTTTCTCTGTCTGACTTCACTTAATATCAATATGATAATCTCTAGGTCCATCCATGTTGCTGCAAATGGCATCATTTCATTCTTTTTTATGGCTGAGTAGTATTCCATTACACACACACACACCCCACATCTTCTTTATCCATTCATCTGTTCATGGACACTTAGGTTTCTTCCATATCTTAGCAATTGTAAATAATGCTGCTGTGAACATTGGGGTGCATGTATCTTTTCAAATTAGTGGGTTTTTTCCTGAATATATACCCAGGAGTGGAATTGCTGGATTATATGATAGTTCTATTTTTAGGTTTCTGAGAAACCTCCATACTGTTTTCCATGTTTTGCATTCCTACCAACAGTATATGAGGGTTTCCTTTTCTCCACATCCTTGCCAACATTTGTTATTTGTGTTATGTTTCATCATGGCCATTCTGACAGGTGTGAGGTGATATCTCACTGTGGTTTTGATTTGCATTTCCCTGATGATTAGCGATGTTGAGTATCTTCTCATGTGCCTGCTTTTCCTCTTTGGAAGAATGCTTATTCAGTTCTTCTGCTCATTTTTAATTTTTTTTTTTATGTTGAGTTGTATGAGCTGTTTATATATGTTAGATATTAACCCCTTATTGCATTTAAAGGTACCCAAATAAAGATTTAAATGTACCTAATTCTGCAAAAGTAGCATCCATTAAAATTATCTTTTATTCTGTTAAAACTGTTAAACTATAAAGATATATATATATATATATATATATATATATATTTTTTTTTTTTTTGCGATACGCGGGCCTCTCACTGTTGTGGCCTCTCCCGTTGTGGAGCACAGGCTCCGGACGCGCAGGCCCAGCGTCCATGGCTCACGGGCCCAGCTGCTCCATGGCATGTGGGATCTTTCCGGACCGGGGCAAGAACCCATGTCCCCTACATCGGCAGGCGGACTCTCAACAACTGCACCACCAGGGAAGCCCCCTATAAAGATATTTTTGATAAATATCTTTCTTATTCTTATGTGTGAATTCAACAGTGACTATAACTAAAAGTATCTAAAAGTAAAAGTCGCATACTGGATTAATTAAAAAGGACCAAAGTTTATAACTACTTAGCTCCAAGTAACTAAAATATGCTTAAATTCTAGTTTAATTCTCCTTCTTCCTCCACAGAATGACAACAGGACAGCACACTTATTCATTTTCTAAGAAGCAAAATCTTGGCAGTTAGCTCTGTGAGTTAAGAACCTAGAGAAAAATAAGTAAGTAAGAATTGAAGTTCCTATCCTTGGGTAGGATGATTTGTTCACAAATATTTAGTGGTATTTCAAAAGAATAAATGTGTATAAAGGAAATAAAAATCCCAAATATGAACCAGTGATGGAAATATGTTATGAATCAAAAATTATGTTTAGTCTAACTCAGCAGTCGAATTCAGTAGTCGTTTCATTCATTTTTAGAACTACTTAATATTACATTTTATGTTCCTCCACAAATGACTTAAACATTTCCATATCGGTATAGCACTGGCTGGTAACTGTGTGGCAACCCACAAGCCCATGGAAGACTCTGTGTTTGAGAAGTGATTAAAGATGGTGCTTTCATCACTTTTCATTGAACCATCATTAAAACATGGGCAAACTAGATAAAAGTAACACCCAGATGGACCAATGGTGAATGTGGATTTGGTATGAAGCATGGATGTTGATTGATCACACATGTTCTCTGAGGTCCATTATAAAAGGAGATTTTGTTCCTGGATTTTTATGATTGTATTGTTATTCATGGATCAATTAATAAGTAAATACAGAAAGAACAACGTGTCTGGATCGATGATGAGTTCCATGGGGTATCTGAAACAGGAGTTTTGATTAAACCCATATGCAATTCTGAGGTCCGTTGCAAAGAGGCACATGGTTAAATTATTGCCTCTGTGGGAAATGAGCACATGGTACCTTGTGTTTGTACTTTTGTGGTTCTTGGGGATGGATTGTATTTTTATTATAAAGTTGAGCCATAAATAAGTGAAATGTATCAATGAATTTAAAAATATAATAAGTCATGTCCCTGTTATTAAGGAATGTAACGAAACATGGATTGTTATTAAAATCTAGCTGAGACTCTGACTCTTTACTATACATTAATAGTAGAGACTGTTACTGCTCTGGAAAGTGGTATATGTATGGTCATTTGTATATAACAGTTTTTGTTCTGTGGTGGTGGTGGGTTGCTGACTGGTTGTGGTATTAAGGAAATGCAAATGCATCTACTTGTATAAATACTTGTTTAAATAACCACGTAATTGAGAGCCAGAGACCACTGATGAGAATGTTTTGTAAGACAACACTTCTAATTAATCCAATCCTTTTTTTATTGATTTTTGTTTAAAAAAAGAAGCAAGTCTGTTATTCTCAGTGGCAATGACCATAGATAGACATAAATTTTGTTCAGTGTTCTTGTCTAGTGGATAAGATCACAGATACTGATATGTTTGTATAAGAGAAAGAAGGTATAATTTTATATCTTAATCTATTTTTAGGAAGTCAGCAAACCACAGACCAATTCATCAGAACACATGTTCTGATATCAGGATACTGACTCATCTTGTTTTCTGAGTCAGATATTCTAGGAAAAATTCTAAGCTCTTCTATTCTTTGAGAGGTACACCTGAACTTTTCCAAGTTCCAGTAATTTGATTCTGGGTTAGTGTCTAAACATTTTGAGTTTTCTTTAGAAAACTAAAGACATGATAATATTATTCCCTGAAAAATAAAATAAATCAGTAGGT